>NW_028152154.1:0-315001 GCF_964638095.1 Poromitra crassiceps
CATTGACTCAGTGCGGTATTCAGCCTCTCTGGTGTCAAGTCTGATTTTGGGAAAAAAAAAAAAAATCCAAAATCAGAGTGTTGAGACCAGAGAGGCTAAGACCGCATTGACTCAGTGCGGTATTCAGCCTCTCTGGTGTCAAGTCTGATTTTGGGAAAAAAAAAAAAAATCCAAAATCAGAGTGTTGAGACCAGAGAGGCTAAGACCGCATTGACTCAGTGCGGTATTCAGCCTCTCTGGTGTCAAGTCTGATTTTGGGAAAAAAAAAAAAATCCAAAATCAGAGTGTTGAGACCAGAGAGGCTAAGACCGCATTGACTCAGTGCGGTATTCAGCCTCTCTGGTGTCAAGTCTGATTTTGGGAAAAAAAAAAAAATCCAAAATCAGACAGAGTGTTGAGACCAGAGAGGCTAAGACCGCATTGACTCAGTGCGGTATTCAGCCTCTCTGGTGTCGTCTGATTTTAGGAAAAAAAAAAAAAATCCAAAATCAGAGTGTTGAGACCAGAGAGGCTAAGACCGCATTGACTCAGTGCGGTATTCAGCCTCTCTGGTGTCAAGTCTGATTTTGGGAAAAAAAAAAAAATCCAAAATCAGAGTGTTGAGACCAGAGAGGCTAAGACCGCATTGACTCAGTGCGGTATTCAGCCTCTCTGGTGTCAAGTCTGATTTTGGGAAAAAAAAAAAAATCCAAAATCAGAGTGTTGAGACCAGAGAGGCTAAGACCGCATTGACTCAGTGCAGTATTCAGCCTCTCTGGTGTCAAGTCTGATTTGGGAAAAAAAAAAAAAATCCCAAAATCAGAGTGTTGAGACCAGAGAGGCTAAGACCGCATTGACTCAGTGCGGTATTCAGCCTCTCTGGTGTCAAGTCTGATTTTGGGAAAAAAAAAAAAATCCAAAATCAGAGTGTTGAGACCAGAGAGGCTAAGACCGCATTGACTCAGTGCGGTATTCAGCCTCTCTGGTGTCAAGTCTGATTTTGGGGAAAAAAAAAAAAATCCAAAATCAGACAGAGTGTTGAGACCAGAGAGGCTAAGACCGCATTGACTCAGTGCAGTATTCAGCCTCTCTGGTGTCAAGTCTGATTTTGGGAAAAAAAAAAAAAATCCAAAATCAGAGTGTTGAGACCAGAGAGGCTAAGACCGCATTGACTCAGTGCGGTATTCAGCCTCTCTGGTGTCAAGTCTGATTTTGGGAAAAAAAAAAAAATCCAAAATCAGACAGAGTGTTGAGACCAGAGAGGCTAAGACCGCATTGACTCAGTGCGGTATTCAGCCTCTCTGGTGTCAAGTCTGATTTTGGGGAAAAAAAAAAAATCCAAAATCAGAGTGTTGAGACCAGAGAGGCTAAGACCGCATTGACTCAGTGCGGTATTCAGCCTCTCTGGTGTCAAGTCTGATTTTGGGAAAAAAAAAAAAAATCCAAAATCAGAGTGTTGAGACCAGAGAGGCTAAGACCGCATTGACTCAGTGCGGTATTCAGCCTCTCTGGTGTCAAGTCTGATTTTGGGAAAAAAAAAAAAATCCAAAATCAGACAGAGTGTTGAGACCAGAGAGGCTAACACCGCATTGACTCAGTGCGGTATTCAGCCTCTCTGGTGTCAAGTCTGATTTTGGGAAAAAAAAAAAAAATCCAAAATCAGAGTGTTGAGACCAGAGAGGCTAAGACCGCATTGACTCAGTGCGGTATTCAGCCTCTCTGGTGTCAAGTCTGATTTTGGGAAAAAAACAAAAAATCCAAAATCAGAGTGTTGAGACCAGAGAGGCTAAGACCGCATTGACTCAGTGCGGTATTCAGCCTCTCTGGTGTCAAGTCTGATTTTGGGAAAAAAAAAAAAAAATCCAAAATCAGAGTGTTGAGACCAGAGAGGCTAAGACCGCATTGACTCAGTGCGGTATTCAGCCTCTCTGGTGTCAAGTCTGATTTTGGGAAAAAAAAAAAAATCCAAAATCAGAGTGTTGAGACCAGAGAGGCTAAGACCGCATTGACTCAGTGCGGTATTCAGCCTCTCTGGTGTCAAGTCTGATTTTGGGAAAAAAAAAAAAATCCAAAATCAGAGTGTTGAGACCAGAGAGGCTAAGACCGCATTGACTCAGTGCGGTATTCAGCCTCTCTGGTGTCAAGTCTGATTTTGGGAAAAAAAAAAAAATCCAAAATCAGACAGAGTGTTGAGACCAGAGAGGCTAAGACGCATTGACTCAGTGCGGTATTCAGCCTCTCTGGTGTCAAGTCTGATTTTGGGGAAAAAAAAAAAAATCCAAAATCAGACAGAGTGTTGAGACCAGAGAGGCTAAGACCGCATTGACTCAGTGCGGTATTCAGCCTCTCTGGTGTCAAGTCTGATTTTGGGAAAAAAAAAAAATCCAAAATCAGACAGAGTGTTGAGACCAGAGAGGCTACGACCGCATTGACTCAGTGCGGTATTCAGCCTCTCTGGTGTCAAGTCTGATTTTGGGAAAAAAAAAAAAATCCAAAATCAGACAGAGTGTTGAGACCAGAGAGGCTAAGACCGCATTGACTCAGTGCGGTATTCAGCCTCTCTGGTGTCAAGTCTGATTTTGGGAAAAAAAAAAAAATCCAAAATCAGAGTGTTGAGACCAGAGAGGCTAAGACCGCATTGACTCAGTGCGGTATTCAGCCTCTCTGGTGTCAAGTCTGATTTGGGAAAAAAAAAAAAATCCAAAATCAGAGTGTTGAGACCAGAGAGGCTAAGACCGCATTGACTCAGTGCGGTATTCAGCCTCTCTGGTGTCAAGTCTGATTTTGGGAAAAAAAAAAAAATCCAAAATCAGAGTGTTGAGACCAGAGAGGCTAAGACCGCATTGACTCAGTGCAGTATTCAGCCTCTCTGGTGTCAAGTCTGATTTTGGGAAAAAAAAAAAAATCCAAAATCAGAGTGTTGAGACCAGAGAGGCTAAGACCGCATTGACTCAGTGCGGTATTCAGCCTCTCTGGTGTCAAGTCTGATTTTGGGAAAAAAAAAAAAATCCAAAATCAGACAGAGTGTTGAGACCAGAGAGGCTAAGACCGCATTGACTCAGTGCGGTATTCAGCCTCTCTGGTGTCAAGTCTGATTTTGGGGAAAAAAAAAAAAAATCCAAAATCAGAGTGTTGAGACCAGAGAGGCTAAGACCGCATTGACTCAGTGCGGTATTCAGCCTCTCTGGTGTCAAGTCTGATTTTGGGAAAAAAAAAAAAAATCCAAAATCAGAGTGTTGAGACCAGAGAGGCTAAGACCGCATTGACTCAGTGCGGTATTCAGCCTCTCTGGTGTCAAGTCTGATTTTGGGAAAAAAAAAAAAATCCAAAATCAGACAGAGTGTTGAGACCAGAGAGGCTAAGACCGCATTGACTCAGTGCGGTATTCAGCCTCTCTGGTGTCAAGTCTGATTTTGGGAAAAAAAAAAAAATCCAAAATCAGAGTGTTGAGACCAGAGAGGCTAAGACCGCATTGACTCAGTGCGGTATTCAGCCTCTCTGGTGTCAAGTCTGATTTTGGGAAAAAAAAAAAAATCCAAAATCAGAGTGTTGAGACCAGAGAGGCTAAGACCGCATTGACTCAGTGCGGTATTCAGCCTCTCTGGTGTCAAGTCTGATTTTGGGAAAAAAAAAAAAAATCCAAAATCAGAGTGTTGAGACCAGAGAGGCTAAGACCGCATTGACTCAGTGCGGTATTCAGCCTCTCTGGTGTCAAGTCTGATTTTGGGAAAAAAAAAAAATCCAAAATCAGAGTGTTGAGACCAGAGAGGCTAAGACCGCATTGACTCAGTGCGGTATTCAGCCTCTCTGGTGTCAAGTCTGATTTTGGGAAAAAAAAAAATCCAAAATCAGAGTGTTGAGACCAGAGAGGCTAAGACCGCATTGACTCAGTGCGGTATTCAGCCTCTCTGGTGTCAAGTCTGATTTTGGGAAAAAAAAAAAAATCCAAAATCAGACAGAGTGTTGAGACCAGAGAGGCTAAGACCGCATTGACTCAGTGCGGTATTCAGCCTCTCTGGTGTCAAGTCTGATTTTGGGAAAAAAAAAAAAATCCAAAATCAGACAGAGTGTTGAGACCAGAGAGGCTAAGACCGCATTGACTCAGTGCGGTATTCAGCCTCTCTGGTGTCAAGTCTGATTTTGGGAAAAAAAAAAAAATCCAAAATCAGACAGAGTGTTGAGACCAGAGAGGCTAAGACCGCATTGACTCAGTGCGGTATTCAGCCTCTCTGGTGTCAAGTCTGATTTTGGGAAAAAAAAAAAAATCCAAAATCAGACAGAGTGTTGAGACCAGAGAGGCTAAGACCGCATTGACTCAGTGCGGTATTCAGCCTCTCTGGTGTCAAGTCTGATTTTGGGAAAAAAAAAAAAATCCAAAATCAGAGTGTTGAGACCAGAGAGGCTAAGACCGCATTGACTCAGTGCGGTATTCAGCCTCTCTGGTGTCAAGTCTGATTTGGGAAAAAAAAAAAAATCCAAAATCAGAGTGTTGAGACCAGAGAGGCTAAGACCGCATTGACTCAGTGCGGTATTCAGCCTCTCTGGTGTCAAGTCTGATTTTGGGAAAAAAAAAAAAAATCCAAAATCAGAGTGTTGAGACCAGAGAGGCTAAGACCGCATTGACTCAGTGCGGTATTCAGCCTCTCTGGTGTCAAGTCTGATTTTGGGAAAAAAAAAAAATCCAAAATCAGAGTGTTGAGACCAGAGAGGCTAAGACCGCATTGACTCAGTGCGGTATTCAGCCTCTCTGGTGTCAAGTCTGATTTTGGGAAAAAAAAAAAAAATCCAAAATCAGAGTGTTGAGACCAGAGAGGCTAAGACCGCATTGACTCAGTGCGGTATTCAGCCTCTCTGGTGTCAAGTCTGATTTTGGGAAAAAAAAAAAAAATCCAAAATCAGAGTGTTGAGACCAGAGAGGCTAAGACCGCATTGACTCAGTGCGGTATTCAGCCTCTCTGGTGTCAAGTCTGATTTTGGGAAAAAAAAAAAAAATCCAAAATCAGAGTGTTGAGACCAGAGAGGCTAAGACCGCATTGACTCAGTGCTGTATTCAGCCTCTCTGGTGTCAAGTCTGATTTTGGGAAAAAAAAAAAAAATCCAAAATCAGAGTGTTGAGACCAGAGAGGCTAAGACCGCATTGACTCAGTGCGGTATTCAGCCTCTCTGGTGTCAAGTCTGATTTTGGGAAAAAAAAAAAAAATCCAAAATCAGAGTGTTGAGACCAGAGAGGCTAAGACCGCATTGACTCAGTGCGGTATTCAGCCTCTCTGGTGTCAAGTCTGATTTTGGGAAAAAAAAAAAAAATCCAAAATCAGACAGAGTGTTGAGACCAGAGAGGCTAAGACCGCATTGACTCAGTGCGGTATTCAGCCTCTCTGGTGTCAAGTCTGATTTTGGGAAAAAAAAAAAAAATCCAAAATCAGAGTGTTGAGACCAGAGAGGCTAAGACCGCATTGACTCAGTGCGGTATTCAGCCTCTCTGGTGTCAAGTCTGATTTTGGGAAAAAAAAAAAAAATCCAAAATCAGACAGAGTGTTGAGACCAGAGAGGCTAAGACCGCATTGACTCAGTGCGGTATTCAGCCTCTCTGGTGTCAAGTCTGATTTTGGGAAAAAAAAAAAAAATCCAAAATCAGAGTGTTGAGACCAGAGAGGCTAAGACCGCATTGACTCAGTGCGGTATTCAGCCTCTCTGGTGTCAAGTCTGATTTTGGGAAAAAAAAAAAAAATCCAAAATCAGAGTGTTGAGACCAGAGAGGCTAAGACCGCATTGACTCAGTGCGGTATTCAGCCTCTCTGGTGTCAAGTCTGATTTTGGGAAAAAAAAAAAAATCCAAAATCAGACAGAGTGTTGAGACCAGAGAGGCTAAGACCGCATTGACTCAGTGCGGTATTCAGCCTCTCTGGTGTCAAGTCTGATTTTGGGAAAAAAAAAAAAAATCCAAAATCAGAGTGTTGAGACCAGAGAGGCTAAGACCGCATTGACTCAGTGCGGTATTCAGCCTCTCTGGTGTCAAGTCTGATTTTGGGAAAAAAAAAAAAAATCCAAAATCAGAGTGTTGAGACCAGAGAGGCTAAGACCGCATTGACTCAGTGCGGTATTCAGCCTCTCTGGTGTCAAGTCTGATTTTGGGAAAAAAAAAAAAAATCCAAAATCAGAGTGTTGAGACCAGAGAGGCTAAGACCGCATTGACTCAGTGCGGTATTCAGCCTCTCTGGTGTCAAGTCTGATTTTGGGAGAAAAAAAAAAATCCAAAATCAGAGTGTTGAGACCAGAGAGGCTAAGACCGCATTGACTCAGTGCGGTATTCAGCCTCTCTGGTGTCAAGTCTGATTTTGGGAAAAAAAAAAAAATCCAAAATCAGAGTGTTGAGACCAGAGAGGCTAAGACCGCATTGACTCAGTGCGGTATTCAGCCTCTCTGGTGTCAAGTCTGATTTTGGGAAAAAAAAAAAAATCCAAAATCAGACAGAGTGTTGAGACCAGAGAGGCTAAGACCGCATTGACTCAGTGCGGTATTCAGCCTCTCTGGTGTCAAGTCTGATTTTGGGAAAAAAAAAAAAATCCAAAATCAGACAGAGTGTTGAGACCAGAGAGGCTAAGACCGCATTGACTCAGTGCGGTATTCAGCCTCTCTGGTGTCAAGTCTGATTTTGGGAAAAAAAAAAAAATCCAAAAAAATCAGACAGAGTGTTGAGACCAGAGAGGCTAAGACCGCATTGACTCAGTGCGGTATTCAGCCTCTCTGGTGTCAAGTCTGATTTTGGGAAAAAAAAAAAAATCCAAAATCAGACAGAGTGTTGAGACCAGAGAGGCTAAGACCGCATTGACTCAGTGCGGTATTCAGCCTCTCTGGTGTCAAGTCTGATTTTGGGAAAAAAAAAAAAATCCAAAATCAGAGTGTTGAGACCAGAGAGGCTAAGACCGCATTGACTCAGTGCGGTATTCAGCCTCTCTGGTGTCAAGTCTGATTTTGGGGAAAAAAAAAAAAATCCAAAATCAGAGTGTTGAGACCAGAGAGGCTAAGACCGCATTGACTCAGTGCGGTATTCAGCCTCTCTGGTGTCAAGTCTGATTTTGGGAAAAAAAAAAAAATCCAAAATCAGAGTGTTGAGACCAGAGAGGCTAAGACCGCATTGACTCAGTGCGGTATTCAGCCTCTCTGGTGTCAAGTCTGATTTTGGGAAAAAAAAAAAAATCCAAAATCAGAGTGTTGAGACCAGAGAGGCTAAGACCGCATTGACTCAGTGCGGTATTCAGCCTCTCTGGTGTCAAGTCTGATTTTGGGAAAAAAAAAAAAATCCAAAATCAGAGTGTTGAGACCAGAGAGGCTAAGACCGCATTGACTCAGTGCGGTATTCAGCCTCTCTGGTGTCAAGTCTGATTTTGGGAAAAAAAAAAAAATCCAAAATCAGAGTGTTGAGACCAGAGAGGCTAAGACCGCATTGACTCAGTGCGGTATTCAGCCTCTCTGGTGTCAAGTCTGATTTTGGGAAAAAAAAAAAATCCAAAATCAGACAGAGTGTTGAGACCAGAGAGGCTAAGACCGCATTGACTCAGTGCGGTATTCAGCCTCTCTGGTGTCAAGTCTGATTTTGGGAAAAAAAAAAAAAATCCAAAATCAGACAGAGTGTTGAGACCAGAGAGGCTAAGACCGCATTGACTCAGTGCGGTATTCAGCCTCTCTGGTGTCAAGTCTGATTTTGGGGAAAAAAAAAAAAATCCAAAATCAGACAGAGTGTTGAGACCAGAGAGGCTAAGACTGCATTGACTCAGTGCGGTATTCAGCCTCTCTGGTGTCAAGTCTGATTTTGGGAAAAAAAAAAAAATCCAAAATCAGAGTGTTGAGACCAGAGAGGCTAAGACCGCATTGACTCAGTGCGGTATTCAGCCTCTCTGGTGTCAAGTCTGATTTTGGGAAAAAAAAAAAAAATCCAAAATCAGAGTGTTGAGACCAGAGAGGCTAAGACCGCATTGACTCAGTGCGGTATTCAGCCTCTCTGGTGTCAAGTCTGATTTTGGGAAAAAAAAAAAAATCCAAAATCAGACAGAGTGTTGAGACCAGAGAGGCTAAGACCGCATTGACTCAGTGCGGTATTCAGCCTCTCTGGTGTCAAGTCTGATTTTGGGAAAAAAAAAAAAATCCAAAATCAGACAGAGTGTTGAGACCAGAGAGGCTAAGACCGCATTGACTCAGTGCAGTATTCAGCCTCTCTGGTGTCAAGTCTGATTTTGGGAAAAAAAAAAAAAATCCAAAATCAGACAGAGTGTTGAGACCAGAGAGGCTAAGACCGCATTGACTCAGTGCGGTATTCAGCCTCTCTGGTGTCAAGTCTGATTTTGGGAAAAAAAAAAAAAATCCAAAATCAGAGTGTTGAGACCAGAGAGGCTAAGACCGCATTGACTCAGTGCGGTATTCAGCCTCTCTGGTGTCAAGTCTGATTTTGGGAAAAAAAAAAAAATCCAAAATCAGACAGAGTGTTGAGACCAGAGAGGCTAACACCGCATTGACTCAGTGCGGTATTCAGCCTCTCTGGTGTCAAGTCTGATTTTGGGAAAAAAAAAAAAAATCCAAAATCAGAGTGTTGAGACCAGAGAGGCTAAGACCGCATTGACTCAGTGCGGTATTCAGCCTCTCTGGTGTCAAGTCTGATTTTGGGAAAAAAAACAAAAAATCCAAAATCAGAGTGTTGAGACCAGAGAGGCTAAGACCGCATTGACTCAGTGCGGTATTCAGCCTCTCTGGTGTCAAGTCTGATTTTGGGAAAAAAAAAAAAAATCCAAAATCAGAGTGTTGAGACCAGAGAGGCTAAGACCGCATTGACTCAGTGCGGTATTCAGCCTCTCTGGTGTCAAGTCTGATTTTGGGAAAAAAAAAAAATCCAAAATCAGAGTGTTGAGACCAGAGAGGCTAAGACCGCATTGACTCAGTGCGGTATTCAGCCTCTCTGGTGTCAAGTCTGATTTTGGGAAAAAAAAAAAAATCCAAAATCAGAGTGTTGAGACCAGAGAGGCTAAGACCGCATTGACTCAGTGCGGTATTCAGCCTCTCTGGTGTCAAGTCTGATTTTGGGAAAACAAAAAAAAAATCCAAAATCAGACAGAGTGTTGAGACCAGAGAGGCTAAGACTGCATTGACTCAGTGCGGTATTCAGCCTCTCTGGTGTCAAGTCTGATTTTGGGGAAAAAAAAAAAAATCCAAAATCAGACAGAGTGTTGAGACCAGAGAGGCTAAGACCGCATTGACTCAGTGCGGTATTCAGCCTCTCTGGTGTCAAGTCTGATTTTGGGAAAAAAAAAAAAATCCAAAATCAGACAGAGTGTTGAGACCAGAGAGGCTACGACCGCATTGACTCAGTGCGGTATTCAGCCTCTCTGGTGTCAAGTCTGATTTTGGGAAAAAAAAAAAAATCCAAAATCAGACAGAGTGTTGAGACCAGAGAGGCTAAGACCGCATTGACTCAGTGCGGTATTCAGCCTCTCTGGTGTCAAGTCTGATTTTGGGAAAAAAAAAAAATCCAAAATCAGAGTGTTGAGACCAGAGAGGCTAAGACCGCATTGACTCAGTGCGGTATTCAGCCTCTCTGGTGTCAAGTCTGATTTGGGGAAAAAAAAAAAAATCCAAAATCAGAGTGTTGAGACCAGAGAGGCTAAGACCGCATTGACTCAGTGCGGTATTCAGCCTCTCTGGTGTCAAGTCTGATTTTGGGAAAAAAAAAAAAAATCCAAAATCAGAGTGTTGAGACCAGAGAGGCTAAGACCGCATTGACTCAGTGCGGTATTCAGCCTCTCTGGTGTCAAGTCTGATTTTGGGAAAAAAAAAAAAATCCAAAATCAGAGTGTTGAGACCAGAGAGGCTAAGACCGCATTGACTCAGTGCAGTATTCAGCCTCTCTGGTGTCAAGTCTGATTTTGGGAAAAAAAAAAAAAATCCAAAATCAGAGTGTTGAGACCAGAGAGGCTAAGACCGCATTGACTCAGTGCGGTATTCAGCCTCTCTGGTGTCAAGTCTGATTTTGGGAAAAAAAAAAAAATCCAAAATCAGACAGAGTGTTGAGACCAGAGAGGCTAAGACCGCATTGACTCAGTGCGGTATTCAGCCTCTCTGGTGTCAAGTCTGATTTTGGGGAAAAAAAAAAAATCCAAAATCAGAGTGTTGAGACCAGAGAGGCTAAGACCGCATTGACTCAGTGCGGTATTCAGCCTCTCTGGTGTCAAGTCTGATTTTGGGAAAAAAAAAAAAAATCCAAAATCAGAGTGTTGAGACCAGAGAGGCTAAGACTGCATTGACTCAGTGCGGTATTCAGCCTCTCTGGTGTCAAGTCTGATTTTGGGAAAAAAAAAAAAATCCAAAATCAGACAGAGTGTTGAGACCAGAGAGGCTACGACCGCATTGACTCAGTGCGGTATTCAGCCTCTCTGGTGTCAAGTCTGATTTTGGGAAAAAAAAAAAAATCCAAAATCAGACAGAGTGTTGAGACCAGAGAGGCTAAGACCGCATTGACTCAGTGCGGTATTCAGCCTCTCTGGTGTCAAGTCTGATTTTGGGAAAAAAAAAAATCCAAAATCAGAGTGTTGAGACCAGAGAGGCTAAGACCGCATTGACTCAGTGCGGTATTCAGCCTCTCTGGTGTCAAGTCTGATTTGGGGAAAAAAAAAAAAATCCAAAATCAGAGTGTTGAGACCAGAGAGGCTAAGACCGCATTGACTCAGTGCGGTATTCAGCCTCTCTGGTGTCAAGTCTGATTTTGGGAAAAAAAAAAAAAATCCAAAATCAGAGTGTTGAGACCAGAGAGGCTAAGACCGCATTGACTCAGTGCGGTATTCAGCCTCTCTGGTGTCAAGTCTGATTTTGGGAAAAAAAAAAAAATCCAAAATCAGAGTGTTGAGACCAGAGAGGCTAAGACCGCATTGACTCAGTGCAGTATTCAGCCTCTCTGGTGTCAAGTCTGATTTTGGGAAAAAAAAAAAAAATCCAAAATCAGAGTGTTGAGACCAGAGAGGCTAAGACCGCATTGACTCAGTGCGGTATTCAGCCTCTCTGGTGTCAAGTCTGATTTTGGGAAAAAAAAAAAAATCCAAAATCAGACAGAGTGTTGAGACCAGAGAGGCTAAGACCGCATTGACTCAGTGCGGTATTCAGCCTCTCTGGTGTCAAGTCTGATTTTGGGGAAAAAAAAAAAAATCCAAAATCAGAGTGTTGAGACCAGAGAGGCTAAGACCGCATTGACTCAGTGCGGTATTCAGCCTCTCTGGTGTCAAGTCTGATTTTGGGAAAAAAAAAAAAAATCCAAAATCAGAGTGTTGAGACCAGAGAGGCTAAGACTGCATTGACTCAGTGCGGTATTCAGCCTCTCTGGTGTCAAGTCTGATTTTGGGAAAAAAAAAAAAAATCCAAAATCAGACAGAGTGTTGAGACCAGAGAGGCTAACACCGCATTGACTCAGTGCGGTATTCAGCCTCTCTGGTGTCAAGTCTGATTTTGGGAAAAAAAAAAAAAATCCAAAATCAGAGTGTTGAGACCAGAGAGGCTAAGACCGCATTGACTCAGTGCGGTATTCAGCCTCTCTGGTGTCAAGTCTGATTTTGGGAAAAAAAAAAAAAATCCAAAATCAGAGTGTTGAGACCAGAGAGGCTAAGACCGCATTGACTCAGTGCGGTATTCAGCCTCTCTGGTGTCAAGTCTGATTTTGGGAAAAAAAAAAAAAATCCAAAATCAGAGTGTTGAGACCAGAGAGGCTAAGACTGCATTGACTCAGTGCGGTATTCAGCCTCTCTGGTGTCAAGTCTGATTTTGGGAAAAAAAAAAATCCAAAATCAGAGTGTTGAGACCAGAGAGGCTAAGACCGCATTGACTCAGTGCGGTATTCAGCCTCTCTGGTGTCAAGTCTGATTTTGGGAAAAAAAAAAAATCCAAAATCAGAGTGTTGAGACCAGAGAGGCTAAGACCGCATTGACTCAGTGCGGTATTCAGCCTCTCTGGTGTCAAGTCTGATTTTGGGAAAACAAAAAAAAAATCCAAAATCAGACAGAGTGTTGAGACCAGAGAGGCTAAGACTGCATTGACTCAGTGCGGTATTCAGCCTCTCTGGTGTCAAGTCTGATTTTGGGGAAAAAAAAAAAAATCCAAAATCAGACAGAGTGTTGAGACCAGAGAGGCTAAGACCGCATTGACTCAGTGCGGTATTCAGCCTCTCTGGTGTCAAGTCTGATTTTGGGAAAAAAAAAAAAATCCAAAATCAGACAGAGTGTTGAGACCAGAGAGGCTAAGACCGCATTGACTCAGTGCGGTATTCAGCCTCTCTGGTGTCAAGTCTGATTTTGGGAAAAAAAAAAAAAATCCAAAATCAGACAGAGTGTTGAGACCAGAGAGGCTAAGACCGCATTGACTCAGTGCGGTATTCAGCCTCTCTGGTGTCAAGTCTGATTTTGGGAAAAAAAAAAATCCAAAATCAGAGTGTTGAGACCAGAGAGGCTAAGACCGCATTGACTCAGTGCGGTATTCAGCCTCTCTGGTGTCAAGTCTGATTTGGGGAAAAAAAAAAAAAATCCAAAATCAGAGTGTTGAGACCAGAGAGGCTAAGACCGCATTGACTCAGTGCGGTATTCAGCCTCTCTGGTGTCAAGTCTGATTTTGGGAAAAAAAAAAAAAATCCAAAATCAGAGTGTTGAGACCAGAGAGGCTAAGACCGCATTGACTCAGTGCGGTATTCAGCCTCTCTGGTGTCAAGTCTGATTTTGGGAAAAAAAAAAAAATCCAAAATCAGAGTGTTGAGACCAGAGAGGCTAAGACCGCATTGACTCAGTGCGGTATTCAGCCTCTCTGGTGTCAAGTCTGATTTTGGGAAAAAAAAAAAATCCAAAATCAGAGTGTTGAGACCAGAGAGGCTAAGACCGCATTGACTCAGTGCGGTATTCAGCCTCTCTGGTGTCAAGTCTGATTTTGGGAAAAAAAAAAAAAATCCAAAATCAGAGTGTTGAGACCAGAGAGGCTAAGACCGCATTGACTCAGTGCGGTATTCAGCCTCTCTGGTGTCAAGTCTGATTTTGGGAAAAAAAAAAAAATCCAAAATCAGAGTGTTGAGACCAGAGAGGCTAAGACCGCATTGACTCAGTGCAGTATTCAGCCTCTCTGGTGTCAAGTCTGATTTTGGGAAAAAAAAAAAAAATCCCAAATCAGAGTGTTGAGACCAGAGAGGCTAAGACCGCATTGACTCAGTGCGGTATTCAGCCTCTCTGGTGTCAAGTCTGATTTTGGGAAAAAAAAAAAAAATCCAAAATCAGAGTGTTGAGACCAGAGAGGCTAAGACCGCATTGACTCAGTGCTGTATTCAGCCTCTCTGGTGTCAAGTCTGATTTTGGGAAAAAAAAAAAAAAAATCCAAAATCAGACAGAGTGTTGAGACCAGAGAGGCTAAGACCGCATTGACTCAGTGCGGTATTCAGCCTCTCTGGTGTCAAGTCTGATTTTGGAAAAAAAAAAAAAAAAAATCCTAAATCAGACAGAGTGTTGAGACCAGAGAGGCTAAGACCGCATTGACTCAGTGCGGTATTCAGCCTCTCTGGTGTCAAGTCTGATTTTGGAAAAAAAAAAAAAAAAATCCAAAATCAGACAGAGTGTTGAGACCAGAGAGGCTAAGACCGCATTGACTCAGTGCGGTATTCAGCCTCTCTGGTGTCAAGTCTGATTTTGGAAAAAAAAAAAAAAAATCCAAAATCAGACAGAGTGTTGACACCAGAGAGGCTAAGACCGCATTGACTCAGTGCGGTATTCAGCCTCTCTGGTGTCAAGTCTGATTTTGGAAAAAAAAAAAAAATCCAAAATCAGACAGAGTGTTGACACCAGAGAGGCTAAGACCGCATTGACTCAGTGCGGTATTCAGCCTCTCTGGTGTCAAGTCTGATTTTGGAAAAAAAAAAAAAAATCCAAAATCAGACAGAGTGTTGACACCAGAGAGGCTAAGACCGCATTGACTCAGTGCGGTATTCAGCCTCTCTGGTGTCAAGTCTGATTTTGGAAAAAAAAAAAAAAAATCCAAAATCAGACAGAGTGTTGACACCAGAGAGGCTAAGAGCGCATTGACTCAGTGCGGTATGCAGCCTCTCTGGTGTCAAGTCTGATTTTGGAAACAAACAAAAAAAAAAATCCAAAATCAGACAGAGTGTTGACACCAGAGAGGCTAAGACCGCATTGACTCAGTGCGGTATTCAGCCTCTCTGGTGTCAAGTCTGATTTTGGAAAAAAAAAAAAATCCAAAATCAGACAGAGTGTTGACACCAGAGAGGCTAAGACCGCATTGACTCAGTGCGGTATTCAGCCTCTCTGGTGTCAAGTCTGATTTTGGAAAAAAAAAAAAAATCCAAAATCAGACAGAGTGTTGAGACCAGAGAGGCTAAGACCGCATTGACTCAGTGCGGTATTCAGCCTCTCTGGTGTCAAGTCTGATTTTGGAAAAAAAAAAAAAAATCCAAAATCAGACAGAGTGTTGACACCAGAGAGGCTAAGACCGCATTGACTCAGTGCGGTATTCAGCCTCTCTGGTGTCAAGTCTGATTTTGGAAAAAAAAAAAAAAAATCCAAAATCAGACAGAGTGTTGAGACCAGAGAGGCTAAGACCGCATTGACTCAGTGCGGTATTCAGCCTCTCTGGTGTCAAGTCTGATTTTGGAAAAAAAAAAAAAATCCAAAATCAGACAGAGTGTTGAGACCAGAGAGGCTAAGACCGCATTGACTCAGTGCGGTATTCAGCCTCTCTGGTGTCAAGTCTGATTTTGGAAACAAAAAAAAAAAAATCCAAAATCAGACAGAGTGTTGACACCAGAGAGGCTAAGACCGCATTGACTCAGTGCGGTATTCAGCCTCTCTGGTGTCAAGTCTGATTTTGGGAAAAAAAAAAAAAATCCAAAATCAGACAGAGTGTTGACACCAGAGAGGCTAAGACCGCATTGACTCAGTGCGGTATTCAGCCTCTCTGGTGTCAAGTCTGATTTTGGGAAAAAAAAAAAAAATCCAAAATCAGACAGAGTGTTGAGACCAGAGAGGCTAAGACCGCATTGACTCAGTGCGGTATTCAGCCTCTCTGGTGTCAAGTCTGATTTTGGAAAAAAAAAAAAAAATCCAAAATCAGACAGAGTGTTGACACCAGAGAGGCTAAGACCGCATTGACTCAGTGCGGTATTCAGCCTCTCTGGTGTCAAGTCTGATTTTGGAAAAAAAAAAAAAAAATCCAAAATCAGACAGAGTGTTGAGACCAGAGAGGCTAAGACCGCATTGACTCAGTGCGGTATTCAGCCTCTCTGGTGTCAAGTCTGATTTTGGAAAAAAAAAAAAAAATCCAAAATCAGACAGAGTGTTGAGACCAGAGAGGCTAAGACCGCATTGACTCAGTGCGGTATTCAGCCTCTCTGGTGTCAAGTCTGATTTTGGAAAAAAAAAAAAAAAATCCAAAATCAGACAGTGTTGACACCAGAGAGGCTAAGAGTGCATTGACTCAGTGCGGTATTCAGCCTCTCTGGTGTCAAGTCTGATTTTGGAAAAAAAAAAAAAAAAATCCAAAATCAGACAGAGTGTTGAGACCAGAGAGGCTAAGACCGCATTGACTCAGTGCGGTATTCAGCCTCTCTGGTGTCAAGTCTGATTTTGGAAAAAAAAAAAAAAAAATCCAAAATCAGACAGAGTGTTGACACCAGAGAGGCTAAGACCGCATTGACTCAGTGCGGTATTCAGCCTCTCTGGTGTCAAGTCTGATTTTGGAAAAAAAAAAAAAAAAATCCAAAATCAGACAGAGTGTTGACACCAGAGAGGCTAAGACCGCATTGACTCAGTGCGGTATTCAGCCTCTCTGGTGTCAAGTCTGATTTTGGAAAAAAAAAAAAAAATCCAAAATCAGACAGAGTGTTGAGACCAGAGAGGTTAAGAGCGCATTGACTCAGTGCGGTATGCAGCCTCTCTGGTGTCAAGTCTGATTTTGGAAAAAAAAAAAAAAAAAAAATCCAAAATCAGACAGAGTGTTGAGACCAGAGAGGCTAAGACCGCATTGACTCAGTGCAGTATTTTTTTTTTGTGATCAAATCTTTTTTATTTTCAAAACATTAAACACAAACAATACACAATACGCCAGACATAGAAAACAAATAAGACACCCCCCCCCCCCTCCCCACAAGGGTAAACAAAGAGAAACAAAAACAAAAACAGACTCAAAGATCACAAAATAAAGACATAACAGCTCTTTCAAAGCTTCAGCTACCGCGAGCCGCATATTCAAATTCACCTCCTTAGCCCCATTTGTTCGAGCTGTTGATAATTCAAGTAGATTACATCAAGAAAAGTTAACAACCAATGTCTAGTGGTCAAAATATAAGAGGGCTTCCAACGTACTGCTATCATTTCCTTTGCGACCGTTAGACCTGCAAGCACTAAACATTTCTGATATTTAGGAATATGAAGTGAAAAAATGTCGTTCAACAACAAATGTAAACAGAGAGAAACAAAAACAAAAACAGACTCAAAGATCACAAAATAAAAAAAACATTATAACAGCTCTTTCAAAGCTTCAGCTGCCGCGAGCCACATATTCAAATTCACCTCCTTAGCCCCATTTGTTCGAGCTGTTGATAATTCCAAGTAGATTACATCAAGAAAGGTTAACAACCAATGTCTGATGGTCAGAATGTAAGGGGGCTTCCAACGTACTGCTATCATTTTCTTTGCGGCCGTTAGACCTGCAAGCACTAAACGTTTCTGATATTTAGGAATATGAAGTGAAGAAATGTCGTTCAACAACAAAAATGAGATGGTCACAGGCACTGTGTCCGCAATCAGTGCCGACAACTTAGAGGCGACATCCTGCCAAAAACGAGCGACTGGAGGACACTCCCATGTCATGTGTAAAAAAGTGCCAAGGCTCTTTAACGAGCATAGGGTGCACGAGGGATCATCAATAGCCCCCATAAGAAAAAGCTTACGGGGGGTTAAATAAGTCCTATGTATGAAATTATAATGGATCTGTTGATGGTTGGGATTTCGAGAAGCTAATTTAATGTTCCTCCATACCATGTCCCAATCAAAGTCGTGTACCAGTTCGGGTACATCCCCCCTCCAAATTCTTTCTAAAGAAAGATTTTTGTATGACATTTCAATGAAATATTGGTATAGAGAGGTCACAGCGCCTTTCGATGCCTTCTTTTTGATAATCATCTCGCGGAATGGATGTGAACGTAAAGGGAGTTGCTGCGCTATACCTTGTGTTTGGAGAGCAGATCTCAACTGAAAAAAGAAAAAAAGGGTTGTATTTGGTAAATTAAAATTACGTTTAATATCCTGAAAAGTGTGTAACCCATTTATATCATAGATGTCACCCAGGAGATGAACACCCCTGTTTTGCCACAGAGGAAAAAAGACCGGTTTCCCCCCAATTAGCAAATCCCTATTATTAAAAATCGGAGTGTGCAGATGCCATTTACAAGAAACTTTACAGAATCGTTCTGCTGAGCGCCAAGTCCGCAGAAGTTGAGTTACAATCGGGCCGAATTGCTGCTGACATTGTCTGATAGAAATATTGACAAATAATATGTCTGACAAAGACCAGGGGTGCACCAATTTTTCCTCCATTGATCGCCACGACACAGTTGCTTGTGGATCAAACCAAGTGACTAGTGGTCTGAGGTTAAAAGACCAACTATATAATTTAAAGTTAGGGACCGCTAGGCCTCCGTCTAGTCTTGCCCGTTGGATAGTTGTGGCTTTTAGGCGAGGGCGCTTCCCGTTCCAAATAAACTTGGAGATGGCTGCACGGAGTTTACTCCAGAAATTTGCAGAAGGACAAAGCGGAATCATGGAGATAACAAAATTTAATCTAGGTAGCACATTCATTTTGACTATTGAAATGCGTGCCTGTAATGAGTTTGGCAAACTTGACCACCTCTCTAAATCACTTAGCACAGTGTTCAGCATCTCTGTGAAATTATGTTTAACAATGGCATCAAGAGAAGAGAATATTTCGATACCCAAGTACCGGAAATGCTGAACAGAGGGAATATTAGCGGGCAAGATGGTAGACCTAGCAGCTGCATTCAGTGGCAGAAGGGCAGACTTCGACCAATTGATCTTGAAACCAGATAATGCACCAAATTCTTCTAGCGCTGACAAAAGATGAGGAATGGACTGTACTGGATCTTGGACAAAAACGAGGATATCATCAGCGTAAAGCGCCAAATGCTGCTGTGTATCATGAACAATAATAGGTTTGATAACAGGAGACTGTCGAATCAACCAGGCCAAAGGCTCCAGCGAAATCGCGAAGAGCCCTGGGCTCAAAGGGCAACCTTGCCGAGAAGATCTAGATACCTGGAACAGGGCAGAGCAGATTTTACCAGTAAGAACCATAGCTGAGGTGTTTGAATAAAGAACCTTTATCAGTCGTATAAAACCCTCTCCGACGCCCATCACTTTCAACACCGACCACAGAAAGGGCCACTCAAGACGGTCAAAAGCCTTCATCGCGTCAAGGGACAATACAGCCGCTGGGGTTTGAGAAGCTGAAGATGCATTGATTATGTGTAGCAGTCTCCGTGTGTTGTCAGCGGCAAGCCGCGATTTAATAAAGCCTGTCTGATCAGAGTGAATGAGGAAGGACATATGCGTTTGTAGGCGATACGAGAGTAATTTAGCGAAAATTTTTACATCTGCATTCAAGAGACTAAGAGGTCTATAATTACCACATTCTATTGGGTCTTTATCTTTTTTCAGAAGTAAGGAGATTACTGCAATATTAACATCCCGAGAGAAATTACCTTTTTCTATCGAACAGCATATCATACTAAGAAGAAATGGTCCGATTATGTCCCAGAAGGTCAGATACAGCTCTGGCGGAATGCCATCAAACCCGGGCGATTTACCCTTCTTCATACTAAGAACAGTGTTTCTAAGTTCTTCAAGTGAAATCGGGCTTGCTAGTTCATTCGCAACTTCCTCACTCAGACAGGGTAAATTTAGTTGAGCTAAAAATTCATTGCATTTGTCCTGGTCAAAAGACACCTCGGATTTATATAGATCAGTGTAAAAACTGCGAAAAGTGTTATTAATCTCGGTGGGATCTGTAGTAATGTTACCTGCCTGTGACTTTATTGATGGGATATCAGAAAACTGATCATTTGTTCTAATTTTCATGGCTAATAAGTGGCTCGGTCTCGATCCATGGAAATAGTATCGTTGTCTAGTTCTATGAATTAAGAACTCTGAGTGCTGTTTAAGAATAACATTAATTTCTTTTTTGACTAGTTCACGTTGTAGAGCTATTTGTTCTGAATAGTTAACTGATAAGGCGGAGTCTAACCTACCAAATTCATTCTCTAATTCTTGTAATTTAGATAAGCGTGCTTTACGCTGATTAGAAGCAAATAGCGTAGTATTACTCCTAATGAATCCCTTGATCGAGTCCCACAATATTCTAGAGTCGTCAACTGATCCCACATTAAATTCTAAAAATTCAGTAAATTTACCTACAAATTGTGTCCTAAAATCCTCTTGTTCCAATAAAGCCGTGTTAAACCGCCATCGCGGTGCACGAGATGAGACCTTACTGAAGACTATTGAGCAAAGCACTCCTTTATGATCAGAGAGGGCAATAGGAAGCAAAGCAACATCATAGATGCATTGAAATGACTTAGGAGATGCAAACACATAATCAATTCTTGAGCTCGTTTTATGTCGGCCAGAAAAAAAGGAAAAATCTTTAACTGAAGGATTAATCAAACGCCACATATCAACAAGCCCCACCGTGTTGGCCCAGGCTTTTAGGGCAGAAGATGACAGTTTCTGGTCTCTTGTTTCAGATTGACCTGTTTTGTCAACGGCTGCATTCCAGACTGTATTAAAATCCCCCCCGACTATAAATGAGTAATCAGTCAGCTCCAGCATAGTTTTTGTCAAGTTGCTATAAAAGAATTTGTCGAAGGAATTTGGTGCATACACAGATAGAAGTGCCATCTTCCTGCCACTGATTTCCGCTTTAACCATGGCCATCCTGCCAGCTGTATCCGACCAAGTATCGTGAATCCTAATTTTGAGATTCCTTTTTACTACAATGGCTACACCCCTGGTCTTTGTACAAGATGATGATGAAGCAATCACATGATAATTTTTATCGGCAAGGCGTCTAACATCATAACTCAAAAGATGTGTCTCCTGTAATAATGCAATGTCAATTTTCTTGCTGCGTAATAAGCTTAAAGTACTGGTCCTCTTATGAGGAAAATTCAGACCGCCCGTATTCCAGCTCAAGATGTTAAGCTCTGCCATACCTCAGATAGTTGGTTCCGAAAAAATGCGCAATCCGCCCGAACACAGTGCCTGTGACCATCAACAAAAGAAATGCAATCAAACAAATGATCATTAGAGTCAAATTACCATTAACCCTTGCCCCCTGGACAAACTCAACACCTGTCGTCCTATCCATTACAAAATAAAAATAAAAAAACACACAGTTAAACACAATACACAAACATAAATGTGAACATACTACCCCTCCCCCCCCACCCATGCATCTCATCCCCAAATTATGAGAGCAATACCATAAGTAGTTTGGTGAAGGCATCTAATACACAACACCAACACTCCCTGGGGTCCCCTCTGTAATATATATATTAATAACGGGAGACTGAGTTATTATATTTAACCGTAATAAGGGACATTGAAATTAGAAGCATAAGGCTTTATTTTGTATCGACTAATTTATGTCAGAAGGAATATCCGAGGTATGTTAATAATCCTAATAGTAATAATGACAACAATAATTATGGGAGGGGGAAGGAAGAAGAGGGGGAAAGATTTTTTCCCCTTTTTTACATAGTACACCTTTAAAAAAAAATATATATATATATATTTTTTTTCCCTTCCCCCCCCCTCCCCTCCCCTCCCCTTCTTTTAAATAAAGAAAACAAAAACAAAAGAAAAACGTTATATATATATATACACATATACACATACATACATACGCATGTACCGTACACATATATATATACATACACACATGCATACATATACCCACTTAGACTACACACATATACATACAAACATACATACCATATACATGTTAACATTCATCCCTTCTTTATCTAGCCTATAGGCACTCAGAGCTAAACCAAAATAATCCCATGGAAGAAAAGAAAAAGTTTTTAATATAACCATTATTAACATTACCATATTTATAAACATATACCCACACACACACACACACACACACGCGCACACACACACACACACACACACACACACACGCGCACACACACACACACCCACACACACACACACACACACACACACACACACACACACACACACACACACACACACACACACACACCCCTATATATATACATTCCAGCCCCAAATACTCCAGAGCCATTCCCAACATGAGACAGTAATATTCGTTCAATGTGTCATATTTATCTTAGCCTGGATAAGGCTCATGGACAGTTCATTTATTGCTGTTACTTGCCAGAGCTTTTAGCAGATCGTCCGCTTTGCTTGGGTTCATCTGCTGTCTGTGAGTCCCTGCGCGCTGCTGCAACCACCCTCCCCTGCTGGGGGTCGCCGAATACACCTGAGCCGGGTGCGCCTTGTTCAGATGATCGCCGGTGATGAGGCCCTTCTGGGTGAGGTCTCGCCTTGCTTCGTTAGCGGTGGGGTACATCTGGATGCCATCTACGGTGAAGACTTTTAGCTTGGATGGATAAATCACATGGGATTTGACTTGCTTCTCTTTGAGCTGTTTCCTGATGGGCGCATAGAGGCTCCTCTCTTGCTGCAGCTTGGGGGAGAAATCCTGGTCAAAAAAGATCCGCACATCCTGATGAGTGATTACTTTCTTCGCCCAAGCAGAGTGCAACACTTTCTGCTTCATGTCCCACTGTAGAAAACGGGCTATGATGGATCTGGGGGGAGCTCCTTCTAACATTGGCCTGCTTGCGGCCGATCTATGAGCTTGCACAATGGTGAGACTTTCTCCGGTGATTCCCAGTTTATCTGCAAATAAAGCTTTTAAGAAGCCCACCATGTCTTCTCCTTCGCTCCCTTCTTTAACCTGGTAGATTCTGATGTTAAGCTGGCGGGATTTATTTTCCAGGTATTCCACTCTTTCTGCTAATTTTGTTTGTTGCTGCAGCAGGTGTGTGAGAGATTCAGTAACAATTCCGTCCCGCTCCTCCACTTGATTTATTCTGATCTCGGCGGCATCCACTCTATCCGTTGTAATCTTTAAATCCAAAGCCAACGCTTTAACTTCTTTTTGTAAATTGTTAAAGTCACTTCTTATCTCAACTCGGAATTCTTGAAAATCGGATCTAAACTCACCGATTTGGCTTGTGATGTCTGATTTTAGTTCGCTGACCATTTTCCTGATGGCGTCCTCCATTTTGTGATCCGCGCTGGATTCAGCGTTTTTAGCTTTAGAGCTTTGTTTCTTCGTTACAGCACCAGATCTTAAATTCCAGAGTTCACTCATACCAGACACTAGCCGATGCCATAATTCTTGCAAGATTTACTCCTCAGAATCCATTATAGTTGCGAAATTTCTTCGAGGGGTTAGAGTGAGCGCTTCACAGCACCATCACCCTACATGACCCGGAAGTCTAAATGCAGTATTCAGCCTCTCTGGTGTCAAGTCTGATTTTGGAAAAAAAAAAAAATCCAAAATCAGACAGAGTGTTGACACCAGAGAGGCTAAGACCGCATTGACTCAGTGCAGTATTCAGCCTCTCTGGTGTCAAGTCTGATTTTGGAAAAAAAAAAAAAAATCCAAAATCAGACAGAGTGTTGACACCAGAGAGGCTAAGACCGCATTGACTCAGTGCGGTATTCAGCCTCTCTGGTGTCAAGTCTGATTTTGGAAAAAAAAAAAAAAAAATCCAAAATCAGACAGAGTGTTGAGACCAGAGAGGCTAAGACCGCATTGACTCAGTGCGGTATTCAGCCTCTCTGGTGTCAAGTCTGATTTTGGAAAAAAAAAAAAAATCCAAAATCAGACAGAGTGTTGAGACCAGAGAGGCTAAGACCGCATTGACTCAGTGCGGTATTCAGCCTCTCTGGTGTCAAGTCTGATTTTGGAAAAAAAAAAAAAAAATCCAAAATCAGACAGTGTTGACACCAGAGAGGCTAAGAGCGCATTGACTCAGTGCGGTATTCAGCCTCTCTGGTGTCAAGTCTGATTTTGGAAAAAAAAAAAAAAAAATCCAAAATCAGACAGAGTGTTGACACCAGAGAGGCTAAGACCGCATTGACTCAGTGCGGTATTCAGCCTCTCTGGTGTCAAGTCTGATTTTGGAAAAAAAAAAAAAAAAATCCAAAATCAGACAGAGTGTTGACACCAGAGAGGCTAAGACCGCATTGACTCAGTGCGGTATTCAGCCTCTCTGGTGTCAAGTCTGATTTTGGAAAAAAAAATAAAATCCAAAATTAGACAGAGTGTTGAGACCAGAGAGGTTAAGAGCGCATTGACTCAGTGCGGTATGCAGCCTCTCTGGTGTCAAGTCTGATTTTGGAAAAAAAAAAAAAAAAAAATCCAAAATCAGACAGAGTGTTGAGACCAGAGAGGCTAAGACCGCATTGACTCAGTGCGGTATTCAGCCTCTCTGGTGTCAAGTCTGATTTTGGAAAAAAAAAAAAAAAATCCAAAATCAGACAGTGTTGACACCAGAGAGGCTAAGAGCGCATTGACTCAGTGCGGTATTCAGCCTCTCTGGTGTCAAGTCTGATTTTGGAAAAAAAAAAAAAAAAATCCAAAATCAGACAGAGTGTTGAGACCAGAGAGGCTAAGACCGCATTGACTCAGTGCGGTATTCAGCCTCTCTGGTGTCAAGTCTGATTTTGGAAAAAAAAAAAAAAAAATCCAAAATCAGACAGAGTGTTGACACCAGAGAGGCTAAGACCGCATTGACTCAGTGCGGTATTCAGCCTCTCTGGTGTCAAGTCTGATTTTTGAAAAAAAAAAAAAAAAATCCAAAATCAGACAGAGTGTTGACACCAGAGAGGCTAAGACCGCATTGACTCAGTGCGGTATTCAGCCTCTCTGGTGTCAAGTCTGATTTTGGAAAAAAAAAAAAAAAAATCCAAAATCAGACAGAGTGTTGACACCAGAGAGGCTAAGACCGCATTGACTCAGTGCGGTATTCAGCCTCTCTGGTGTCAAGTCTGATTTTGGAAAAAAAAAAAAAAAAAAATCCAAAATCAGACAGAGTGTTGAGACCAGAGAGGCTAAGACCGCATTGACTCAGTGCGGTATTCAGCCTCTCTGGTGTCAAGTCTGATTTTGGAAAAAAAAAAAAAAAAAAATCCAAAATCAGACAGAGTGTTGAGACCAGAGAGGCTAAGACCGCATTGACTCAGTGCGGTATTCAGCCTCTCTGGTGTCAAGTCTGATTTTGGAAAAAAAAAAAAAAATCCAAAATCAGACAGAGTGTTGACACCAGAGAGGCTAAGACCGCATTGACTCAGTGCGGTATTCAGCCTCTCTGGTGTCAAGTCTGATTTTGGAAAAAAAAAAAAAAAAAAATCCAAAATCAGACAGAGTGTTGAGACCAGAGAGGCTAAGACCGCATTGACTCAGTGCGGTATTCAGCCTCTCTGGTGTCAAGTCTGATTTTGGAAAAAAAAAAAAAAAAAAATCCAAAATCAGACAGAGTGTTGAGACCAGAGAGGCTAAGACCGCATTGACTCAGTGCGGTATTCAGCCTCTCTGGTGTCAAGTCTGATTTTGGAAAAAAAAAAAAAAAATCCAAAATCAGACAGAGTGTTGACACCAGAGAGGCTAAGACCGCATTGACTCAGTGCGGTATGCAGCCTCTCTGGTGTCAAGTCTGATTTTGGAAAAAAAAAAAAATCCAAAATCAGACAGAGTGTTGACACCAGAGAGGCTAAGACTGCATTGACTCAGTGCGGTATTCAGCCTCTCTGGTGTCAAGTCTGATTTTGGAAAAAAAAAAAAAAATCCAAAATCAGACAGAGTGTTGAGACCAGAGAGGCTAAGACCGCATTGACTCAGTGCGGTATTCAGCCTCTCTGGTGTCAAGTCTGATTTTGGAAAAAAAAAAAAAAAATCCAAAATCAGACAGAGTGTTGACACCAGAGAGGCTAAGAGCGCATTGACTCAGTGCGGTATGCAGCCTCTCTGGTGTCAAGTCTGATTTTGGAAAAAAAAAAAAATCCAAAATCAGACAGAGTGTTGACACCAGAGAGGCTAAGACCGCATTGTCTCAGTGCGGTATTCAGCCTCTCTGGTGTCAAGTCTGATTTTGGAAAAAAAAAAAAAAATCCAAAATCAGACAGAGTGTTGAGACCAGAGAGGCTAAGAGCGCATTGACTCAGTGCGGTATGCAGCCTCTCTGGTGTCAAGTCTGATTTTGGAAAAAAAAAAAAAAAAATCCAAAATCAGACAGAGTGTTGAGACCAGAGAGGCTAAGACCGCATTGACTCAGTGCGGTATTCAGCCTCTCTGGTGTCAAGTCTGATTTTGGAAAAAAAAAAAAAAAAAATCCAAAATCAGACAGAGTGTTGACACCAGAGAGGCTAAGACCGCATTGACTCAGTGCGGTATTCAGCCTCTCTGGTGTCAAGTCTGATTTTGGAAAAAAAAAAAAAAATCCAAAATCAGACAGAGTGTTGAGACCAGAGAGGCTAAGAGCGCATTGACTCAGTGCGGTATGCAGCCTCTCTGGTGTCAAGTCTGATTTTGGAAAAAAAAAAAAAAAAATCCAAAATCAGACAGAGTGTTGAGACCAGAGAGGCTAAGACCGCATTGACTCAGTGCGGTATTCAGCCTCTCTGGTGTCAAGTCTGATTTTGGAAAAAAAAAAAAAATCCAAAATCAGACAGAGTGTTGACACCAGAGAGGCTAAGACCGCATTGACTCAGTGCGGTATTCAGCCTCTCTGGTGTCAAGTCTGATTTTTAAAAAATAAATAAAAAAAAATCCAAAATCAGACAGAGTGTTGACACCAGAGAGGCTAAGACCGCATTGACTCAGTGCGGTATTCAGCCTCTCTGGTGTCAAGTCTGATTTTGGAAAAAAATAAAAATAAATCCAAAATCAGACAGAGTGTTGAGACCAGAGAGGCTAAGACCGCATTGACTCAGTGCGGTATTCAGCCTCTCTGGTGTCAAGTCTGATTTTGGAAAAAAAAAAAAAATCCAAAATCAGACAGAGTGTTGACACCAGAGAGGCTAAGACCGCATTGACTCAGTGCGGTATTCAGCCTCTCTGGTGTCAAGTCTGATTTTGGAAAAAAAAAAAAAAATCCAAAATCAGACAGAGTGTTGACACCAGAGAGGCTAAGACCGCATTGACTCAGTGCGGTATTCAGCCTCTCTGGTGTCAAGTCTGATTTTGGAAAAAAAAAAAAAAAATCCAAAATCAGACAGAGTGTTGAGACCAGAGAGGCTAAGACCGCATTGACTCAGTGCGGTATTCAGCCTCTCTGGTGTCAAGTCTGATTTTGGAAAAAAAAAAAGACCAGAGAGGCTAAGACCGCATTGACTCAGTGCGGTATTCAGCCTCTCTGGTGTCAAGTCTGATTTTGGAAAAAAAAAAAAAAAATCCAAAATCAGACAGAGTGTTGACACCAGAGAGGCTAAGACCGCATTGACTCAGTGCGGTATTCAGCCTCTCTGGTGTCAAGTCTGATTTTGGAAAAAAAAAAAAATCCAAAATCAGACAGAGTGTTGACACCAGAGAGGCTAAGACCGCATTGACTCAGTGCGGTATTCAGTCTCTCTGGTGTCAAGTCTGATTTTTGGAAAAAAAAAAAGAAAATCCAAAATCAGACAGAGTGTTGACACCAGAGAGGCTAAGACCGCATTGACTCAGTGCGGTATTCAGCCTCTCTGGTGTCAAGTCTGATTTTGGAAAAAAAAAAAAAAAAATCCAAAATCAGACAGTGTTGAGACCAGAGAGGCTAAGACCGCATTGACTCAGTGCGGTATTCAGCCTCTCTGGTGTCAAGTCTGATTTTGGAAAAAAAAAAAAAAAAAATCCAAAATCAGACAGAGTGTTGACACCAGAGAGGCTAAGATCGCATTGACTCAGTGCGGTATTCAGCCTCTCTGGTGTCAAGTCTGATTTTGGAAAAAAAAAAAAAAATCCAAAATCAGACAGAGTGTTGACACCAGAGAGGCTAAGACCGCATTGACTCAGTGCGGTATTCAGCCTCTCTGGTGTCAAGTCTGATTTTGGAAAAAAAAAAAAAAATCCAAAATCAGACAGAGTGTTGAGACCAGAGAGGCTAAGAGCGCATTGACTCAGTGCGGTATGCAGCCTCTCTGGTGTTAAGTCTGATTTTGGAAAAAAAAAAAAAAAAAAATCCAAAATCAGACAGAGTGTTGACACCAGAGAGGCTAAGACCGCATTGACTCAGTGCGGTATTCAGCCTCTCTGGTGTCAAGTCTGAATTTGGGAAAAAAAAAAAAAAATCCAAAATCAGACAGAGTGTTGACACCAGAGAGGCTAAGACCGCATTGACTCAGTGCGGTATTCAGCCTCTCTGGTGTCAAGTCTGATTTTGGAAAAAAAAAAAAAAATCCAAAATCAGACAGAGTGTTGACACCAGAGAGGCTAAGACCGCATTGACTCAGTGCGGTATTCAGCCTCTCTGGTGTCAAGTCTGATTTTGGAAAAAAAAAAAAAAAAATCCAAAATCAGACAGAGTGTTGACACCAGAGAGGCTAAGACCGCATTGACTCAGTGCGGTATTCAGCCTCTCTGGTGTCAAGTCTGATTTTGGAAAAAAATAAAAATAAATCCAAAATCAGAGAGAGTGTTGAGACCAGAGAGGCTAAGACCGCATTGACTCAGTGCGGTATTCAGCCTCTCTGGTGTCAAGTCTGATTTTGGAAAAAAAAAAAAAATCCAAAATCAGACAGAGTGTTGACACCAGAGAGGCTAAGACCGCATTGACTCAGTGCGGTATTCAGCCTCTCTGGTGTCAAGTCTGATTTTGGAAAAAAAAAAAAAAATCCAAAATCAGACAGAGTGTTGACACCAGAGAGGCTAAGACCGCATTGACTCAGTGCGGTATTCAGCCTCTCTGGTGTCAAGTCTGATTTTGGAAAAAAAAAAAAAAAATCCAAAATCAGACAGTGTTGACACCAGAGAGGCTAAGAGCGCATTGACTCAGTGCGGTATTCAGCCTCTCTGGTGTCAAGTCTGATTTTGGAAAAAAAAAAAAAAAAATCCAAAATCAGACAGAGTGTTGACACCAGAGAGGCTAAGACCGCATTGACTCAGTGCGGTATGCAGCCTCTCTGGTGTCAAGTCTGATTTTGGAAAAAAAAAAAAATCCAAAATCAGACAGAGTGTTGACACCAGAGAGGCTAAGACTGCATTGACTCAGTGCGGTATTCAGCCTCTCTGGTGTCAAGTCTGATTTTGGAAAAAAAAAAAAAAATCCAAAATCAGACAGAGTGTTGAGACCAGAGAGGCTAAGACCGCATTGACTCAGTGCGGTATTCAGCCTCTCTGGTGTCAAGTCTGATTTTGGAAAAAAAAAAAAAAAATCCAAAATCAGACAGTGTTGACACCAGAGAGGCTAAGAGCGCATTGACTCAGTGCGGTATTCAGCCTCTCTGGTGTCAAGTCTGATTTTGGAAAAAAAAAAAAAAAAATCCAAAATCAGACAGAGTGTTGACACCAGAGAGGCTAAGACCGCATTGACTCAGTGCGGTATGCAGCCTCTCTGGTGTCAAGTCTGATTTTGGAAAAAAAAAAAAATCCAAAATCAGACAGAGTGTTGACACCAGAGAGGCTAAGACTGCATTGACTCAGTGCGGTATTCAGCCTCTCTGGTGTCAAGTCTGATTTTGGAAAAAAAAAAAAAAATCCAAAATCAGACAGAGTGTTGAGACCAGAGAGGCTAAGACCGCATTGACTCAGTGCGGTATTCAGCCTCTCTGGTGTCAAGTCTGATTTTGGAAAAAAAAAAAAAAAATCCAAAATCAGACAGAGTGTTGACACCAGAGAGGCTAAGAGCGCATTGACTCAGTGCGGTATGCAGCCTCTCTGGTGTCAAGTCTGATTTTGGAAAAAAAAAAAAATCCAAAATCAGACAGAGTGTTGACACCAGAGAGGCTAAGACCGCATTGTCTCAGTGCGGTATTCAGCCTCTCTGGTGTCAAGTCTGATTTTGGAAAAAAAAAAAAAAATCCAAAATCAGACAGAGTGTTGAGACCAGAGAGGCTAAGAGCGCATTGACTCAGTGCGGTATGCAGCCTCTCTGGTGTCAAGTCTGATTTTGGAAAAAAAAAAAAAAAAATCCAAAATCAGACAGAGTGTTGAGACCAGAGAGGCTAAGACCGCATTGACTCAGTGCGGTATTCAGCCTCTCTGGTGTCAAGTCTGATTTTGGAAAAAAAAAAAAAAAAAATCCAAAATCAGACAGAGTGTTGACACCAGAGAGGCTAAGA
This sequence comes from Poromitra crassiceps, assembly GCF_964638095.1. Lineage (NCBI taxonomy): Eukaryota > Metazoa > Chordata > Actinopteri > Beryciformes > Melamphaidae > Poromitra > Poromitra crassiceps. The sequence goes on from NW_028152154.1 coordinate 29,427, forward strand.
CCGCATTGACTCAGTGCGGTATTCAGCCTCTCTGGTGTCAAGTCTGATTTTGGAAAAAAAAAAAAAAATCCAAAATCAGACAGAGTGTTGAGACCAGAGAGGCTAAGAGCGCATTGACTCAGTGCGGTATGCAGCCTCTCTGGTGTCAAGTCTGATTTTGGAAAAAAAAAAAAAAAAATCCAAAATCAGACAGAGTGTTGAGACCAGAGAGGCTAAGACCGCATTGACTCAGTGCGGTATTCAGCCTCTCTGGTGTCAAGTCTGATTTTGGAAAAAAAAAAAAAATCCAAAATCAGACAGAGTGTTGACACCAGAGAGGCTAAGACCGCATTGACTCAGTGCGGTATTCAGCCTCTCTGGTGTCAAGTCTGATTTTTAAAAAATAAATAAAAAAAAATCCAAAATCAGACAGAGTGTTGACACCAGAGAGGCTAAGACCGCATTGACTCAGTGCGGTATTCAGCCTCTCTGGTGTCAAGTCTGATTTTGGAAAAAAATAAAAATAAATCCAAAATCAGACAGAGTGTTGAGACCAGAGAGGCTAAGACCGCATTGACTCAGTGCGGTATTCAGCCTCTCTGGTGTCAAGTCTGATTTTGGAAAAAAAAAAAAAATCCAAAATCAGACAGAGTGTTGACACCAGAGAGGCTAAGACCGCATTGACTCAGTGCGGTATTCAGCCTCTCTGGTGTCAAGTCTGATTTTGGAAAAAAAAAAAAAAATCCAAAATCAGACAGAGTGTTGACACCAGAGAGGCTAAGACCGCATTGACTCAGTGCGGTATTCAGCCTCTCTGGTGTCAAGTCTGATTTTGGAAAAAAAAAAAAAAAATCCAAAATCAGACAGAGTGTTGAGACCAGAGAGGCTAAGACCGCATTGACTCAGTGCGGTATTCAGCCTCTCTGGTGTCAAGTCTGATTTTGGAAAAAAAAAAAGACCAGAGAGGCTAAGACCGCATTGACTCAGTGCGGTATTCAGCCTCTCTGGTGTCAAGTCTGATTTTGGAAAAAAAAAAAAAAAATCCAAAATCAGACAGAGTGTTGACACCAGAGAGGCTAAGACCGCATTGACTCAGTGCGGTATTCAGCCTCTCTGGTGTCAAGTCTGATTTTGGAAAAAAAAAAAAAATCCAAAATCAGACAGAGTGTTGACACCAGAGAGGCTAAGACCGCATTGACTCAGTGCGGTATTCAGTCTCTCTGGTGTCAAGTCTGATTTTTGGAAAAAAAAAAAAAAAATCCAAAATCAGACAGAGTGTTGACACCAGAGAGGCTAAGACCGCATTGACTCAGTGCGGTATTCAGCCTCTCTGGTGTCAAGTCTGATTTTGGAAAAAAAAAAAAAAAAATCCAAAATCAGACAGTGTTGAGACCAGAGAGGCTAAGACCGCATTGACTCAGTGCGGTATTCAGCCTCTCTGGTGTCAAGTCTGATTTTGGAAAAAAAAAAAAAAAAATCCAAAATCAGACAGAGTGTTGACACCAGAGAGGCTAAGATCGCATTGACTCAGTGCGGTATTCAGCCTCTCTGGTGTCAAGTCTGATTTTGGAAAAAAAAAAAAAAATCCAAAATCAGACAGAGTGTTGACACCAGAGAGGCTAAGACCGCATTGACTCAGTGCGGTATTCAGCCTCTCTGGTGTCAAGTCTGATTTTGGAAAAAAAAAAAAAAATCCAAAATCAGACAGAGTGTTGAGACCAGAGAGGCTAAGAGCGCATTGACTCAGTGCGGTATGCAGCCTCTCTGGTGTTAAGTCTGATTTTGGAAAAAAAAAAAAAAAAAATCCAAAATCAGACAGAGTGTTGACACCAGAGAGGCTAAGACCGCATTGACTCAGTGCGGTATTCAGCCTCTCTGGTGTCAAGTCTGAATTTGGGAAAAAAAAAAAAAAATCCAAAATCAGACAGAGTGTTGACACCAGAGAGGCTAAGACCGCATTGACTCAGTGCGGTATTCAGCCTCTCTGGTGTCAAGTCTGATTTTGGAAAAAAAAAAAAAAATCCAAAATCAGACAGAGTGTTGACACCAGAGAGGCTAAGACCGCATTGACTCAGTGCGGTATTCAGCCTCTCTGGTGTCAAGTCTGATTTTGGAAAAAAAAAAAAAAATCCAAAATCAGACAGAGTGTTGACACCAGAGAGGCTAAGACCGCATTGACTCAGTGCGGTATTCAGCCTCTCTGGTGTCAAGTCTGATTTTGGAAAAAAAAAAAAAAAATCCAAAATCAGACAGTGTTGACACCAGAGAGGCTAAGAGCGCATTGACTCAGTGCGGTATTCAGCCTCTCTGGTGTCAAGTCTGATTTTGGAAAAAAAAAAAAAAAAATCCAAAATCAGACAGAGTGTTGAGACCAGAGAGGCTAAGACCGCATTGACTCAGTGCGGTATTCAGCCTCTCTGGTGTCAAGTCTGAATTTGGGAAAAAAAAAAAAAAATCCAAAATCAGACAGAGTGTTGACACCAGAGAGGCTAAGACCGCATTGACTCAGTGCGGTATTCAGCCTCTCTGGTGTCAAGTCTGATTTTGGAAAAAAAAAAAAAAATCCAAAATCAGACAGAGTGTTGACACCAGAGAGGCTAAGACCGCATTGACTCAGTGCAGTATTCAGCCTCTCTGGTGTCAAGTCTGATTTTGGAAAAAAAAAAAAAAATCCAAAATCAGACAGAGTGTTGACACCAGAGAGGCTAAGACCGCATTGACTCAGTGCGGTATTCAGCCTCTCTGGTGTCAAGTCTGATTTTGGAAAAAAAAAAAAAAAATCCAAAATCAGACAGTGTTGACACCAGAGAGGCTAAGAGCGCATTGACTCAGTGCGGTATTCAGCCTCTCTGGTGTCAAGTCTGATTTTGGAAAAAAAAAAAAAAAAATCCAAAATCAGACAGAGTGTTGAGACCAGAGAGGCTAAGACCGCATTGACTCAGTGCGGTATTCAGCCTCTCTGGTGTCAAGTCTGATTTTGGAAAAAAAAAAAGACCAGAGAGGCTAAGACCGCATTGACTCAGTGCGGTATTCAGCCTCTCTGGTGTCAAGTCTGATTTTGGAAAAAAAAAAAAAAAATCCAAAATCAGACAGAGTGTTGACACCAGAGAGGCTAAGACCGCATTGACTCAGTGCGGTATTCAGCCTCTCTGGTGTCAAGTCTGATTTTGGAAAAAAAAAAAAATCCAAAATCAGACAGAGTGTTGACACCAGAGAGGCTAAGACCGCATTGACTCAGTGCGGTATTCAGTCTCTCTGGTGTCAAGTCTGATTTTTGGAAAAAAAAAAAAAAAATCCAAAATCAGACAGAGTGTTGACACCAGAGAGGCTAAGACCGCATTGACTCAGTGCGGTATTCAGCCTCTCTGGTGTCAAGTCTGATTTTGGAAAAAAAAAAAAAAAAATCCAAAATCAGACAGTGTTGAGACCAGAGAGGCTAAGACCGCATTGACTCAGTGCGGTATTCAGCCTCTCTGGTGTCAAGTCTGATTTTGGAAAAAAAAAAAAAAAAAATCCAAAATCAGACAGAGTGTTGACACCAGAGAGGCTAAGATCGCATTGACTCAGTGCGGTATTCAGCCTCTCTGGTGTCAAGTCTGATTTTGGAAAAAAAAAAAAAAATCCAAAATCAGACAGAGTGTTGACACCAGAGAGGCTAAGACCGCATTGACTCAGTGCGGTATTCAGCCTCTCTGGTGTCAAGTCTGATTTTGGAAAAAAAAAAAAAAATCCAAAATCAGACAGAGTGTTGAGACCAGAGAGGCTAAGAGCGCATTGACTCAGTGCGGTATGCAGCCTCTCTGGTGTTAAGTCTGATTTTGGAAAAAAAAAAAAAAAAAATCCAAAATCAGACAGAGTGTTGACACCAGAGAGGCTAAGACCGCATTGACTCAGTGCGGTATTCAGCCTCTCTGGTGTCAAGTCTGAATTTGGGAAAAAAAAAAAAAAATCCAAAATCAGACAGAGTGTTGACACCAGAGAGGCTAAGACCGCATTGACTCAGTGCGGTATTCAGCCTCTCTGGTGTCAAGTCTGATTTTGGAAAAAAAAAAAAAAATCCAAAATCAGACAGAGTGTTGACACCAGAGAGGCTAAGACCGCATTGACTCAGTGCGGTATTCAGCCTCTCTGGTGTCAAGTCTGATTTTGGAAAAAAAAAAAAAAAAATCCAAAATCAGACAGAGTGTTGACACCAGAGAGGCTAAGACCGCATTGACTCAGTGCGGTATTCAGCCTCTCTGGTGTCAAGTCTGATTTTGGAAAAAAATAAAAATAAATCCAAAATCAGAGAGAGTGTTGAGACCAGAGAGGCTAAGACCGCATTGACTCAGTGCGGTATTCAGCCTCTCTGGTGTCAAGTCTGATTTTGGAAAAAAAAAAAAAAATCCAAAATCAGACAGAGTGTTGACACCAGAGAGGCTAAGACCGCATTGACTCAGTGCGGTATTCAGCCTCTCTGGTGTCAAGTCTGATTTTGGAAAAAAAAAAAAAAAATCCAAAATCAGACAGAGTGTTGACACCAGAGAGGCTAAGACCGCATTGACTCAGTGCGGTATTCAGCCTCTCTGGTGTCAAGTCTGATTTTGGAAAAAAAAAAAAAAAAAATCCAAAATCAGACAGTGTTGACACCAGAGAGGCTAAGAGCGCATTGACTCAGTGCGGTATTCAGCCTCTCTGGTGTCAAGTCTGATTTTGGAAAAAAAAAAAAAAAAATCCAAAATCAGACAGAGTGTTGAGACCAGAGAGGCTAAGACCGCATTGACTCAGTGCGGTATTCAGCCTCTCTGGTGTCAAGTCTGATTTTGGAAAAAAAAAAAAAAAAATCCAAAATCAGACAGAGTGTTGACACCAGAGAGGCTAAGACCGCATTGACTCAGTGCGGTATTCAGCCTCTCTGGTGTCAAGTCTGATTTTTGAAAAAAAAAAAAAAAAATCCAAAATCAGACAGAGTGTTGACACCAGAGAGGCTAAGACCGCATTGACTCAGTGCGGTATTCAGCCTCTCTGGTGTCAAGTCTGATTTTGGAAAAAAAAAAAAAAAAATCCAAAATCAGACAGAGTGTTGACACCAGAGAGGCTAAGACCGCATTGACTCAGTGCGGTATTCAGCCTCTCTGGTGTCAAGTCTGATTTTGGAAAAAAAAAAAAAAAAAAATCCAAAATCAGACAGAGTGTTGAGACCAGAGAGGCTAAGACCGCATTGACTCAGTGCGGTATTCAGCCTCTCTGGTGTCAAGTCTGATTTTGGAAAAAAAAAAAAAAAAAAATCCAAAATCAGACAGAGTGTTGAGACCAGAGAGGCTAAGACCGCATTGACTCAGTGCGGTATTCAGCCTCTCTGGTGTCAAGTCTGATTTTGGAAAAAAAAAAAAAAATCCAAAATCAGACAGAGTGTTGACACCAGAGAGGCTAAGACCGCATTGACTCAGTGCGGTATTCAGCCTCTCTGGTGTCAAGTCTGATTTTGGAAAAAAAAAAAAAAAAAAATCCAAAATCAGACAGAGTGTTGAGACCAGAGAGGCTAAGACCGCATTGACTCAGTGCGGTATTCAGCCTCTCTGGTGTCAAGTCTGATTTTGGAAAAAAAAAAAAAAAAAATCCAAAATCAGACAGAGTGTTGAGACCAGAGAGGCTAAGACCGCATTGACTCAGTGCGGTATTCAGCCTCTCTGGTGTCAAGTCTGATTTTGGAAAAAAAAAAAAAAAATCCAAAATCAGACAGAGTGTTGACACCAGAGAGGCTAAGACCGCATTGACTCAGTGCGGTATGCAGCCTCTCTGGTGTCAAGTCTGATTTTGGAAAAAAAAAAAAATCCAAAATCAGACAGAGTGTTGACACCAGAGAGGCTAAGACTGCATTGACTCAGTGCGGTATTCAGCCTCTCTGGTGTCAAGTCTGATTTTGGAAAAAAAAAAAAAAATCCAAAATCAGACAGAGTGTTGAGACCAGAGAGGCTAAGACCGCATTGACTCAGTGCGGTATTCAGCCTCTCTGGTGTCAAGTCTGATTTTGGAAAAAAAAAAAAAAAATCCAAAATCAGACAGAGTGTTGACACCAGAGAGGCTAAGAGCGCATTGACTCAGTGCGGTATGCAGCCTCTCTGGTGTCAAGTCTGATTTTGGAAAAAAAAAAAAAATCCAAAATCAGACAGAGTGTTGACACCAGAGAGGCTAAGACCGCATTGACTCAGTGCGGTATTCAGCCTCTCTGGTGTCAAGTCTGATTTTGGAAAAAAAAAAAAAAATCCAAAATCAGACAGAGTGTTGAGACCAGAGAGGCTAAGAGCGCATTGACTCAGTGCGGTATGCAGCCTCTCTGGTGTCAAGTCTGATTTTGGAAAAAAAAAAAAAAAAATCCAAAATCAGACAGAGTGTTGAGACCAGAGAGGCTAAGACCGCATTGACTCAGTGCGGTATTCAGCCTCTCTGGTGTCAAGTCTGATTTTGGAAAAAAAAAAAAAAAAAATCCAAAATCAGACAGAGTGTTGACACCAGAGAGGCTAAGACCGCATTGACTCAGTGCGGTATTCAGCCTCTCTGGTGTCAAGTCTGATTTTGGAAAAAAAAAAAAAAATCCAAAATCAGACAGAGTGTTGAGACCAGAGAGGCTAAGAGCGCATTGACTCAGTGCGGTATGCAGCCTCTCTGGTGTCAAGTCTGATTTTGGAAAAAAAAAAAAAAAAATCCAAAATCAGACAGAGTGTTGAGACCAGAGAGGCTAAGACCGCATTGACTCAGTGCGGTATTCAGCCTCTCTGGTGTCAAGTCTGATTTTGGAAAAAAAAAAAAAATCCAAAATCAGACAGAGTGTTGACACCAGAGAGGCTAAGACCGCATTGACTCAGTGCGGTATTCAGCCTCTCTGGTGTCAAGTCTGATTTTTAAAAAAATAATAAAAAAAAATCCAAAATCAGACAGAGTGTTGACACCAGAGAGGCTAAGACCGCATTGACTCAGTGCGGTATTCAGCCTCTCTGGTGTCAAGTCTGATTTTGGAAAAAAATAAAAATAAATCCAAAATCAGACAGAGTGTTGAGACCAGAGAGGCTAAGACCGCATTGACTCAGTGCGGTATTCAGCCTCTCTGGTGTCAAGTCTGATTTTGGAAAAAAAAAAAAAATCCAAAATCAGACAGAGTGTTGACACCAGAGAGGCTAAGACCGCATTGACTCAGTGCGGTATTCAGCCTCTCTGGTGTCAAGTCTGATTTTGGAAAAAAAAAAAAAAATCCAAAATCAGACAGAGTGTTGACACCAGAGAGGCTAAGACCGCATTGACTCAGTGCGGTATTCAGCCTCTCTGGTGTCAAGTCTGATTTTGGAAAAAAAAAAAAAAAATCCAAAATCAGACAGAGTGTTGAGACCAGAGAGGCTAAGACCGCATTGACTCAGTGCGGTATTCAGCCTCTCTGGTGTCAAGTCTGATTTTGGAAAAAAAAAAAGACCAGAGAGGCTAAGACCGCATTGACTCAGTGCGGTATTCAGCCTCTCTGGTGTCAAGTCTGATTTTGGAAAAAAAAAAAAAAAATCCAAAATCAGACAGAGTGTTGACACCAGAGAGGCTAAGACCGCATTGACTCAGTGCGGTATTCAGCCTCTCTGGTGTCAAGTCTGATTTTGGAAAAAAAAAAAAATCCAAAATCAGACAGAGTGTTGACACCAGAGAGGCTAAGACCGCATTGACTCAGTGCGGTATTCAGTCTCTCTGGTGTCAAGTCTGATTTTTGGAAAAAAAAAAAAAAAATCCAAAATCAGACAGAGTGTTGACACCAGAGAGGCTAAGACCGCATTGACTCAGTGCGGTATTCAGCCTCTCTGGTGTCAAGTCTGATTTTGGAAAAAAAAAAAAAAAAATCCAAAATCAGACAGTGTTGAGACCAGAGAGGCTAAGACCGCATTGACTCAGTGCGGTATTCAGCCTCTCTGGTGTCAAGTCTGATTTTGGAAAAAAAAAAAAAAAAAATCCAAAATCAGACAGAGTGTTGACACCAGAGAGGCTAAGATCGCATTGACTCAGTGCGGTATTCAGCCTCTCTGGTGTCAAGTCTGATTTTGGAAAAAAAAAAAAAAATCCAAAATCAGACAGAGTGTTGACACCAGAGAGGCTAAGACCGCATTGACTCAGTGCGGTATTCAGCCTCTCTGGTGTCAAGTCTGATTTTGGAAAAAAAAAAAAAAATCCAAAATCAGACAGAGTGTTGAGACCAGAGAGGCTAAGAGCGCATTGACTCAGTGCGGTATGCAGCCTCTCTGGTGTCAAGTCTGATTTTGGAAAAAAAAAAAAAAAAAATCCAAAATCAGACAGAGTGTTGACACCAGAGAGGCTAAGACCGCATTGACTCAGTGCGGTATTCAGCCTCTCTGGTGTCAAGTCTGAATTTGGGAAAAAAAAAAAAAAATCCAAAATCAGACAGAGTGTTGACACCAGAGAGGCTAAGACCGCATTGACTCAGTGCGGTATTCAGCCTCTCTGGTGTCAAGTCTGATTTTGGAAAAAAAAAAAAAAATCCAAAATCAGACAGAGTGTTGACACCAGAGAGGCTAAGACCGCATTGACTCAGTGCGGTATTCAGCCTCTCTGGTGTCAAGTCTGATTTTGGAAAAAAAAAAAAAAAAATCCAAAATCAGACAGAGTGTTGACACCAGAGAGGCTAAGACCGCATTGACTCAGTGCGGTATTCAGCCTCTCTGGTGTCAAGTCTGATTTTGGAAAAAAATAAAAATAAATCCAAAATCAGAGAGAGTGTTGAGACCAGAGAGGCTAAGACCGCATTGACTCAGTGCGGTATTCAGCCTCTCTGGTGTCAAGTCTGATTTTGGAAAAAAAAAAAAAAATCCAAAATCAGACAGAGTGTTGACACCAGAGAGGCTAAGACCGCATTGACTCAGTGCGGTATTCAGCCTCTCTGGTGTCAAGTCTGATTTTGGAAAAAAAAAAAAAAATCCAAAATCAGACAGAGTGTTGACACCAGAGAGGCTAAGACCGCATTGACTCAGTGCGGTATTCAGCCTCTCTGGTGTCAAGTCTGATTTTGGAAAAAAAAAAAAAAAATCCAAAATCAGACAGAGTGTTGAGACCAGAGAGGCTAAGACCGCATTGACTCAGTGCGGTATTCAGCCTCTCTGGTGTCAAGTCTGATTTTGGAAAAAAAAAAAAGACCAGAGAGGCTAAGACCGCATTGACTCAGTGCGGTATTCAGCCTCTCTGGTGTCAAGTCTGATTTTGGAAAAAAAAAAAAAAAATCCAAAATCAGACAGAGTGTTGACACCAGAGACGCTAAGACCGCATTGACTCAGTGCGGTATTCAGCCTCTCTGGTGTCAAGTCTGATTTTGGAAAAAAAAAAAAAATCCAAAATCAGACAGAGTGTTGACACCAGAGAGGCTAAGACCGCATTGACTCAGTGCGGTATTCAGTCTCTCTGGTGTCAAGTCTGATTTTTGGAAAAAAAAAAAAAAATCCAAAATCAGACAGAGTGTTGACACCAGAGAGGCTAAGACCGCATTGACTCAGTGCGGTATTCAGCCTCTCTGGTGTCAAGTCTGATTTTGGAAAAAAAAAAAAAAAAATCCAAAATCAGACAGAGTGTTGAGACCAGAGAGGCTAAGACCGCATTGACTCAGTGCGGTATTCAGCCTCTCTGGTGTCAAGTCTGATTTTGGAAAAAAAAAAAAAAAAAATCCAAAATCAGACAGAGTGTTGACACCAGAGAGGCTAAGATCGCATTGACTCAGTGCGGTATTCAGCCTCTCTGGTGTCAAGTCTGATTTTGGAAAAAAAAAAAAAAATCCAAAATCAGACAGAGTGTTGACACCAGAGAGGCTAAGACCGCATTGACTCAGTGCGGTATTCAGCCTCTCTGGTGTCAAGTCTGATTTTGGAAAAAAAAAAAAAAAATCCAAAATCAGACAGAGTGTTGAGACCAGAGAGGCTAAGAGCGCATTGACTCAGTGCGGTATGCAGCCTCTCTGGTGTCAAGTCTGATTTTGGAAAAAAAAAAAAAAAAAATCCAAAATCAGACAGAGTGTTGACACCAGAGAGGCTAAGACCGCATTGACTCAGTGCGGTATTCAGCCTCTCTGGTGTCAAGTCTGAATTTGGGAAAAAAAAAAAAAAATCCAAAATCAGACAGAGTGTTGACACCAGAGAGGCTAAGACCGCATTGACTCAGTGCGGTATTCAGCCTCTCTGGTGTCAAGTCTGATTTTGGAAAAAAAAAAAAAAATCCAAAATCAGACAGAGTGTTGACACCAGAGAGGCTAAGACCGCATTGACTCAGTGCGGTATTCAGCCTCTCTGGTGTCAAGTCTGATTTTGGAAAAAAAAAAAAAAAAAATCCAAAATCAGACAGAGTGTTGAGACCAGAGAGGCTAAGACCGCATTGACTCAGTGCGGTATTCAGCCTCTCTGGTGTCAAGTCTGATTTTGGAGAAAAAAAAAAAAAAAAAATCCAAAATCAGACAGAGTGTTGACACCAGAGAGGCTAAGACCGCATTGACTCAGTGCGGTATTCAGCCTCTCTGGTGTCAAGTCTGATTTTGGAAAAAAAAAAAAAAAATCCAAAATCAGACAGAGTGTTGACACCAGAGAGGCTAAGACCGCATTGACTCAGTGCGGTATTCAGCCTCTCTGGTGTCAAGTCTGATTTTGGAAAAAAAAAAAAAAAATCCAAAATCAGACAGAGTGTTGAGACCAGAGAGGCTAAGACCGCATTGACTCAGTGCGGTATTCAGCCTCTCTGGTGTCAAGTCTGATTTTGGAAAAAAAAAAAAGACAGACCAGAGAGGCTAAGACCGCATTGACTCAGTGCGGTATCCAGCCTCTCTGGTGTCAAGTCTGATTTTGGAAAAAAAAAAAAAAAATCCAAAATCAGACAGAGTGTTGACACCAGAGAGGCTAAAACCGCATTGACTCAGTGCGGTATTCAGCCTCTCTGGTGTCAAGTCTGATTTTGGAAAAAAAAAAAAAATCCAAAATCAGACAGAGTGTTGACACCAGAGAGGCTAAGACCGCATTGACTCAGTGCGGTATTCAGTCTCTCTGGTGTCAAGTCTGATTTTTGAAAAAAAAAAAAAAAATCCAAAATCAGACAGAGTGTTGACACCAGAGAGGCTAAGACCGCATTGACTCAGTGCGGTATTCAGCCTCTCTGGTGTCAAGTCTGATTTTGGAAAAAAAAAAAAAAAATCCAAAATCAGACAGAGTGTTGAGACCAGAGAGGCTAAGACCGCATTGACTCAGTGCGGTATTCAGCCTCTCTGGTGTCAAGTCTGATTTTGGAAAAAAAAAAAAAAAAAATCCAAAATCAGACAGAGTGTTGACACCAGAGAGGCTAAGATCGCATTGACTCAGTGCGGTATTCAGCCTCTCTGGTGTCAAGTCTGATTTTGGAAAAAAAAAAAAAAATCCAAAATCAGACAGAGTGTTGACACCAGAGAGGCTAAGACCGCATTGACTCAGTGCGGTATTCAGCCTCTCTGGTGTCAAGTCTGATTTTGGAAAAAAAAAAAAAAAATCCAAAATCAGACAGAGTGTTGACACCAGAGAGGCTAAGACCGCATTGACTCAGTGCGGTATTCAGCCTCTCTGGTGTCAAGTCTGATTTTGGAAAAAAAAAAAAAAAAAAATCCAAAATCAGACAGAGTGTTGAGACCAGAGAGGCTAAGACCGCATTGACTCAGTGCGGTATTCAGCCTCTCTGGTGTCAAGTCTGATTTTGGAAAAAAAAAAAAAAAAAAATCCAAAATCAGACAGAGTGTTGAGACCAGAGAGGCTAAGACCGCATTGACTCAGTGCGGTATTCAGCCTCTCTGGTGTCAAGTCTGATTTTGGAAAAAAAAAAAAAAATCCAAAATCAGACAGAGTGTTGACACCAGAGAGGCTAAGACCGCATTGACTCAGTGCGGTATGCAGCCTCTCTGGTGTCAAGTCTGATTTTGGAAAAAAAAAAAAAATCCAAAATCAGACAGAGTGTTGACACCAGAGAGGCTAAGACCGCATTGACTCAGTGCGGTATTCAGCCTCTCTGGTGTCAAGTCTGATTTTGGAAAAAAAAAAAAAAAATCCAAAATCAGACAGAGTGTTGAGACCAGAGAGGCTAAGACCGCATTGACTCAGTGCGGTATTCAGCCTCTCTGGTGTCAAGTCTGATTTTGGAAAAAAAAAAAAAAGACCAGAGAGGCTAAGACCGCATTGACTCAGTGCGGTATTCAGCCTCTCTGGTGTCAAGTCTGATTTTGGAAAAAAAAAAAAAAAATCCAAAATCAGACAGAGTGTTGACACCAGAGAGGCTAAGACCGCATTGACTCAGTGCGGTATTCAGCCTCTCTGGTGTCAAGTCTGATTTTGGAAAAAAAAAAAAAAATCCAAAATCAGACAGAGTGTTGACACCAGAGAGGCTAAGACCGCATTGACTCAGTGCGGTATTCAGTCTCTCTGGTGTCAAGTCTGATTTTTGGAAAAAAAAAAAAAAAATCCAAAATCAGACAGAGTGTTGACACCAGAGAGGCTAAGACCGCATTGACTCAGTGCGGTATTCAGCCTCTCTGGTGTCAAGTCTGATTTTGGAAAAAAAAAAAAAAAAATCCAAAATCAGACAGAGTGTTGAGACCAGAGAGGCTAAGACCGCATTGACTCAGTGCGGTATTCAGCCTCTCTGGTGTCAAGTCTGATTTTGGAAAAAAAAAAAAAAAAATCCAAAATCAGACAGAGTGTTGACACCAGAGAGGCTAAGATCGCATTGACTCAGTGCGGTATTCAGCCTCTCTGGTGTCAAGTCTGATTTTGGAAAAAAAAAAAAAAATCCAAAATCAGACAGAGTGTTGACACCAGAGAGGCTAAGACCGCATTGACTCAGTGCGGTATTCAGCCTCTCTGGTGTCAAGTCTGATTTTGGAAAAAAAAAAAAAAAATCCAAAATCAGACAGAGTGTTGACACCAGAGAGGCTAAGACCGCATTGACTCAGTGCGGTATTCAGCCTCTCTGGTGTCAAGTCTGATTTTGGAAAAAAAAAAAAAAAAAATCCAAAATCAGACAGAGTGTTGAGACCAGAGAGGCTAAGACCGCATTGACTCAGTGCGGTATTCAGCCTCTCTGGTGTCAAGTCTGATTTTGGAAAAAAAAAAAAAAAAAAATCCAAAATCAGACAGAGTGTTGAGACCAGAGAGGCTAAGACCGCATTGACTCAGTGCGGTATTCAGCCTCTCTGGTGTCAAGTCTGATTTTGGAAAAAAAAAAAAAAAATCCAAAATCAGACAGAGTGTTGACACCAGAGAGGCTAAGACCGCATTGACTCAGTGCGGTATTCAGCCTCTCTGGTGTCAAGTCTGATTTTGGAAAAAAAAAAAAAAATCCAAAATCAGACAGAGTGTTGAGACCAGAGAGGCTAAGAGCGCATTGACTCAGTGCGGTATGCAGCCTCTCTGGTGTCAAGTCTGATTTTGGAAAAAAAAAAAAAAAAAAAATCCAAAATCAGACAGAGTGTTGAGACCAGAGAGGCTAAGACCGCATTGACTCAGTGCGGTATTCAGCCTCTCTGGTGTCAAGTCTGATTTTGGAAAAAAAAAAAAAAATCCAAAATCAGACAGAGTGTTGACACCAGAGAGGCTAAGACCGCATTGACTCAGTGCGGTATTCAGCCTCTCTGGTGTCAAGTCTGATTTTGAAAAAATAAATAAAAAAAAATCCAAAATCAGACAGAGTGTTGACACCAGAGAGGCTAAGACCGCATTGACTCAGTGCGGTATTCAGCCTCTCTGGTGTCAAGTCTGATTTTGGAAAAAAATAAAAATAAATCCAAAATCAGACAGAGTGTTGAGACCAGAGAGGCTAAGACCGCATTGACTCAGTGCGGTATTCAGCCTCTCTGGTGTCAAGTCTGATTTTGGAAAAAAAAAAAAAAATCCAAAATCAGACAGAGTGTTGACACCAGAGAGGCTAAGACCGCATTGACTCAGTGCGGTATTCAGCCTCTCTGGTGTCAAGTCTGATTTTGGAAAAAAAAAAAAAAATCCAAAATCAGACAGAGTGTTGACACCAGAGAGGCTAAGACCGCATTGACTCAGTGCGGTATTCAGCCTCTCTGGTGTCAAGTCTGATTTTGGAAAAAAAAAAAAAAAATCCAAAATCAGACAGAGTGTTGAGACCAGAGAGGCTAAGACCGCATTGACTCAGTGCGGTATTCAGCCTCTCTGGTGTCAAGTCTGATTTTGGAAAAAAAAAAAAAAAAAAAATCCAAAATCAGACAGAGTGTTGACACCAGAGAGGCTAAGACCGCATTGACTCAGTGCGGTATTCAGCCTCTCTGGTGTCAAGTCTGATTTTGGAAAAAAAAAAAAGACCAGAGAGGCTAAGACCGCATTGACTCAGTGCGGTATTCAGCCTCTCTGGTGTCAAGTCTGATTTTGGAAAAAAAAAAAAAAAATCCAAAATCAGACAGAGTGTTGACACCAGAGAGGCTAAGACCGCATTGACTCAGTGCGGTATTCAGCCTCTCTGGTGTCAAGTCTGATTTTGGAAAAAAAAAAAAAATCCAAAATCAGACAGAGTGTTGACACCAGAGAGGCTAAGACCGCATTGACTCAGTGCGGTATTCAGTCTCTCTGGTGTCAAGTCTGATTTTTGGAAAAAAAAAAAAAAAATCCAAAATCAGACAGAGTGTTGACACCAGAGAGGCTAAGACCGCATTGACTCAGTGCGGTATTCAGCCTCTCTGGTGTCAAGTCTGATTTTGGAAAAAAAAAAAAAAAAATCCAAAATCAGACAGAGTGTTGAGACCAGAGAGGCTAAGACCGCATTGACTCAGTGCGGTATTCAGCCTCTCTGGTGTCAAGTCTGATTTTGGAAAAAAAAAAAAAAAAAATCCAAAATCAGACAGAGTGTTGACACCAGAGAGGCTAAGATCGCATTGACTCAGTGCGGTATTCAGCCTCTCTGGTGTCAAGTCTGATTTTGGAAAAAAAAAAAAAAATCCAAAATCAGACAGAGTGTTGACACCAGAGAGGCTAAGACCGCATTGACTCAGTGCGGTATTCAGCCTCTCTGGTGTCAAGTCTGATTTTGGAAAAAAAAAAAAAAAATCCAAAATCAGACAGAGTGTTGAGACCAGAGAGGCTAAGAGCGCATTGACTCAGTGCGGTATGCAGCCTCTCTGGTGTCAAGTCTGATTTTGGAAAAAAAAAAAAAAAAAATCCAAAATCAGACAGAGTGTTGACACCAGAGAGGCTAAGACCGCATTGACTCAGTGCGGTATTCAGCCTCTCTGGTGTCAAGTCTGAATTTGGGAAAAAAAAAAAAAAATCCAAAATCAGACAGTGTTGACACCAGAGAGGCTAAGACCGCATTGACTCAGTGCGGTATTCAGCCTCTCTGGTGTCAAGTCTGATTTTGGAAAAAAAAAAAAAAATCAAAAATCAGACAGAGTGTTGACACCAGAGAGGCTAAGACCGCATTGACTCAGTGCGGTATTCAGCCTCTCTGGTGTCAAGTCTGATTTTGGAAAAAAAAAAAAAAAAATCCAAAATCAGACAGAGTGTTGAGACCAGAGAGGCTAAGACCGCATTGACTCAGTGCGGTATTCAGCCTCTCTGGTGTCAAGTCTGATTTTGGAAAAAAAAAAAAAAAAAATCAAAAATCAGACAGAGTGTTGACACCAGAGAGGCTAAGACCGCATTGACTCAGTGCGGTATTCAGCCTCTCTGGTGTCAAGTCTGATTTTGGAAAAAAAAAAAAAAAATCCAAAATCAGACAGAGTGTTGACACCAGAGAGGCTAAGACCGCATTGACTCAGTGCGGTATTCAGCCTCTCTGGTGTCAAGTCTGATTTTGGAAAAAAAAAAAAAAATCCAAAATCAGACAGAGTGTTGACACCAGAGAGGCTAAGACCGCATTGACTCAGTGCGGTATTCAGCCTCTCTGGTGTCAAGTCTGATTTTGGAAAAAAAAAAAAAAATCCAAAATCAGACAGAGTGTTGACACCAGAGAGGCTAAGACCGCATTGACTCAGTGCGGTATTCAGCCTCTCTGGTTTCAAGTCTGATTTTAGAAAAAAAAAAAAAAATCCAAAATCAGACAGAGTGTTGACACCAGAGAGGCTAAGACCGCATTGACTCAGTGCGGTATTCAGCCTCTCTGGTGTCAAGTCTGATTTTGGAAAAAAAAAAAAAAAATCCAAAATCAGACAGAGTGTTGAGACCAGAGAGGCTAAGAGCGCATTGACTCAGTGCGGTATGCAGCCTCTCTGGTGTCAAGTCTGATTTTGGAAAAAAAAAAAAAAAAATCCAAAATCAGACAGAGTGTTGACACCAGAGAGGCTAAGACCGCATTGACTCAGTGCGGTATTCAGCCTCTCTGGTGTCAAGTCTGATTTTGGGAAAAAAAAAAAAAAATCCAAAATCAGACAGAGTGTTGACACCAGAGAGGCTAAGACCGCATTGACTCAGTGCGGTATTCAGCCTCTCTGGTGTCAAGTCTGATTTTGGAAAAAAAAAAAAATCCAAAATCAGACAGAGTGTTGACACCAGAGAGGCTAAGACCGCATTGACTCAGTGCGGTATTCAGCCTCTCTGGTGTCAAGTCTGATTTTGGAAAAAAAAAAAAAAAAAATCCAAAATCAGACAGAGTGTTGACACCAGAGAGGCTAAGATCGCATTGACTCAGTGCGGTATTCAGCCTCTCTGGTGTCAAGTCTGATTTTGGAAAAAAAAAAAAAAATCCAAAATCAGACAGAGTGTTGACACCAGAGAGGCTAAGACCGCATTGACTCAGTGCGGTATTCAGCCTCTCTGGTGTCAAGTCTGATTTTGGAAAAAAAAAAAAAAAATCCAAAATCAGACAGAGTGTTGACACCAGAGAGGCTAAGACCGCATTGACTCAGTGCGGTATTCAGCCTCTCTGGTGTCAAGTCTGATTTTGGAAAAAAAAAAAAAAAAAATCCAAAATCAGACAGAGTGTTGAGACCAGAGAGGCTAAGACCGCATTGACTCAGTGCGGTATTCAGCCTCTCTGGTGTCAAGTCTGATTTTGGAAAAAAAAAAAAAAAAAAATCCAAAATCAGACAGAGTGTTGAGACCAGAGAGGCTAAGACCGCATTGACTCAGTGCGGTATTCAGCCTCTCTGGTGTCAAGTCTGATTTTGGAAAAAAAAAAAAAAAATCCAAAATCAGACAGAGTGTTGACACCAGAGAGGCTAAGACCGCATTGACTCAGTGCGGTATTCAGCCTCTCTGGTGTCAAGTCTGATTTTGGAAAAAAAAAAAAAAATCCAAAATCAGACAGAGTGTTGACACCAGAGAGGCTAAGACCGCATTGACTCAGTGCGGTATTCAGCCTCTCTGGTGTCAAGTCTGATTTTGGAAAAAAAAAAAAAAAATCCAAAATCAGACAGAGTGTTGAGACCAGAGAGGCTAAGAGCGCATTGACTCAGTGCGGTATGCAGCCTCTCTGGTGTCAAGTCTGATTTTGGAAAAAAAAAAAAAAAAATCCAAAATCAGACAGAGTGTTGACACCAGAGAGGCTAAGACCGCATTGACTCAGTGCGGTATTCAGCCTCTCTGGTGTCAAGTCTGATTTTGGGAAAAAAAAAAAAAAATCCAAAATCAGACAGAGTGTTGACACCAGAGAGGCTAAGACCGCATTGACTCAGTGCGGTATTCAGCCTCTCTGGTGTCAAGTCTGATTTTGGAAAAAAAAAAAAAATCCAAAATCAGACAGAGTGTTGACACCAGAGAGGCTAAGACCGCATTGACTCAGTGCGGTATTCAGCCTCTCTGGTGTCAAGTCTGATTTTGGAAAAAAAAAAAAAAAAAATCCAAAATCAGACAGAGTGTTGACACCAGAGAGGCTAAGATCGCATTGACTCAGTGCGGTATTCAGCCTCTCTGGTGTCAAGTCTGATTTTGGAAAAAAAAAAAAAAATCCAAAATCAGACAGAGTGTTGACACCAGAGAGGCTAAGACCGCATTGACTCAGTGCGGTATTCAGCCTCTCTGGTGTCAAGTCTGATTTTGGAAAAAAAAAAAAAAAATCCAAAATCAGACAGAGTGTTGACACCAGAGAGGCTAAGACCGCATTGACTCAGTGCGGTATTCAGCCTCTCTGGTGTCAAGTCTGATTTTGGAAAAAAAAAAAAAAAAAAATCCAAAATCAGACAGAGTGTTGAGACCAGAGAGGCTAAGACCGCATTGACTCAGTGCGGTATTCAGCCTCTCTGGTGTCAAGTCTGATTTTGGAAAAAAAAAAAAAAAAAAATCCAAAATCAGACAGAGTGTTGAGACCAGAGAGGCTAAGAGCGCATTGACTCAGTGCGGTATGCAGCCTCTCTGGTGTCAAGTCTGATTTTGGAAAAAAAAAAAAAAAAAAATCCAAAATCAGACAGAGTGTTGAGACCAGAGAGGCTAAGACCGCATTGACTCAGTGCGGTATTCAGCCTCTCTGGTGTCAAGTCTGATTTTGGAAAAAAAAAAAAAATCCAAAATCAGACAGAGTGTTGACACCAGAGAGGCTAAGACCGCATTGACTCAGTGCGGTATTCAGCCTCTCTGGTGTCAAGTCTGATTTTGAAAAAAAAAATTAAAAAAAATCCAAAATCAGACAGAGTGTTGACACCAGAGAGGCTAAGACCGCATTGACTCAGTGCGGTATTCAGCCTCTCTGGTGTCAAGTCTGATTTTGGAAAAAAATAAAAATAAATCCAAAATCAGACAGAGTGTTGAGACCAGAGAGGCTAAGACCGCATTGACTCAGTGCGGTATTCAGCCTCTCTGGTGTCAAGTCTGATTTTGGAAAAAAAAAAAAAATCCAAAATCAGACAGAGTGTTGACACCAGAGAGGCTAAGACCGCATTGACTCAGTGCGGTATTCAGCCTCTCTGGTGTCAAGTCTGATTTTGGAAAAAAAAAAAAAAAATCCAAAATCAGACAGAGTGTTGACACCAGAGAGGCTAAGACCGCATTGACTCAGTGCGGTATTCAGCCTCTCTGGTGTCAAGTCTGATTTTGGAAAAAAAAAAAAAAAATCCAAAATCAGACAGAGTGTTGAGACCAGAGAGGCTAAGACCGCATTGACTCAGTGCGGTATTCAGCCTCTCTGGTGTCAAGTCTGATTTTGGAAAAAAAAAAAAAAAAAATCCAAAATCAGACAGAGTGTTGACACCAGAGAGGCTAAGACCGCATTGACTCAGTGCAGTATTCAGCCTCTCTGGTGTCAAGTCTGATTTTGGAAAAAAAAAAAAGACCAGAGAGGCTAAGACCGCATTGACTCAGTGCGGTATTCAGCCTCTCTGGTGTCAAGTCTGATTTTTGAAAAAAAAAAAAAAAATCCAAAATCAGACAGAGTGTTGACACCAGAGAGGCTAAGACCGCATTGACTCAGTGCGGTATTCAGCCTCTCTGGTGTCAAGTCTGATTTTGGAAAAAAAAAAAAAATCCAAAATCAGACAGAGTGTTGACACCAGAGAGGCTAAGACCGCATTGACTCAGTGCGGTATTCAGTCTCTCTGGTGTCAAGTCTGATTTTTGGAAAAAAAAAAAAAAAATCCAAAATCAGACAGAGTGTTGACACCAGAGAGGCTAAGACCGCATTGACTCAGTGCGGTATTCAGCCTCTCTGGTGTCAAGTCTGATTTTGAAAAAAAAAAAAAAAAAATCCAAAATCAGACAGAGTGTTGAGACCAGAGAGGCTAAGACCGCATTGACTCAGTGCGGTATTCAGCCTCTCTGGTGTCAAGTCTGATTTTGGAAAAAAAAAAAAAAAAAATCCAAAATCAGACAGAGTGTTGACACCAGAGAGGCTAAGATCGCATTGACTCAGTGCGGTATTCAGCCTCTCTGGTGTCAAGTCTGATTTTGGAAAAAAAAAAAAAAATCCAAAATCAGACAGAGTGTTGACACCAGAGAGGCTAAGACCGCATTGACTCAGTGCGGTATTCAGCCTCTCTGGTGTCAAGTCTGATTTTGGAAAAAAAAAAAAAAAATCCAAAATCAGACAGAGTGTTGAGACCAGAGAGGCTAAGAGCGCATTGACTCAGTGCGGTATGCAGCCTCTCTGGTGTCAAGTCTGATTTTGGAAAAAAAAAAAAAAAAAAATCCAAAATCAGACAGAGTGTTGAGACCAGAGAGGCTAAGAGCGCATTGACTCAGTGCGGTATGCAGCCTCTCTGGTGTCAAGTCTGATTTTGGAAAAAAAAAAAAAAAAAAATCCAAAATCAGACAGAGTGTTGAGACCAGAGAGGCTAAGACCGCATTGACTCAGTGCGGTATTCAGCCTCTCTGGTGTCAAGTCTGATTTTGGAAAAAAAAAAAAAATCCAAAATCAGACAGAGTGTTGACACCAGAGAGGCTAAGACCGCATTGACTCAGTGCGGTATTCAGCCTCTCTGGTGTCAAGTCTGATTTTGAAAAAAAAAATTAAAAAAAATCCAAAATCAGACAGAGTGTTGACACCAGAGAGGCTAAGACCGCATTGACTCAGTGCGGTATTCAGCCTCTCTGGTGTCAAGTCTGATTTTGGAAAAAAATAAAAATAAATCCAAAATCAGACAGAGTGTTGAGACCAGAGAGGCTAAGACCGCATTGACTCAGTGCGGTATTCAGCCTCTCTGGTGTCAAGTCTGATTTTGGAAAAAAAAAAAAAATCCAAAATCAGACAGAGTGTTGACACCAGAGAGGCTAAGACCGCATTGACTCAGTGCGGTATTCAGCCTCTCTGGTGTCAAGTCTGATTTTGGAAAAAAAAAAAAAAATCCAAAATCAGACAGAGTGTTGACACCAGAGAGGCTAAGACCGCATTGACTCAGTGCGGTATTCAGCCTCTCTGGTGTCAAGTCTGATTTTGGAAAAAAAAAAAAAAAATCCAAAATCAGACAGAGTGTTGAGACCAGAGAGGCTAAGACCGCATTGACTCAGTGCGGTATTCAGCCTCTCTGGTGTCAAGTCTGATTTTGGAAAAAAAAAAAAAAAAAAATCCAAAATCAGACAGAGTGTTGACACCAGAGAGGCTAAGACCGCATTGACTCAGTGCAGTATTCAGCCTCTCTGGTGTCAAGTCTGATTTTGGAAAAAAAAAAAAGACCAGAGAGGCTAAGACCGCATTGACTCAGTGCGGTATTCAGCCTCTCTGGTGTCAAGTCTGATTTTGGAAAAAAAAAAAAAAATCCAAAATCAGACAGAGTGTTGACACCAGAGAGGCTAAGACCGCATTGACTCAGTGCGGTATTCAGCCTCTCTGGTGTCAAGTCTGATTTTGGAAAAAAAAAAAAAATCCAAAATCAGACAGAGTGTTGACACCAGAGAGGCTAAGACCGCATTGACTCAGTGCGGTATTCAGTCTCTCTGGTGTCAAGTCTGATTTTTGGAAAAAAAAAAAAAAAATCCAAAATCAGACAGAGTGTTGACACCAGAGAGGCTAAGACCGCATTGACTCAGTGCGGTATTCAGCCTCTCTGGTGTCAAGTCTGATTTTGAAAAAAAAAAAAAAAAAATCCAAAATCAGACAGAGTGTTGAGACCAGAGAGGCTAAGACCGCATTGACTCAGTGCGGTATTCAGCCTCTCTGGTGTCAAGTCTGATTTTGGAAAAAAAAAAAAAAAAAATCCAAAATCAGACAGAGTGTTGACACCAGAGAGGCTAAGATCGCATTGACTCAGTGCGGTATTCAGCCTCTCTGGTGTCAAGTCTGATTTTGGAAAAAAAAAAAAAAATCCAAAATCAGACAGAGTGTTGACACCAGAGAGGCTAAGACCGCATTGACTCAGTGCGGTATTCAGCCTCTCTGGTGTCAAGTCTGATTTTGGAAAAAAAAAAAAAAAATCCAAAATCAGACAGAGTGTTGAGACCAGAGAGGCTAAGAGCGCATTGACTCAGTGCGGTATGCAGCCTCTCTGGTGTCAAGTCTGATTTTGGAAAAAAAAAAAAAAAAAATCCAAAATCAGACAGAGTGTTGACACCAGAGAGGCTAAGACCGCATTGACTCAGTGCGGTATTCAGCCTCTCTGGTGTCAAGTCTGAATTTGGGAAAAAAAAAAAAAATTCCAAAATCAGACAGTGTTGACACCAGAGAGGCTAAGACCGCATTGACTCAGTGCGGTATTCAGCCTCTCTGGTGTCAAGTCTGATTTTGGAAAAAAAAAAAAAAATCCAAAATCAGACAGAGTGTTGACACCAGAGAGGCTAAGACCGCATTGACTCAGTGCGGTATTCAGCCTCTCTGGTGTCAAGTCTGATTTTGGAAAAAAAAAAAAAAAAATCCAAAATCAGACAGAGTGTTTAGACCAGAGAGGCTAAGACCGCATTGACTCAGTGCGGTATTCAGCCTCTCTGGTGTCAAGTCTGATTTTGGAAAAAAAAAATCAAAAAATCAAAAATCAGACAGAGTGTTGACACCAGAGAGGCTAAGACCGCATTGACTCAGTGCGGTATTCAGCCTCTCTGGTGTCAAGTCTGATTTTGGAAAAAAAAAAAAAAAATCAAAAATCAGACAGAGTGTTGACACCAGAGAGGCTAAGACCGCATTGACTCAGTGCGGTATTCAGCCTCTCTGGTGTCAAGTCTGATTTTGGAAAAAAAAAAAAAAATCCAAAATCAGACAGAGTGTTGACACCAGAGAGGCTAAGACCGCATTGACTCAGTGCGGTATTCAGCCTCTCTGGTTTCAAGTCTGATTTTAGAAAAAAAAAAAAAAATCCAAAATCAGACAGAGTGTTGACACCAGAGAGGCTAAGACCGCATTGACTCAGTGCGGTATTCAGCCTCTCTGGTGTCAAGTCTGATTTTGGAAAAAAAAAAAAAAATCCAAAATCAGACAGAGTGTTGACACCAGAGAGGCTAAGACCGCATTGACTCAGTGCGGTATTCAGCCTCTCTGGTTTCAAGTCTGATTTTAGAAAAAAAAAAAAAAATCCAAAATCAGACAGAGTGTTGACACCAGAGAGGCTAAGACCGCATTGACTCAGTGCGGTATTCAGCCTCTCTGGTGTCAAGTCTGATTTTGGAAAAAAAAAAAAAAAATCCAAAATCAGACAGAGTGTTGAGACCAGAGAGGCTAAGAGCGCATTGACTCAGTGCGGTATGCAGCCTCTCTGGTGTCAAGTCTGATTTTGGAAAAAAAAAAAAAAAAATCCAAAATCAGACAGAGTGTTGACACCAGAGAGGCTAAGACCGCATTGACTCAGTGCGGTATTCAGCCTCTCTGGTGTCAAGTCTGATTTTGGGAAAAAAAAAAAAAAATCCAAAATCAGACAGAGTGTTGACACCAGAGAGGCTAAGACCGCATTGACTCAGTGCGGTATTCAGCCTCTCTGGTGTCAAGTCTGATTTTGGAAAAAAAAAAAAAATCCAAAATCAGACAGAGTGTTGACACCAGAGAGGCTAAGACCGCATTGACTCAGTGCGGTATTCAGCCTCTCTGGTGTCAAGTCTGATTTTGGAAAAAAAAAAAAAAATCCAAAATCAGACAGAGTGTTGACACCAGAGAGGCTAAGACCGCATTGACTCAGTGCGGTATTCAGCCTCTCTGGTGTCAAGTCTGATTTCGGAAAAAAAAAAAAAAAATCTAAAATCAGACAGAGTGTTGACACCAGAGAGGCTAAGACCGCATTGACTCAGTGCGGTATTCAGCCTCTCTGGTGTCAAGTCTGATTTTGGAAAAAAAAAAAAAAAATCCAAAATCAGACAGAGTGTTGAGACCAGAGAGGCTAAGAGCACATTAACTCAGTGCGGTATGCAGCCTCTCTGGTGTCAAGTCTGATTTTGGAAAAAAAAAAAAAAAAATCCAAAATCAGACAGAGTGTTGAGACCAGAGAGGCTAAGACCGCATTGACTCAGTGCGGTATTCAGCCTCTCTGGTGTCAAGTGTGATTTTGGAAAAAAAAAAAAAAAAAAATCCAAAATCAGACAGAGTGTTGACACCAGAGAGGCTAAGACCGCATTGACTCAGTGCGGTATTCAGCCTCTCTGGTGTCAAGTCTGATTTTGGAAAAAAAAAAAAAAAATCCAAAATCAGACAGAGTGTTGAGACCAGAGAGGCTAAGACCGCATTGACTCAGTGCGGTATTCAGCCTCTCTGGTGTCAAGTCTGATTTTGGAAAAAAAAAAAAAAAAAATCCAAAATCAGACAGAGTGTTGAGACCAGAGAGGCTAAGACCGCATTGACTCAGTGCGGTATTCAGCCTCTCTGGTGTCAAGTCTGATTTTGGAAAAAAAAAAAAAAAAATCCAAAATCAGACAGAGTGTTGACACCAGAGAGGCTAAGACCGCATTGACTCAGTGCGGTATTCAGCCTCTCTGGTGTCAAGTCTGATTTTGAAAAAAAAAAAAAAAATCCAAAATCAGACAGAGTGTTGAGACCAGAGAGGCTAAGACCGCATTGACTCAGTGCGGTATTCAGCCTCTCTGGTGTCAAGTCTGATTTTGGAAAAAAAAAAAAAAAAAATCCAAAATCAGACAGAGTGTTGAGACCAGAGAGGCTAAGACCGCATTGACTCAGTGCGGTATTCAGCCTCTCTGGTGTCAAGTCTGATTTTGGAAAAAAAAAAAAAAATCCAAAATCAGACAGAGTGTTGAGACCAGAGAGGCTAAGAGCGCATTGACTCAGTGCGGTATGCAGCCTCTCTGGTGTCAAGTCTGATTTTGGAAAAAAAAAAAAAAAAAAATCCAAAATCAGACAGAGTGTTGACACCAGAGAGGCTAAGACCGCATTGACTCAGTGCGGTATTCAGCCTCTCTGGTGTCAAGTCTGATTTTGGGAAAAAAAGAAAAAAAATCCAAAATCAGACAGAGTGTTGACACCAGAGAGGCTAAGACCGCATTGACTCACTGCGGTATTCAGCCTCTCTGGTGTCAAGTCTGATTTTGGAAAAAAAAAAAAAATCCAAAATCAGACAGTGTTGACACCAGAGAGGCTAAGAGCGCATTGACTCAGTGCGGTATTCAGCCTCTCTGGTGTCAAGTCTGATTTTGAAAAAAAAAAAAAAAAAATCCAAAATCAGACAGAGTGTTGAGACCAGAGAGGCTAAGACCGCATTGACTCAGTGCGGTATTCAGCCTCTCTGGTGTCAAGTCTGATTTTGGAAAAAAAAAAAAAAAAATCCAAAATCAGACAGAGTGTTGACACCAGAGAGGCTAAGACCGCATTGACTCAGTGCGGTATTCAGCCTCTCTGGTGTCAAGTCTGATTTTGGAAAAAAAAAAAAAAAAATCCAAAATCAGACAGAGTGTTGACACCAGAGAGGCTAAGACCGCATTGACTCAGTGCGGTATTCAGCCTCTCTGGTGTCAAGTCTGATTTTGGAAAAAAAAAAAAAAATCCAAAATCAGACAGAGTGTTGAGACCAGAGAGGTTAAGAGCGCATTGACTCAGTGCGGTATGCAGCCTCTCTGGTGTCAAGTCTGATTTTGGAAAAAAAAAAAAAAAAAAATCCAAAATCAGACAGTGTTGACACCAGAGAGGCTAAGAGCGCATTGACTCAGTGCGGTATTCAGCCTCTCTGGTGTCAAGTCTGATTTTGGAAAAAAAAAAAAAAAAATCCAAAATCAGACAGAGTGTTGAGACCAGAGAGGCTAAGACCGCATTGACTCAGTGCGGTATTCAGCCTCTCTGGTGTCAAGTCTGATTTTGGAAAAAAAAAAAAAAAAATCCAAAATCAGACAGTGTTGACACCAGAGAGGCTAAGAGCGCATTGACTCAGTGCGGTATTCAGCCTCTCTGGTGTCAAGTCTGATTTTGGAAAAAAAAAAAAAAAAATCCAAAATCAGACAGAGTGTTGAGACCAGAGAGGCTAAGACCGCATTGACTCAGTGCGGTATTCAGCCTCTCTGGTGTCAAGTCTGATTTTGGAAAAAAAAAAAAAAAAATCCAAAATCAGACAGAGTGTTGACACCAGAGAGGCTAAGACCGCATTGACTCAGTGCGGTATTCAGCCTCTCTGGTGTCAAGTCTGATTTTGGAAAAAAAAAAAAAAAAATCCAAAATCAGACAGAGTGTTGACACCAGAGAGGCTAAGACCGCATTGACTCAGTGCGGTATTCAGCCTCTCTGGTGTCAAGTCTGATTTTGGAAAAAAAAAAAAAAAAAAATCCAAAATCAGACAGAGTGTTGAGACCAGAGAGGCTAAGACCGCATTGACTCAGTGCGGTATTCAGCCTCTCTGGTGTCAAGTCTGATTTTGGAAAAAAAAAAAAAAAATCCAAAATCAGACAGAGTGTTGACACCAGAGAGGCTAAGACCGCATTGACTCAGTGCGGTATTCAGCCTCTCTGGTGTCAAGTCTGATTTTGGAAAAAAAAAAAAAAATCCAAAATCAGACAGAGTGTTG
This sequence comes from Poromitra crassiceps, assembly GCF_964638095.1. Lineage (NCBI taxonomy): Eukaryota > Metazoa > Chordata > Actinopteri > Beryciformes > Melamphaidae > Poromitra > Poromitra crassiceps. Next base: position 55,711 of record NW_028152154.1, read on the forward strand.
AGACCAGAGAGGCTAAGAGCGCATTGACTCAGTGCGGTATGCAGCCTCTCTGGTGTCAAGTCTGATTTTGGAAAAAAAAAAAAATCCAAAATCAGACAGAGTGTTGACACCAGAGAGGCTAAGACCGCATTGACTCAGTGCGGTATTCAGCCTCTCTGGTGTCAAGTCTGATTTTGGAAAAAAAAAAAAATATCCAAAATCAGACAGAGTGTTGAGACCAGAGAGGCTAAGAGCGCATTGACTCAGTGCGGTATGCAGCCTCTCTGGTGTCAAGTCTGATTTTGGAAAAAAAAAAAAAAAAATCCAAAATCAGACAGAGTGTTGAGACCAGAGAGGCTAAGACCGCATTGACTCAGTGCGGTATTCAGCCTCTCTGGTGTCAAGTCTGATTTTGGAAAAAAAAAAAAAAAAATCCAAAATCAGACAGAGTGTTGACACCAGAGAGGCTAAGACCGCATTGACTCAGTGCGGTATTCAGCCTCTCTGGTGTCAAGTCTGATTTTGGAAAAAAAAAAAAAAAAATCCAAAATCAGACAGAGTGTTGACACCAGAGAGGCTAAGACCGCATTGACTCAGTGCGGTATTCAGCCTCTCTGGTGTCAAGTCTGATTTTGGAAAAAAAAAAAAAAAAAAATCCAAAATCAGACAGAGTGTTGAGACCAGAGAGGCTAAGACCGCATTGACTCAGTGCGGTATTCAGCCTCTCTGGTGTCAAGTCTGATTTTGGAAAAAAAAAAAAAAAAAAATCCAAAATCAGACAGAGTGTTGAGACCAGAGAGGCTAAGACCGCATTGACTCAGTGCGGTATTCAGCCTCTCTGGTGTCAAGTCTGATTTTGGAAAAAAAAAAAAAAAATCCAAAATCAGACAGAGTGTTGACACCAGAGAGGCTAAGACCGCATTGACTCAGTGCGGTATTCAGCCTCTCTGGTGTCAAGTCTGATTTTGGAAAAAAAAAAAAAAATCCAAAATCAGACAGAGTGTTGAGACCAGAGAGGCTAAGAGCGCATTGACTCAGTGCGGTATGCAGCCTCTCTGGTGTCAAGTCTGATTTTGGAAAAAAAAAAAAATCCAAAATCAGACAGAGTGTTGACACCAGAGAGGCTAAGACCGCATTGACTCAGTGCGGTATTCAGCCTCTCTGGTGTCAAGTCTGATTTTGGAAAAAAAAAAAAAAATCCAAAATCAGACAGAGTGTTGAGACCAGAGAGGCTAAGAGCGCATTGACTCAGTGCGGTATGCAGCCTCTCTGGTGTCAAGTCTGATTTTGGAAAAAAAAAAAAAAAAATCCAAAATCAGACAGAGTGTTGAGACCAGAGAGGCTAAGACCGCATTGACTCAGTGCAGTATTCAGCCTCTCTGGTGTCAAGTCTGATTTTGGAAAAAAAAAAAAAAAAAAATCCAAAATCAGACAGAGTGTTGAGACCAGAGAGGCTAAGACCGCATTGACTCAGTGCGGTATTCAGCCTCTCTGGTGTCAAGTCTGATTTTGGAAAAAAAAAAAAAAAATCCAAAATCAGACAGAGTGTTGAGACCAGAGAGGCTAAGACCGCATTGACTCAGTGCGGTATTCAGCCTCTCTGGTGTCAAGTCTGATTTTGGAAAAAAAAAAAAAAAAATCCAAAATCAGACAGTGTTGACACCAGAGAGGCTAAGAGCGCATTGACTCAGTGCGGTATTCAGCCTCTCTGGTGTCAAGTCTGATTTTGGAAAAAAAAAAAAAAAAATCCAAAATCAGACAGAGTGTTGAGACCAGAGAGGCTAAGACCGCATTGACTCAGTGCGGTATTCAGCCTCTCTGGTGTCAAGTCTGATTTTGGAAAAAAAAAAAAAAAAATCCAAAATCAGACAGAGTGTTGACACCAGAGAGGCTAAGACCGCATTGACTCAGTGCGGTATTCAGCCTCTCTGGTGTCAAGTCTGATTTTGGAAAAAAAAAAAAAAAAATCCAAAATCAGACAGAGTGTTGACACCAGAGAGGCTAAGACCGCATTGACTCAGTGCGGTATTCAGCCTCTCTGGTGTCAAGTCTGATTTTGGAAAAAAAAAAAAAAAAAAATCCAAAATCAGACAGAGTGTTGAGACCAGAGAGGCTAAGACCGCATTGACTCAGTGCGGTATTCAGCCTCTCTGGTGTCAAGTCTGATTTTGGAAAAAAAAAAAAAAAATCCAAAATCAGACAGAGTGTTGACACCAGAGAGGCTAAGACCGCATTGACTCAGTGCGGTATTCAGCCTCTCTGGTGTCAAGTCTGATTTTGGAAAAAAAAAAAAAAAATCCAAAATCAGACAGAGTGTTGAGACCAGAGAGGCTAAGAGCGCATTGACTCAGTGCGGTATGCAGCCTCTCTGGTGTCAAGTCTGATTTTGGAAAAAAAAAAAAAATCCAAAATCAGACAGAGTGTTGACACCAGAGAGGCTAAGACCGCATTGACTCAGTGCGGTATTCAGCCTCTCTGGTGTCAAGTCTGATTTTGGAAAAAAAAAAAAATATCCAAAATCAGACAGAGTGTTGAGACCAGAGAGGCTAAGAGCGCATTGACTCAGTGCGGTATGCAGCCTCTCTGGTGTCAAGTCTGATTTTGGAAAAAAAAAAAAAAAAATCCAAAATCAGACAGAGTGTTGAGACCAGAGAGGCTAAGACCGCATTGACTCAGTGCGGTATTCAGCCTCTCTGGTGTCAAGTCTGATTTTGGAAAAAAAAAAAAAAAAATCCAAAATCAGACAGAGTGTTGACACCAGAGAGGCTAAGACCGCATTGACTCAGTGCGGTATTCAGCCTCTCTGGTGTCAAGTCTGATTTTGGAAAAAAAAAAAAAAAAATCCAAAATCAGACAGAGTGTTGACACCAGAGAGGCTAAGACCGCATTGACTCAGTGCGGTATTCAGCCTCTCTGGTGTCAAGTCTGATTTTGGAAAAAAAAAAAAAAAAAAATCCAAAATCAGACAGAGTGTTGAGACCAGAGAGGCTAAGACCGCATTGACTCAGTGCGGTATTCAGCCTCTCTGGTGTCAAGTCTGATTTTGGAAAAAAAAAAAAAAAAAATCCAAAATCAGACAGAGTGTTGAGACCAGAGAGGCTAAGACCGCATTGACTCAGTGCGGTATGCAGCCTCTCTGGTGTCAAGTCTGATTTTGGAAAAAAAAAAAAATCCAAAATCAGACAGAGTGTTGACACCAGAGAGGCTAAGACCGCATTGACTCAGTGCGGTATTCAGCCTCTCTGGTGTCAAGTCTGATTTTGGAAAAAAAAAAAAATATCCAAAATCAGACAGAGTGTTGAGACCAGAGAGGCTAAGAGCGCATTGACTCAGTGCGGTATGCAGCCTCTCTGGTGTCAAGTCTGATTTTGGAAAAAAAAAAAAAAAAATCCAAAATCAGACAGAGTGTTGAGACCAGAGAGGCTAAGACCGCATTGACTCAGTGCGGTATTCAGCCTCTCTGGTGTCAAGTCTGATTTTGGAAAAAAAAAAAAAAAAATCCAAAATCAGACAGAGTGTTGACACCAGAGAGGCTAAGACCGCATTGACTCAGTGCGGTATTCAGCCTCTCTGGTGTCAAGTCTGATTTTGGAAAAAAAAAAAAAAAAATCCAAAATCAGACAGAGTGTTGACACCAGAGAGGCTAAGACCGCATTGACTCAGTGCGGTATTCAGCCTCTCTGGTGTCAAGTCTGATTTTGGAAAAAAAAAAAAAAAAAAATCCAAAATCAGACAGAGTGTTGAGACCAGAGAGGCTAAGACCGCATTGACTCAGTGCGGTATTCAGCCTCTCTGGTGTCAAGTCTGATTTTGGAAAAAAAAAAAAAAAAAAATCCAAAATCAGACAGAGTGTTGAGACCAGAGAGGCTAAGACCGCATTGACTCAGTGCGGTATTCAGCCTCTCTGGTGTCAAGTCTGATTTTGGAAAAAAAAAAAAAAAATCCAAAATCAGACAGAGTGTTGACACCAGAGAGGCTAAGACCGCATTGACTCAGTGCGGTATTCAGCCTCTCTGGTGTCAAGTCTGATTTTGGAAAAAAAAAAAAAAATCCAAAATCAGACAGAGTGTTGAGACCAGAGAGGCTAAGAGCGCATTGACTCAGTGCGGTATGCAGCCTCTCTGGTGTCAAGTCTGATTTTGGAAAAAAAAAAAAAATCCAAAATCAGACAGAGTGTTGACACCAGAGAGGCTAAGACCGCATTGACTCAGTGCGGTATTCAGCCTCTCTGGTGTCAAGTCTGATTTTGGAAAAAAAAAAAAAAATCCAAAATCAGACAGAGTGTTGAGACCAGAGAGGCTAAGAGCGCATTGACTCAGTGCGGTATGCAGCCTCTCTGGTGTCAAGTCTGATTTTGGAAAAAAAAAAAAAAAAATCCAAAATCAGACAGAGTGTTGAGACCAGAGAGGCTAAGACCGCATTGACTCAGTGCGGTATTCAGCCTCTCTGGTGTCAAGTCTGATTTTGGAAAAAAAAAAAAAAAAAATCCAAAATCAGACAGAGTGTTGACACCAGAGAGGCTAAGACCGCATTGACTCAGTGCGGTATTCAGCCTCTCTGGTGTCAAGTCTGATTTTGGAAAAAAAAAAAAAAATCCAAAATCAGACAGAGTGTTGAGACCAGAGAGGCTAAGAGCGCATTGACTCAGTGCGGTATGCAGCCTCTCTGGTGTCAAGTCTGATTTTGGAAAAAAAAAAAAAAAAAATCCAAAATCAGACAGAGTGTTGAGACCAGAGAGGCTAAGACCGCATTGACTCAGTGCGGTATTCAGCCTCTCTGGTGTCAAGTCTGATTTTGGAAAAAAAAAAAAAATCCAAAATCAGACAGAGTGTTGACACCAGAGAGGCTAAGACCGCATTGACTCAGTGCGGTATTCAGCCTCTCTGGTGTCAAGTCTGATTTTGGAAAAAAAATAAAATAAATCCAAAATCAGACAGAGTGTTGAGACCAGAGAGGCTAAGACCGCATTGACTCAGTGCGGTATTCAGCCTATCTGGTGTCAAGTCTGATTTTGGAAAAAAAAAAAAAATCCAAAATCAGACAGAGTGTTGACACCAGAGAGGCTAAGACCGCATTGACTCAGTGCGGTATTCAGCCTCTCTGGTGTCAAGTCTGATTTTGGAAAAAAAAAAAAAAAATCCAAAATCAGACAGAGTGTTGACACCAGAGAGGCTAAGACCGCATTGACTCAGTGCGGTATTCAGCCTCTCTGGTGTCAAGTCTGATTTTGGAAAAAAAAAAAAAAAATCCAAAATCAGACAGAGTGTTGAGACCAGAGAGGCTAAGACCGCATTGACTCAGTGCGGTATTCAGCCTCTCTGGTGTCAAGTCTGATTTTGGAAAAAAAAAAAAGACCAGAGAGGCTAAGACCGCATTGACTCAGTGCGGTATTCAGCCTCTCTGGTGTCAAGTCTGATTTTGGAAAAAAAAAAAAAAAATCCAAAATCAGACAGAGTGTTGACACCAGAGAGGCTAAGACCGCATTGACTCAGTGCGGTATTCAGCCTCTCTGGTGTCAAGTCTGATTTTGGAAAAAAAAAAAAAATCCAAAATCAGACAGAGTGTTGACACCAGAGAGGCAAAGACCGCATTGACTCAGTGCGGTATTCAGTCTCTCTGGTGTCAAGTCTGATTTTTGGAAAAAAAAAAAAAAAATCCAAAATCAGACAGAGTGTTGACACCAGAGAGGCTAAGACCGCATTGACTCAGTGCGGTATTCAGCCTCTCTGGTGTCAAGTCTGATTTTGGAAAAAAAAAAAAAAAAATCCAAAATCAGACAGAGTGTTGAGACCAGAGAGGCTAAGACCGCATTGACTCAGTGCGGTATTCAGCCTCTCTGGTGTCAAGTCTGATTTTGGAAAAAAAAAAAAAAAAAATCCAAAATCAGACAGAGTGTTGACACCAGAGAGGCTAAGATCGCATTGACTCAGTGCGGTATTCAGCCTCTCTGGTGTCAAGTCTGATTTTGGAAAAAAAAAAAAAAATCCAAAATCAGACAGAGTGTTGACACCAGAGAGGCTAAGACCGCATTGACTCAGTGCGGTATTCAGCCTCTCTGGTGTCAAGTCTGATTTTGGAAAAAAAAAAAAAAAATCCAAAATCAGACAGAGTGTTGAGACCAGAGAGGCTAAGAGCGCATTGACTCAGTGCGGTATGCAGCCTCTCTGGTGTCAAGTCTGATTTTGGAAAAAAAAAAAAAAAAAATCCAAAATCAGACAGAGTGTTGACACCAGAGAGGCTAAGACCGCATTGACTCAGTGCGGTATTCAGCCTCTCTGGTGTCAAGTCTGAATTTGGGAAAAAAAAAAAAAAATCCAAAATCAGACAGAGTGTTGACACCAGAGAGGCTAAGACCGCATTGACTCAGTGCGGTATTCAGCCTCTCTGGTGTCAAGTCTGATTTTGGAAAAAAAAAAAAAAAAATCCAAAATCAGACAGAGTGTTGAGACCAGAGAGGCTAAGACCGCATTGACTCAGTGCGGTATTCAGCCTCTCTGGTGTCAAGTCTGATTTTGGAAAAAAAAAAAAAAAATCCAAAATCAGACAGAGTGTTGACACCAGAGAGGCTAAGACCGCATTGACTCAGTGCAGTATTCAGCCTCTCTGGTGTCAAGTCTGATTTTGGAAAAAAAAAAAAAAATCCAAAATCAGACAGAGTGTTGACACCAGAGAGGCTAAGACCGCATTGACTCAGTGCGGTATTCAGCCTCTCTGGTGTCAAGTCTGATTTTGGAAAAAAAAAAAAAAAATCCAAAATCAGACAGAGTGTTGAGACCAGAGAGGCTAAGAGCGCATTGACTCAGTGCGGTATGCAGCCTCTCTGGTGTCAAGTCTGATTTTGGAAAAAAAAAAAAAAAAATCCAAAATCAGACAGAGTGTTGACACCAGAGAGGCTAAGACCGCATTGACTCAGTGCGGTATTCAGCCTCTCTGGTGTCAAGTCTGATTTTGGGAAAAAAAAAAAAAAATCCAAAATCAGACAGAGTGTTGACACCAGAGAGGCTAAGACCGCATTGACTCAGTGCGGTATTCAGCCTCTCTGGTGTCAAGTCTGATTTTGGAAAAAAAAAAAAAATCCAAAATCAGACAGAGTGTTGACACCAGAGAGGCTAAGACCGCATTGACTCAGTGCGGTATTCAGCCTCTCTGGTGTCAAGTCTGATTTTGGAAAAAAAAAAAAAAATCCAAAATCAGACAGAGTGTTGACACCAGTGAGGCTAAGACCGCATTGACTCAGTGCGGTATTCAGCCTCTCTGGTGTCAAGTCTGATTTCGGAAAAAAAAAAAAAAAATCTAAAATCAGACAGAGTGTTGACACCAGAGAGGCTAAGACCGCATTGACTCAGTGCGGTATTCAGCCTCTCTGGTGTCAAGTCTGATTTTTGAAAAAAAAAAAAAAAATCCAAAATCAGACAGAGTGTTGAGACCAGAGAGGCTAAGAGCGCATTAACTCAGTGCGGTATGCAGCCTCTCTGGTGTCAAGTCTGATTTTGGAAAAAAAAAAAAAAAAATCCAAAATCAGACAGAGTGTTGAGACCAGAGAGGCTAAGACCGCATTGACTCAGTGCGGTATTCAGCCTCTCTGGTGTCAAGTCTGATTTTGGAAAAAAAAAAAAAAAAAATCCAAAATCAGACAGAGTGTTGACACCAGAGAGGCTAAGACCGCATTGACTCAGTGCGGTATTCAGCCTCTCTGGTGTCAAGTCTGATTTTGGAAAAAAAAAAAAAAAATCCAAAATCAGACAGAGTGTTGAGACCAGAGAGGCTAAGACCGCATTGACTCAGTGCGGTATTCAGCCTCTCTGGTGTCAAGTCTGATTTTTGAAAAAAAAAAAAAAAAAAATCCAAAATCAGACAGAGTGTTGACACCAGAGAGGCTAAGACCGCATTGACTCAGTGCGGTATTCAGCCTCTCTGGTGTCAAGTCTGATTTTGGAAAAAAAAAAAAAAAATCCAAAATCAGACAGTGTTGAGACCAGAGAGGCTAAGACTGCATTGACTCAGTGCGGTATTCAGCCTCTCTGGTGTCAAGTCTGATTTTGGAAAAAAAAAAAAAAAATCCAAAATCAGACAGTGTTGACACCAGAGAGGCTAAGACCGCATTGACTCAGTGCGGTATTCAGCCTCTCTGGTGTCAAGTCTGATTTTTGAAAAAAAAAAAAAAAAAATCCAAAATCAGACAGAGTGTTGACACCAGAGAGGCTAAGACCGCATTGACTCAGTGCGGTATTCAGCCTCTCTGGTGTCAAGTCTGATTTTGGAAAAAAAAAAAAAAAATCCAAAATCAGACAGAGTGTTGAGACCAGAGAGGCTAAGACCGCATTGACTCAGTGCGGTATTCAGCCTCTCTGGTGTCAAGTCTGATTTTGGAAAAAAAAAAAAAAAAAATCCAAAATCAGACAGAGTGTTGAGACCAGAGAGGCTAAGACCGCATTGACTCAGTGCGGTATTCAGCCTCTCTGGTGTCAAGTCTGATTTTGGAAAAAAAAAAAAAAATCCAAAATCAGACAGAGTGTTGAGACCAGAGAGGCTAAGACCGCATTGACTCAGTGCGGTATTCAGCCTCTCTGGTGTCAAGTCTGATTTTGGAAAAAAAAAAAAGACCAGAGAGGCTAAGACCGCATTGACTCAGTGCGGTATTCAGCCTCTCTGGTGTCAAGTCTGATTTTGGAAAAAAAAAAAAAAAATCCAAAATCAGACAGAGTGTTGACACCAGAGAGGCTAAGACCGCATTGACTCAGTGCGGTATTCAGCCTCTCTGGTGTCAAGTCTGATTTTGGAAAAAAAAAAAAAATCCAAAATCAGACAGAGTGTTGACACCAGAGAGGCAAAGACCGCATTGACTCAGTGCGGTATTCAGTCTCTCTGGTGTCAAGTCTGATTTTTGGAAAAAAAAAAAAAAAATCCAAAATCAGACAGAGTGTTGACACCAGAGAGGCTAAGACCGCATTGACTCAGTGCGGTATTCAGCCTCTCTGGTGTCAAGTCTGATTTTGGAAAAAAAAAAAAAAAAATCCAAAATCAGACAGAGTGTTGAGACCAGAGAGGCTAAGACCGCATTGACTCAGTGCGGTATTCAGCCTCTCTGGTGTCAAGTCTGATTTTGGAAAAAAAAAAAAAAAAAATCCAAAATCAGACAGAGTGTTGACACCAGAGAGGCTAAGATCGCATTGACTCAGTGCGGTATTCAGCCTCTCTGGTGTCAAGTCTGATTTTGGAAAAAAAAAAAAAAATCCAAAATCAGACAGAGTGTTGACACCAGAGAGGCTAAGACCGCATTGACTCAGTGCGGTATTCAGCCTCTCTGGTGTCAAGTCTGATTTTGGAAAAAAAAAAAAAAAATCCAAAATCAGACAGAGTGTTGAGACCAGAGAGGCTAAGAGCGCATTGACTCAGTGCGGTATGCAGCCTCTCTGGTGTCAAGTCTGATTTTGGAAAAAAAAAAAAAAAAAATCCAAAATCAGACAGAGTGTTGACACCAGAGAGGCTAAGACCGCATTGACTCAGTGCGGTATTCAGCCTCTCTGGTGTCAAGTCTGAATTTGGGAAAAAAAAAAAAAAATCCAAAATCAGACAGAGTGTTGACACCAGAGAGGCTAAGACCGCATTGACTCAGTGCGGTATTCAGCCTCTCTGGTGTCAAGTCTGATTTTGGAAAAAAAAAAAAAAAAATCCAAAATCAGACAGAGTGTTGAGACCAGAGAGGCTAAGACCGCATTGACTCAGTGCGGTATTCAGCCTCTCTGGTGTCAAGTCTGATTTTGGAAAAAAAAAAAAAAAATCCAAAATCAGACAGAGTGTTGACACCAGAGAGGCTAAGACCGCATTGACTCAGTGCAGTATTCAGCCTCTCTGGTGTCAAGTCTGATTTTGGAAAAAAAAAAAAAAATCCAAAATCAGACAGAGTGTTGACACCAGAGAGGCTAAGACCGCATTGACTCAGTGCGGTATTCAGCCTCTCTGGTGTCAAGTCTGATTTTGGAAAAAAAAAAAAAAAATCCAAAATCAGACAGAGTGTTGAGACCAGAGAGGCTAAGAGCGCATTGACTCAGTGCGGTATGCAGCCTCTCTGGTGTCAAGTCTGATTTTGGAAAAAAAAAAAAAAAAAATCCAAAATCAGACAGAGTGTTGACACCAGAGAGGCTAAGACCGCATTGACTCAGTGCGGTATTCAGCCTCTCTGGTGTCAAGTCTGATTTTGGGAAAAAAAAAAAAAAAATCCAAAATCAGACAGAGTGTTGACACCAGAGAGGCTAAGACCGCATTGACTCAGTGCGGTATTCAGCCTCTCTGGTGTCAAGTCTGATTTTGGAAAAAAAAAAAAATCCAAAATCAGACAGAGTGTTGACACCAGAGAGGCTAAGACCGCATTGACTCAGTGCGGTATTCAGCCTCTCTGGTGTCAAGTCTGATTTTGGAAAAAAAAAAAAGACCAGAGAGGCTAAGACCGCATTGACTCAGTGCGGTATTCAGGCTCTCTGGTGTCAAGTCTGATTTTGGAAAAAAAAAAAAAAAATCCAAAATCAGACAGAGTGTTGACACCAGAGAGGCTAAGACCGCATTGACTCAGTGCGGTATTCAGCCTCTCTGGTGTCAAGTCTGATTTTGGAAAAAAAAAAAAAATCCAAAATCAGACAGAGTGTTGACACCAGAGAGGCAAAGACCGCATTGACTCAGTGCGGTATTCAGTCTCTCTGGTGTCAAGTCTGATTTTTGGAAAAAAAAAAAAAAAATCCAAAATCAGACAGAGTGTTGACACCAGAGAGGCTAAGACCGCATTGACTCAGTGCGGTATTCAGCCTCTCTGGTGTCAAGTCTGATTTTGGAAAAAAAAAAAAAAAAATCCAAAATCAGACAGAGTGTTGAGACCAGAGAGGCTAAGACCGCATTGACTCAGTGCGGTATTCAGCCTCTCTGGTGTCAAGTCTGATTTTGGAAAAAAAAAAAAAAAAAATCCAAAATCAGACAGAGTGTTGACACCAGAGAGGCTAAGATCGCATTGACTCAGTGCGGTATTCAGCCTCTCTGGTGTCAAGTCTGATTTTGGAAAAAAAAAAAAAAATCCAAAATCAGACAGAGTGTTGACACCAGAGAGGCTAAGACCGCATTGACTCAGTGCGGTATTCAGCCTCTCTGGTGTCAAGTCTGATTTTGGAAAAAAAAAAAAAAAATCCAAAATCAGACAGAGTGTTGAGACCAGAGAGGCTAAGAGCGCATTGACTCAGTGCGGTATGCAGCCTCTCTGGTGTCAAGTCTGATTTTGGAAAAAAAAAAAAAAAAAATCCAAAATCAGACAGAGTGTTGACACCAGAGAGGCTAAGACCGCATTGACTCAGTGCGGTATTCAGCCTCTCTGGTGTCAAGTCTGAATTTGGGAAAAAAAAAAAAAAATCCAAAATCAGACAGAGTGTTGACACCAGAGAGGCTAAGACCGCATTGACTCAGTGCGGTATTCAGCCTCTCTGGTGTCAAGTCTGATTTTGGAAAAAAAAAAAAAAAATCCAAAATCAGACAGAGTGTTGAGACCAGAGAGGCTAAGACCGCATTGACTCAGTGCGGTATTCAGCCTCTCTGGTGTCAAGTCTGATTTTGGAAAAAAAAAAAAAAAATCCAAAATCAGACAGAGTGTTGACACCAGAGAGGCTAAGACCGCATTGACTCAGTGCAGTATTCAGCCTCTCTGGTGTCAAGTCTGATTTTGGAAAAAAAAAAAAAAATCCAAAATCAGACAGAGTGTTGACACCAGAGAGGCTAAGACCGCATTGACTCAGTGCGGTATTCAGCCTCTCTGGTGTCAAGTCTGATTTTGGAAAAAAAAAAAAAAAATCCAAAATCAGACAGAGTGTTGAGACCAGAGAGGCTAAGAGCGCATTGACTCAGTGCGGTATGCAGCCTCTCTGGTGTCAAGTCTGATTTTGGAAAAAAAAAAAAAAAAATCCAAAATCAGACAGAGTGTTGACACCAGAGAGGCTAAGACCGCATTGACTCAGTGCGGTATTCAGCCTCTCTGGTGTCAAGTCTGATTTTGGGAAAAAAAAAAAAAAATCCAAAATCAGACAGAGTGTTGACACCAGAGAGGCTAAGACCGCATTGACTCAGTGCGGTATTCAGCCTCTCTGGTGTCAAGTCTGATTTTGGAAAAAAAAAAAAATCCAAAATCAGACAGAGTGTTGACACCAGAGAGGCTAAGACCGCATTGACTCAGTGCGGTATTCAGCCTCTCTGGTGTCAAGTCTGATTTTGGAAAAAAAAAAAAAAATCCAAAATCAGACAGAGTGTTGACACCAGTGAGGCTAAGACCGCATTGACTCAGTGCGGTATTCAGCCTCTCTGGTGTCAAGTCTGATTTCGGAAAAAAAAAAAAAAAATCTAAAATCAGACAGAGTGTTGACACCAGAGAGGCTAAGACCGCATTGACTCAGTGCGGTATTCAGCCTCTCTGGTGTCAAGTCTGATTTTTGAAAAAAAAAAAAAAAATCCAAAATCAGACAGAGTGTTGAGACCAGAGAGGCTAAGAGCGCATTAACTCAGTGCGGTATGCAGCCTCTCTGGTGTCAAGTCTGATTTTGGAAAAAAAAAAAAAAAAATCCAAAATCAGACAGAGTGTTGAGACCAGAGAGGCTAAGACCGCATTGACTCAGTGCGGTATTCAGCCTCTCTGGTGTCAAGTCTGATTTTGGAAAAAAAAAAAAAAAAAAATCCAAAATCAGACAGAGTGTTGACACCAGAGAGGCTAAGACCGCATTGACTCAGTGCGGTATTCAGCCTCTCTGGTGTCAAGTCTGATTTTGGAAAAAAAAAAAAAAAATCCAAAATCAGACAGAGTGTTGAGACCAGAGAGGCTAAGACCGCATTGACTCAGTGCGGTATTCAGCCTCTCTGGTGTCAAGTCTGATTTTTGAAAAAAAAAAAAAAAAAAATCCAAAATCAGACAGAGTGTTGACACCAGAGAGGCTAAGACCGCATTGACTCAGTGCGGTATTCAGCCTCTCTGGTGTCAAGTCTGATTTTGGAAAAAAAAAAAAAAAATCCAAAATCAGACAGTGTTGAGACCAGAGAGGCTAAGACTGCATTGACTCAGTGCGGTATTCAGCCTCTCTGGTGTCAAGTCTGATTTTGGAAAAAAAAAAAAAAAATCCAAAATCAGACAGTGTTGACACCAGAGAGGCTAAGACCGCATTGACTCAGTGCGGTATTCAGCCTCTCTGGTGTCAAGTCTGATTTTTGAAAAAAAAAAAAAAAAAAATCCAAAATCAGACAGAGTGTTGACACCAGAGAGGCTAAGACCGCATTGACTCAGTGCGGTATTCAGCCTCTCTGGTGTCAAGTCTGATTTTGGAAAAAAAAAAAAAAATCCAAAATCAGACAGAGTGTTGAGACCAGAGAGGCTAAGACCGCATTGACTCAGTGCGGTATTCAGCCTCTCTGGTGTCAAGTCTGATTTTGGAAAAAAAAAAAAAAAAAATCCAAAATCAGACAGAGTGTTGAGACCAGAGAGGCTAAGACCGCATTGACTCAGTGCGGTATTCAGCCTCTCTGGTGTCAAGTCTGATTTTGGAAAAAAAAAATAATAATCCAAAATCAGACAGAGTGTTGACACCAGAGAGGCTAAGACCGCATTGACTCAGTGCGGTATTCAGCCTCACTGGTGTCAAGTCTGATTTTGGAAAAAAAAAAAAAAATCCAAAATCAGACAGAGTGTTGACACCAGAGAGGCTAAGACCGCATTGACTCAGTGCGGTATTCAGCCTCTCTGGTGTCAAGTCTGATTTTGGAAAAAAAAAAAAAAATCCAAAATCAGACAGAGTGTTGAGACCAGAGAGGCTAAGACCGCATTGACTCAGTGCGGTATTCAGCCTCTCTGGTGTCAAGTCTGATTTTGGACAAAAAAAAAAAAAAAAAAATCCAAAATCAGACAGAGTGTTGAGACCAGAGAGGCTAAGACCGCATTGACTCAGTGCGGTATTCAGCCTCTCTGGTGTCAAGTCTGATTTTGGAAAAAAAAAAAAAAAATCCAAAATCAGACAGAGTGTTGAGACCAGAGAGGCTAAGACCGCATTGACTCAGTGCGGTATTCAGCCTCTCTGGTGTCAAGTCTGATTTTGGAAAAAAAAAAAAAAAATCCAAAATCAGACAGTGTTGAGACCAGAGAGGCTAAGACTGCATTGACTCAGTGCGGTATTCAGCCTCTCTGGTGTCAAGTCTGATTTTGGAAAAAAAAAAAAAAAATCCAAAATCAGACAGTGTTGACACCAGAGAGGCTAAGACCGCATTGACTCAGTGCGGTATTCAGCCTCTCTGGTGTCAAGTCTGATTTTTGAAAAAAAAAAAAAAAAAAATCCAAAATCAGACAGAGTGTTGAGACCAGAGAGGCTAAGACCGCATTGACTCAGTGCGGTATTTAGCCTCTCTGGTGTCAAGTCTGATTTTGGAAAAAAAAAAAAGACCAGAGAGGCTAAGACCGCATTGACTCAGTGCGGTATTCAGCCTCTCTGGTGTCAAGTCTGATTTTTGAAAAAAAAAAAAAAAAAAATCCAAAATCAGACAGAGTGTTGAGACCAGAGAGGCTAAGACCGCATTGACTCAGTGCGCTATTCAGCCTCTCTGGTGTCAAGTCTGATTTTGGAAAAAAAAAAAAAAATCCAAAATCAGACAGAGTGTTGTCACCAGAGAGGCTAAGACCGCATTGACTCAGTGCGGTATTCAGCCTCTCTGGTGTCAAGTCTGATTTTGGAAAAAAAAAAAAAAAAATCCAAAATCAGACAGTGTTGACACCAGAGAGGCTAAGACCGCATTGACTCAGTGCGGTATTCAGCCTCTCTGGTGTCAAGTCTGATTTTGGAAAAAAAAAAAAAAAATCCAAAATCAGACAGAGTGTTGAGACCAGAGAGGCTAAGACCGCATTGACTCAGTGCGGTATTCAGCCTCTCTGGTGTCAAGTCTGATTTTGGACAAAAAAAAAAAAAAAAAATCCAAAATCAGACAGAGTGTTGAGACCAGAGAGGCTAAGACCGCATTGACTCAGTGCGGTATTCAGCCTCTCTGGTGTCAAGTCTGATTTTGGAAAAAAAAAAAAAAAATCCAAAATCAGACAGTGTTGAGACCAGAGAGGCTAAGACTGCATTGACTCAGTGCGGTATTCAGCCTCTCTGGTGTCAAGTCTGATTTTGGAAAAAAAAAAAAAAAATCCAAAATCAGACAGTGTTGACACCAGAGAGGCTAAGACCGCATTGACTCAGTGCGGTATTCAGCCTCTCTGGTGTCAAGTCTGATTTTTGAAAAAAAAAAAAATCCAAAATCAGACAGAGTGTTGACACCAGAGAGGCTAAGACCGCATTGACTCAGTGCGGTATTCAGCCTCTCTGGTGTCAAGTCTGATTTTGGAAAAAAAAAAAAAAAATCCAAAATCAGACAGAGTGTTGAGACCAGAGAGGCTAAGAGCGCATTGACTCAGTGCGGTATGCAGCCTCTCTGGTGTCAAGTCTGATTTTGGAAAAAAAAAAAAAAAAATCCAAAATCAGACAGAGTGTTGACACCAGAGAGGCTAAGACCGCATTGACTCAGTGCGGTATTCAGCCTCTCTGGTGTCAAGTCTGATTTTGGGAAAAAAAAAAAAAAATCCAAAATCAGACAGAGTGTTGACACCAGAGAGGCTAAGACCGCATTGACTCAGTGCGGTATTCAGCCTCTCTGGTGTCAAGTCTGATTTTGGAAAAAAAAAAAAATCCAAAATCAGACAGAGTGTTGACACCAGAGAGGCTAAGACCGCATTGACTCAGTGCGGTATTCAGCCTCTCTGGTGTCAAGTCTGATTTTGGAAAAAAAAAAAAAAATCCAAAATCAGACAGAGTGTTGACACCAGAGAGGCTAAGACCGCATTGACTCAGTGCGGTATTCAGCCTCTCTGGTGTCAAGTCTGATTTCGGAAAAAAAAAAAAAAAATCTAAAATCAGACAGAGTGTTGACACCAGAGAGGCTAAGACCGCATTGACTCAGTGCGGTATTCAGCCTCTCTGGTGTCAAGTCTGATTTTGGAAAAAAAAAAAAAAAATCCAAAATCAGACAGAGTGTTGAGACCAGAGAGGCTAAGAGCGCATTAACTCAGTGCGGTATGCAGCCTCTCTGGTGTCAAGTCTGATTTTGGAAAAAAAAAAAAAAAAATCCAAAATCAGACAGAGTGTTGAGACCAGAGAGGCTAAGACCGCATTGACTCAGTGCGGTATTCAGCCTCTCTGGTGTCAAGTCTGATTTTGGAAAAAAAAAAAAAAAAAAATCCAAAATCAGACAGAGTGTTGACACCAGAGAGGCTAAGACCGCATTGACTCAGTGCGGTATTCAGCCTCTCTGGTGTCAAGTCTGATTTTGGAAAAAAAAAAAAAAAATCCAAAATCAGACAGAGTGTTGAGACCAGAGAGGCTAAGACCGCATTGACTCAGTGCGGTATTCAGCCTCTCTGGTGTCAAGTCTGATTTTGGAAAAAAAAAAAAAAAAAAATCCAAAATCAGACAGAGTGTTGACACCAGAGAGGCTAAGACCGCATTGACTCAGTGCGGTATTCAGCCTCTCTGGTGTCAAGTCTGATTTTGGAAAAAAAAAAAAAAAATCCAAAATCAGACAGTGTTGAGACCAGAGAGGCTAAGACTGCATTGACTCAGTGCGGTATTCAGCCTCTCTGGTGTCAAGTCTGATTTTGGAAAAAAAAAAAAAAAAATCCAAAATCAGACAGTGTTGACACCAGAGAGGCTAAGACCGCATTGACTCAGTGCGGTATTCAGCCTCTCTGGTGTCAAGTCTGATTTTTGAAAAAAAAAAAAAAAAAAATCCAAAATCAGACAGAGTGTTGACACCAGAGAGGCTAAGACCGCATTGACTCAGTGCGGTATTCAGCCTCTCTGGTGTCAAGTCTGATTTTGGAAAAAAAAAAAAAAAATCCAAAATCAGACAGAGTGTTGAGACCAGAGAGGCTAAGACCGCATTGACTCAGTGCGGTATTCAGCCTCTCTGGTGTCAAGTCTGATTTTGGAAAAAAAAAAAAAAAAAATCCAAAATCAGACAGAGTGTTGAGACCAGAGAGGCTAAGACCGCATTGACTCAGTGCGGTATTCAGCCTCTCTGGTGTCAAGTCTGATTTTGGAAAAAAAAAATAATAATCCAAAATCAGACAGAGTGTTGAGACCAGAGAGGCTAAGACCGCATTGACTCAGTGCGGTATTCAGCCTCTCTGGTGTCAAGTCTGATTTTGGAAAAAAAAAATAATAATCCAAAATCAGACAGAGTGTTGACACCAGAGAGGCTAAGACCGCATTGACTCAGTGCGGTATTCAGCCTCACTGGTGTCAAGTCTGATTTTGGAAAAAAAAAAAAAAATCCAAAATCAGAGAGAGTGTTGACACCAGAGAGGCTAAGACCGCATTGACTCAGTGCGGTATTCAGCCTCTCTGGTGTCAAGTCTGATTTTGGAAAAAAAAAAAAAAATCCAAAATCAGACAGAGTGTTGAGACCAGAGAGGCTAAGACCGCATTGACTCAGTGCGGTATTCAGCCTCTCTGGTGTCAAGTCTGATTTTGGACAAAAAAAAAAAAAAAAAAATCCAAAATCAGACAGAGTGTTGAGACCAGAGAGGCTAAGACCGCATTGACTCAGTGCGGTATTCAGCCTCTCTGGTGTCAAGTCTGATTTTGGAAAAAAAAAAAAAAAATCCAAAATCAGACAGAGTGTTGAGACCAGAGAGGCTAAGACCGCATTGACTCAGTGCGGTATTCAGCCTCTCTGGTGTCAAGTCTGATTTTGGAAAAAAAAAAAAAAAATCCAAAATCAGACAGTGTTGAGACCAGAGAGGCTAAGACTGCATTGACTCAGTGCGGTATTCAGCCTCTCTGGTGTCAAGTCTGATTTTGGAAAAAAAAAAAAAAAATCCAAAATCAGACAGTGTTGACACCAGAGAGGCTAAGACCGCATTGACTCAGTGCGGTATTCAGCCTCTCTGGTGTCAAGTCTGATTTTTGAAAAAAAAAAAAAAAAAAATCCAAAATCAGACAGAGTGTTGAGACCAGAGAGGCTAAGACCGCATTGACTCAGTGCGGTATTTAGCCTCTCTGGTGTCAAGTCTGATTTTGGAAAAAAAAAAAAGACCAGAGAGGCTAAGACCGCATTGACTCAGTGCGGTATTCAGCCTCTCTGGTGTCAAGTCTGATTTTTGAAAAAAAAAAAAAAAAAAATCCAAAATCAGACAGAGTGTTGAGACCAGAGAGGCTAAGACCGCATTGACTCAGTGCGGTATTCAGCCTCTCTGGTGTCAAGTCTGATTTTGGAAAAAAAAAAAAAAATCCAAAATCAGACAGAGTGTTGTCACCAGAGAGGCTAAGACCGCATTGACTCAGTGCGGTATTCAGCCTCTCTGGTGTCAAGTCTGATTTTGGAAAAAAAAAAAAAAAAATCCAAAATCAGACAGTGTTGACACCAGAGAGGCTAAGACCGCATTGACTCAGTGCGGTATTCAGCCTCTCTGGTGTCAAGTCTGATTTTGGAAAAAAAAAAAAAAAATCCAAAATCAGACAGAGTGTTGAGACCAGAGAGGCTAAGACCGCATTGACTCAGTGCGGTATTCAGCCTCTCTGGTGTCAAGTCTGATTTTGGACAAAAAAAAAAAAAAAAAAATCCAAAATCAGACAGAGTGTTGAGACCAGAGAGGCTAAGACCGCATTGACTCAGTGCGGTATTCAGCCTCTCTGGTGTCAAGTCTGATTTTGGAAAAAAAAAAAAAAATCCAAAATCAGACAGAGTGTTGAGACCAGAGAGGCTAAGACCGCATTGACTCAGTGCGGTATTCAGCCTCTCTGGTGTCAAGTCTGATTTTGGAAAAAAAAAAAAAAAAAAAAAATCAGACAGTGTTGAGACCAGAGAGGCTAAGACTGCATTGACTCAGTGCGGTATTCAGCCTCTCTGGTGTCAAGTCTGATTTTGGAAAAAAAAAAAAAAAATCCAAAATCAGACAGTGTTGACACCAGAGAGGCTAAGACCGCATTGACTCAGTGCGGTATTCAGCCTCTCTGGTGTCAAGTCTGATTTTTGAAAAAAAAAAAAAAAAAATCCAAAATCAGACAGAGTGTTGAGACCAGAGAGGCTAAGACCGCATTGACTCAGTGCGGTATTCAGCCTCTCTGGTGTCAAGTCTGATTTTGGAAAAAAAAAAAAAAAATCCAAAATCAGACAGTGTTGAGACCAGAGAGGCTAAGACTGCATTGACTCAGTGCGGTATTCAGCCTCTCTGGTGTCAAGTCTGATTTTGGAAAAAAAAAAAAAAAATCCAAAATCAGACAGTGTTGACACCAGAGAGGCTAAGACCGCATTGACTCAGTGCGGTATTCAGCCTCTCTGGTGTCAAGTCTGATTTTTGAAAAAAAAAAAAAAAAAAATCCAAAATCAGACAGAGTGTTGAGACCAGAGAGGCTAAGACCGCATTGACTCAGTGCGGTATTCAGCCTCTCTGGTGTCAAGTCTGATTTTGGAAAAAAAAAAAAAAAATCCAAAATCAGAGAGAGTGTTGTCACCAGAGAGGCTAAGACCGCATTGACTCAGTGCGGTATTCAGCCTCTCTGGTGTCAAGTCTGATTTTGGAAAAAAAAAAAAAAAATCCAAAATCAGACAGTGTTGACACCAGAGAGGCTAAGACCGCATTGACTCAGTGCGGTATTCAGCCTCTCTGGTGTCAAGTCTGATTTTGGAAAAAAAAAAAAAAATCCAAAATCAGACAGAGTGTTGACACCAGAGAGGCTAAGACCGCATTGACTCAGTGCGGTATTCAGCCTCTCTGGTGTCAAGTCTGATTTTGGAAAAAAAAAAAAAAAAAAATCCAAAATCAGACAGAGTGTTGAGACCAGAGAGGCTAAGACCGCATTGACTCAGTGCGGTATTCAGCCTCTCTGGTGTCAAGTCTGATTTTGGAAAAAAAAAAAAAAAAATCCAAAATCAGACAGAGTGTTGACACCAGAGAGGCTAAGACCGCATTGACTCAGTGCGGTATTCAGCCTCTCTGGTGTCAAGTCTGATTTTGGAAAAAAAAAAAAAAATCCAAAATCAGACAGAGTGTTGACACCAGAGAGGCTAAGACCGCATTGACTCAGTGCGGTATTCAGCCTCTCTGGTGTCAAGTCTGATTTTGGAAAAAAAAAAAAAAATCCAAAATCAGACAGAGTGTTGACACCAGAGAGGCTAAGACCGCATTGACTCAGTGCGGTATTCAGCCTCTCTGGTGTCAAGTCTGATTTTGGAAAAAAAAAAAAAAAATCCAAAATCAGACAGAGTGTTGAGACCAGAGAGGCTAAGAGCGCATTGACTCAGTGCAGTATGCAGCCTCTCTGGTGTCAAGTCTGATTTTGGAAAAAAAAAAAAAAAAAAATCCAAAATCAGACAGAGTGTTGACACCAGAGAGGCTAAGACCGCATTGACTCAGTGCGGTATTCAGCCTCTCTGGTGTCAAGTCTGATTTTGGAAAAAAAAAAAAAAATCCAAAATCAGACAGAGTGTTGACACCAGAGAGGCTAAGACCGCATTGACTCAGTGCGGTATTCAGCCTCTCTGGTGTCAAGTCTGATTTTGGAAAAAAAAAAAAAAAATCCAAAATCAGACAGAGTGTTGAGACCAGAGAGTTTAAGACCGCATTGACTCAGTGCGGTATTCAGCCTCTCTGGTGTCAAGTCTGATTTTGGAAAAAAAAAAAAAAAATCCAAAATCAGACAGTGTTGACACCAGAGAGGCTAAGAGCGCATTGACTCAGTGCGGTATTCAGCCTCTCTGGTGTCAAGTCTGATTTTGGAAAAAAAAAAAAAAAAATCC
Organism: Poromitra crassiceps; assembly: GCF_964638095.1. Taxonomy (NCBI): domain Eukaryota; kingdom Metazoa; phylum Chordata; class Actinopteri; order Beryciformes; family Melamphaidae; genus Poromitra; species Poromitra crassiceps. The sequence continues at coordinate 76,525 of NW_028152154.1, forward strand.
AAAATCAGACAGAGTGTTGAGACCAGAGAGGCTAAGACCGCATTGACTCAGTGCGGTATTCAGCCTCTCTGGTGTCAAGTCTGATTTTGGAAAAAAAAAAAAAAAAATCCAAAATCAGACAGAGTGTTGACACCAGAGAGGCTAAGACCGCATTGACTCAGTGCGGTATTCAGCCTCTCTGGTGTCAAGTCTGATTTTGGAAAAAAAAAAAAAATCCAAAATCAGACAGAGTGTTGAGACCAGAGAGGTTAAGAGCGCATTGACTCAGTGCGGTATGCAGCCTCTCTGGTGTCAAGTCTGATTTTGGAAAAAAAAAAAAAAAAAAATCCAAAATCAGACAGAGTGTTGAGACCAGAGAGGCTAAGACCGCATTGACTCAGTGCGGTATTCAGCCTCTCTGGTGTCAAGTCTGATTTTGGAAAAAAAAAAAAAAAATCCAAAATCAGACAGTGTTGACACCAGAGAGGCTAAGAGCGCATTGACTCAGTGCGGTATTCAGCCTCTCTGGTGTCAAGTCTGATTTTGGAAAAAAAGAAAAAAAAATCCAAAATCAGACAGAGTGTTGAGACCAGAGAGGCTAAGACCGCATTGACTCAGTGCGGTATTCAGCCTCTCTGGTGTCAAGTCTGATTTTGGAAAAAAAAAAAAAAAAATCCAAAATCAGACAGAGTGTTGACACCAGAGAGGCTAAGACCGCATTGACTCAGTGCGGTATTCAGCCTCTCTGGTGTCAAGTCTGATTTTGGAAAAAAAAAAAAAAAAATCCAAAATCAGACAGAGTGTTGACACCAGAGAGGCTAAGACCGCATTGACTCAGTGCGGTATTCAGCCTCTCTGGTGTCAAGTCTGATTTTGGAAAAAAAAAAAAAAAAAAATCCAAAATCAGACAGAGTGTTGAGACCAGAGAGGCTAAGACCGCATTGACTCAGTGCGGTATTCAGCCTCTCTGGTGTCAAGTCTGATTTTGGAAAAAAAAAAAAAAAAATCCAAAATCAGACAGAGTGTTGACACCAGAGAGGCTAAGACCGCATTGACTCAGTGCGGTATTCAGCCTCTCTGGTGTCAAGTCTGATTTTGGAAAAAAAAAAAAAAAAAAATCCAAAATCAGACAGAGTGTTGAGACCAGAGAGGCTAAGACTGCATTGACTCAGTGCGGTATTCAGCCTCTCTGGTGTCAAGTCTGATTTTGGAAAAAAAAAAAAAAAAATCCAAAATCAGACAGAGTGTTGACACCAGAGAGGCTAAGACCGCATTGACTCAGTGCGGTATTCAGCCTCTCTGGTGTCAAGTCTGATTTTGGAAAAAAAAAAAAAAAAAAATCCAAAATCAGACAGAGTGTTGAGACCAGAGAGGCTAAGACCGCATTGACTCAGTGCGGTATTCAGCCTCTCTGGTGTCAAGTCTGATTTTGGAAAAAAAAAAAAAAAAAAATCCAAAATCAGACAGAGTGTTGAGACCAGAGAGGCTAAGACCGCATTGACTCAGTGCGGTATTCAGCCTCTCTGGTGTCAAGTCTGATTTTGGAAAAAAAAAAAAAAAATCCAAAATCAGACAGAGTGTTGAGACCAGAGAGGCTAAGAGCGCATTGACTCAGTGCGGTATTCAGCCTCTCTGGTGTCAAGTCTGATTTTGGAAAAAAAAAAAAAAATCCAAAATCAGACAGAGTGTTGAGACCAGAGAGGCTAAGAGCGCATTGACTCAGTGCGGTATTCAGCCTCTCTGGTGTCAAGTCTGATTTTGGAAAAAAAAAAAAAATCCAAAATCAGACAGAGTGTTGACACCAGAGAGGCTAAGAGCGCATTGACTCAGTGCAGTATGCAGCCTCTCTGGTGTCAAGTCTGATTTTGGAAAAAAAAAAAAAAAAATCCAAAATCAGACAGAGTGTTGAGACCAGAGAGGCTAAGACCGCATTGACTCAGTGCGGTATTCAGCCTCTCTGGTGTCAAGTCTGATTTTGGAAAAAAAAAAAAAAAAAATCCAAAATCAGACAGAGTGTTGACACCAGAGAGGCTAAGACCGCATTGACTCAGTGCGGTATTCAGCCTCTCTGGTGTCAAGTCTGATTTTGGAAAAAAAAAAAAAATCCAAAATCAGACAGAGTGTTGAGACCAGAGAGGCTAAGAGCGCATTGACTCAGTGCGGTATGCAGCCTCTCTGGTGTCAAGTCTGATTTTGGAAAAAAAAAAAAAAAAATCCAAAATCAGACAGAGTGTTGAGACCAGAGAGGCTAAGACTGCATTGACTCAGTGCGGTATTCAGCCTCTCTGGTGTCAAGTCTGATTTTGGAAAAAAAAAAAAAATCCAAAATCAGACAGAGTGTTGACACCAGAGAGGCTAAGACGGCATTGACTCAGTGCGGTATTCAGCCTCTCTGGTGTCAAGTCTGATTTTGAAAAAAAAAAAAAAAAAATCCAAAATCAGACAGAGTGTTGACACCAGAGAGGCTAAGACCGCATTGACTCAGTGCGGTATTCAGCCTTTCTGGTGTCAAGTCTGATTTTGGAAAAAAAAAAAAATCCAAAATCAGACAGAGTGTTGACACCAGAGAGGCTAAGATCGCATTGACTCAGTGCGGTATTCAGCCTCTCTGGTGTCAAGTCTGATTTTGGAAAAAAAAAAAAAAATCCAAAATCAGACAGAGTGTTGACACCAGAGAGGCTAAGACCGCATTGACTCAGTGCGGTATTCAGCCTCTCTGGTGTCAAGTCTGATTTTGGAAAAAAAAAAAAAAAATCCAAAATCAGACAGAGTGTTGAGACCAGAGAGGCTAAGAGCGCATTGACTCAGTGCGGTATGCAGCCTCTCTGGTGTCAAGTCTGATTTTGGAAAAAAAAAAAAAAAAAATCCAAAATCAGACAGAGTGTTGACACCAGAGAGGCTAAGACCGCATTGACTCAGTGCGGTATTCAGCCTCTCTGGTGTCAATTCTGATTTTGGAAAAAAAAAAAAATCCAAAATCAGACAGAGTGTTGACACCAGAGAGGCTAAGACCGCATTGACTCAGTGCGGTATTCAGCCTCTCTGGTGTCAAGTCTGATTTTGGAAAAAAAAAAAAAAAAAATCCAAAATCAGACAGAGTGTTGACACCAGAGAGGCTAAGACCGCATTGACTCAGTGCGGTATTCAGCCTCTCTGGTGTCAAGTCTGATTTTGGAAAAAAAAAAAAAAAATCCAAAATCAGACAGAGTGTTGACACCAGAGAGGCTAAGACCGCATTGACTCAGTGCGGTATTCAGCCTCTCTGGTGTCAAGTCTGATTTTGGAAAAAAAAAAAAAAATCCAAAATCAGACAGAGTGTTGACACCAGAGAGGCTAAGACCGCATTGACTCAGTGCGGTATTCAGCCTCTCTGGTGTCAAGTCTGAATTTGGGAAAAAAAAAAAAAAATACAAAATCAGACAGAGTGTTGACACCAGAGAGGCTAAGACCGCATTGACTCAGTGCGGTATTCAGCCTCTCTGGTGTCAAGTCTGATTTTGGAAAAAAAAAAAAAAAAAATCCAAAATCAGACAGAGTGTTGACACCAGAGAGGCTAAGACCGCATTGACTCAGTGCGGTATTCAGCCTCTCTGGTGTCAAGTCTGAATTTGGGAAAAAAAAAAAAAAATCCAAAATCAGACAGAGTGTTGACACCAGAGAGGCTAAGACCGCATTGACTCAGTGCGGTATTCAGCCTCTCTGGTGTCAATTCTGATTTTGGAAAAAAAAAAAAATCCAAAATCAGACAGAGTGTTGACACCAGAGAGGCTAAGACCGCATTGACTCAGTGCGGTATTCAGCCTCTCTGGTGTCAAGTCTGATTTTGGAAAAAAAAATAATAATCCAAAATCAGACAGAGTGTTGACACCAGAGAGGCTAAGACCGCATTGACTCAGTGCGGTATTCAGCCTCTCTGGTGTCAAGTCTGATTTTGGAAAAAAAAAAAAAAAAATCCAAAATCAGACAGAGTGTTGAGACCAGAGAGGCTAAGACCGCATTGACTCAGTGCGGTATTCAGCCTCTCTGGTGTCAAGTCTGATTTTTGAAAAAAAAAAAAAAAAAATCCAAAATCAGACAGAGTGTTGACACCAGAGAGGCTAAGACCGCATTGACTCAGTGCGGTATTCAGCCTCTCTGGTGTCAAGTCTGATTTTGGAAAAAAAAAAAAAAAATCCAAAATCAGACAGAGTGTTGAGACCAGAGAGGCTAAGAGCGCATTGACTCAGTGCGGTATGCAGCCTCTCTGGTGTCAAGTCTGATTTTTGAAAAAAAAAAAAAAAAATCCAAAATCAGACAGAGTGTTGACACCAGAGAGGCTAAGACCGCATTGACTCAGTGCGGTATTCAGCCTCTCTGGTGTCAAGTCTGATTTTGGGAAAAAAAAAAAAAAATCCAAAATCAGACAGAGTGTTGACACCAGAGAGGCTAAGACCGCATTGACTCAGTGCGGTATTCAGCCTCTCTGGTGTCAAGTCTGATTTTGGAAAAAAAAAAAAATCCAAAATCAGACAGAGTGTTGACACCAGAGAGGCTAAGACCGCATTGACTCAGTGCGGTATTCAGCCTCTCTGGTGTCAAGTCTGATTTTGGAAAAAAAAAAAAAAATCCAAAATCAGACAGTGTTGACACCAGAGAGGCTAAGACCGCATTGACTCAGTGCGGTATTCAGCCTCTCTGGTGTCAAGTCTGATTTCGGAAAAAAAAAAAAAAAATCCAAAATCAGACAGAGTGTTGAGACCAGAGAGGCTAAGAGCGCATTAACTCAGTGCGGTATGCAGCCTCTCTGGTGTCAAGTCTGATTTTGGAAAAAAAAAAAAAAAAATCCAAAATCAGACAGAGTGTTGAGACCAGAGAGGCTAAGACCGCATTGACTCAGTGCGGTATTCAGCCTCTCTGGTGTCAAGTCTGATTTTGGAAAAAAAAAAAAAAAAAAAATCCAAAATCAGACAGAGTGTTGACACCAGAGAGGCTAAGACCGCATTGACTCAGTGCGGTATTCAGCCTCTCTGGTGTCAAGTCTGATTTTGGAAAAAAAAAAAAAAAATCCAAAATCAGACAGAGTGTTGAGACCAGAGAGGCTAAGACCGCATTGACTCAGTGCGGTATTCAGCCTCTCTGGTGTCAAGTCTGATTTTGGAAAAAAAAAAAAAAAAAATCCAAAATCAGACAGAGTGTTGAGACCAGAGAGGCTAAGACCGCATTGACTCAGTGCGGTATTCAGCCTCTCTGGTGTCAAGTCTGATTTTGGAAAAAAAAAAAAAAATCCAAAATCAGACAGAGTGTTGACACCAGAGAGGCTAAGACCGCATTGACTCAGTGCGGTATTCAGCCTCTCTGGTGTCAAGTCTGATTTTTGAAAAAAAAAAAAAAAAAATCCAAAATCAGACAGAGTGTTGAGACCAGAGAGGCTAAGACCGCATTGACTCAGTGCGGTATTCAGCCTCTCTGGTGTCAAGTCTGATTTTGGAAAAAAAAAAAAAAATCCAAAATCAGACAGAGTGTTGACACCAGAGAGGCTAAGACCGCATTGACTCAGTGCGGTATTCAGCCTCTCTGGTGTCAAGTCTGATTTTGGAAAAAAAAAAAAAAAAAATCCAAAATCAGACAGAGTGTTGACACCAGAGAGGCTAAGACCGCATTGACTCAGTGCGGTATTCAGCCTCTCTGGTGTCAAGTCTGATTTTGGAAAAAAAAAAAAAAAATCCAAAATCAGACAGAGTGTTGAGACCAGAGAGGCTAAGACCGCATTGACTCAGTGCGGTATTCAGCCTCTCTGGTGTCAAGTCTGATTTTGGAAAAAAAAAAAAAAAAAATCCAAAATCAGACAGAGTGTTGAGACCAGAGAGGCTAAGACCGCATTGACTCAGTGCGGTATTCAGCCTCTCTGGTGTCAAGTCTGATTTTGGAAAAAAAAATAAATAATCCAAAATCAGACAGAGTGTTGACACCAGAGAGGCTAAGACCGCATTGACTCAGTGCGGTATTAAGCCTCTCTGGTGTCAAGTCTGATTTTGGAAAAAAAAAAAAAAATCCAAAATCAGACAGAGTGTTGAGACCAGAGAGGCTAAGAGCGCATTGACTCAGTGCGGTATGCAGCCTCTCTGGTGTCAAGTCTGATTTTGGAAAAAAAAAAAAAAAAAAATCCAAAATCAGACAGAGTGTTGACACCAGAGAGGCTAAGACCGCATTGACTCAGTGCGGTATTCAGCCTCTCTGGTGTCAAGTCTGATTTTGGAAAAAAAAAAAAAATCCAAAATCAGACAGAGTGTTGACACCAGAGAGGCTAAGACCGCATTGACTCAGTGCGGTATTCAGCCTCTCTGGTGTCAAGTCTGATTTTGGAAAAAAAAAAAAAAATCCAAAATCAGACAGAGTGTTGACACCAGAGAGGCTAAGACCGCATTGACTCAGTGCGGTATTCAGCCTCTCTGGTGTCAAGTCTGATTTTGGAAAAAAAAAAAAAAAATCCAAAATCAGACAGAGTGTTGACACCAGAGAGGCTAAGACCGCATTGACTCAGTGCAGTATTCAGCCTCTCTGGTGTCAAGTCTGATTTTTGAAAAAAAAAAAAAAAAAATCCAAAATCAGACAGAGTGTTGAGACCAGAGAGGCTAAGACCGCATTGACTCAGTGCGGTATTCAGCCTCTCTGGTGTCAAGTCTGATTTTGGAAAAAAAAAAAAAAATCCAAAATCAGACAGAGTGTTGTCACCAGAGAGGCTAAGACCGCATTGACTCAGTGCGGTATTCAGCCTCTCTGGTGTCAAGTCTGATTTTGGAAAAAAAAAAAAAAAATCCAAAATCAGACAGTGTTGACACCAGAGAGGCTAAGACCGCATTGACTCAGTGCGGTATTCAGCCTCTCTGGTGTCAAGTCTGATTTTGGAAAAAAAAAAAAAAAATCCAAAATCAGACAGAATGTTGAGACCAGAGAGGCTAAGACCGCATTGACTCAGTGCGGTATTCAGCCTCTCTGGTGTCAAGTCTGATTTTGGACAAAAAAAAAAAAAAAAAAATCCAAAATCAGACAGAGTGTTGAGACCAGAGAGGCTAAGACCGCATTGACTCAGTGCGGTATTCAGCCTCTCTGGTGTCAAGTCTGATTTTGGAAAAAAAAAAAAAAAATCCAAAATCAGACAGAGTGTTGAGACCAGAGAGGCTAAGACCGCATTGACTCAGTGCGGTATTCAGCCTCTCTGGTGTCAAGTCTGATTTTGGAAAAAAAAAAAAAAAATCCAAAATCAGACAGTGTTGAGACCAGAGAGGCTAAGACTGCATTGACTCAGTGCGGTATTCAGCCTCTCTGGTGTCAAGTCTGATTTTGGAAAAAAAAAAAAAAAATCCAAAATCAGACAGTGTTGACACCAGAGAGGCTAAGACCGCATTGACTCAGTGCGGTATTCAGCCTCTCTGGTGTCAAGTCTGATTTTTGAAAAAAAAAAAAAAAAAAATCCAAAATCAGACAGAGTGTTGAGACCAGAGAGGCTAAGACCGCATTGACTCAGTGCGGTATTCAGCCTCTCTGGTGTCAAGTCTGATTTTGGAAAAAAAAAAAAGACCAGAGAGGCTAAGACCGCATTGACTCAGTGCGGTATTCAGCCTCTCTGGTGTCAAGTCTGATTTTTGAAAAAAAAAAAAAAAATAATCCAAAATCAGACAGAGTGTTGACACCAGAGAGGCTAAGACCGCATTGACTCAGTGCGGTATTAAGCCTCTCTGGTGTCAAGTCTGATTTTGGAAAAAAAAAAAAAAATCCAAAATCAGACAGAGTGTTGAGACCAGAGAGGCTAAGAGCGCATTGACTCAGTGCGGTATGCAGCCTCTCTGGTGTCAAGTCTGATTTTGGAAAAAAAAAAAAAAAAAAATCCAAAATCAGACAGAGTGTTGACACCAGAGAGGCTAAGACCGCATTGACTCAGTGCGGTATTCAGCCTCTCTGGTGTCAAGTCTGATTTTGGGAAAAAAAGAAAAAAAATCCAAAATCAGACAGAGTGTTGACACCAGAGAGGCTAAGACCGCATTGACTCAGTGCGGTATTCAGCCTCTCTGGTGTCAAGTCTGATTTTGGAAAAAAAAAAAAAAATCCAAAATCAGACAGAGTGTTGACACCAGAGAGGCTAAGACCGCATTGACTCAGTGCGGTATTCAGCCTCTCTGGTGTCAAGTCTGATTTTGGAAAAAAAAAAAAAAATCCAAAATCAGACAGAGTGTTGACACCAGAGAGGCTAAGACCGCATTGACTCAGTGCGGTATTCAGCCTCTCTGGTGTCAAGTCTGATTTTGGAAAAAAAAAAAAAAAATCCAAAATCAGACAGAGTGTTGACACCAGAGAGGCTAAGACCGCATTGACTCAGTGCAGTATTCAGCCTCTCTGGTGTCAAGTCTGATTTTTGAAAAAAAAAAAAAAAAAATCCAAAATCAGACAGAGTGTTGAGACCAGAGAGGCTAAGACCGCATTGACTCAGTGCGGTATTCAGCCTCTCTGGTGTCAAGTCTGATTTTGGAAAAAAAAAAAAAAATCCAAAATCAGACAGAGTGTTGTCACCAGAGAGGCTAAGACCGCATTGACTCAGTGCGGTATTCAGCCTCTCTGGTGTCAAGTCTGATTTTGGAAAAAAAAAAAAAAAATCCAAAATCAGACAGTGTTGACACCAGAGAGGCTAAGACCGCATTGACTCAGTGCGGTATTCAGCCTCTCTGGTGTCAAGTCTGATTTTGGAAAAAAAAAAAAAAAATCCAAAATCAGACAGAGTGTTGAGACCAGAGAGGCTAAGACCGCATTGACTCAGTGCGGTATTCAGCCTCTCTGGTGTCAAGTCTGATTTTGGACAAAAAAAAAAAAAAAAAATCCAAAATCAGACAGAGTGTTGAGACCAGAGAGGCTAAGACCGCATTGACTCAGTGCGGTATTCAGCCTCTCTGGTGTCAAGTCTGATTTTGGAAAAAAAAAAAAAAAATCCAAAATCAGACAGAGTGTTGAGACCAGAGAGGCTAAGACCGCATTGACTCAGTGCGGTATTCAGCCTCTCTGGTGTCAAGTCTGATTTTGGAAAAAAAAAAAAAAAATCCAAAATCAGACAGTGTTGAGACCAGAGAGGCTAAGACTGCATTGACTCAGTGCGGTATTCAGCCTCTCTGGTGTCAAGTCTGATTTTGGAAAAAAAAAAAAAAAATCCAAAATCAGACAGTGTTGACACCAGAGAGGCTAAGACCGCATTGACTCAGTGCGGTATTCAGCCTCTCTGGTGTCAAGTCTGATTTTTGAAAAAAAAAAAAAAAAAAATCCAAAATCAGACAGAGTGTTGAGACCAGAGAGGCTAAGACCGCATTGACTCAGTGCGGTATTCAGCCTCTCTGGTGTCAAGTCTGATTTTGGAAAAAAAAAAAAGACCAGAGAGGCTAAGACCGCATTGACTCAGTGCGGTATTCAGCCTCTCTGGTGTCAAGTCTGATTTTTGAAAAAAAAAAAAAAAAAATCCAAAATCAGACAGAGTGTTGAGACCAGAGAGGCTAAGACCGCATTGACTCAGTGCGGTATTCAGCCTCTCTGGTGTCAAGTCTGATTTTGGAAAAAAAAAAAAAAATCCAAAATCAGACAGAGTGTTGTCACCAGAGAGGCTGAGACCGCATTGACTCAGTGCGGTATTCAGCCTCTCTGGTGTCAAGTCTGATTTTGGAAAAAAAAAAAAAAAAATCCAAAATCAGACAGTGTTGACACCAGAGAGGCTAAGACCGCATTGACTCAGTGCGGTATTCAGCCTCTCTGGTGTCAAGTCTGATTTTGGAAAAAAAAAAAAAAAATCCAAAATCAGACAGAGTGTTGAGACCAGAGAGGCTAAGACCACATTGACTCAGTGCGGTATTCAGCCTCTCTGGTGTCAAGTCTGATTTTGGACAAAAAAAAAAAAAAAAAATCCAAAATCAGACAGAGTGTTGAGACCAGAGAGGCTAAGACCGCATTGACTCAGTGCGGTATTCAGCCTCTCTGGTGTCAAGTCTGATTTTGGAAAAAAAAAAAAAAATCCAAAATCAGACAGAGTGTTGAGACCAGAGAGGCTAAGACCGCATTGACTCAGTGCGGTATTCAGCCTCTCTGGTGTCAAGTCTGATTTTGGAAAAAAAAAAAAAAAATCCAAAATCAGACAGTGTTGAGACCAGAGAGGCTAAGACTGCATTGACTCAGTGCGGTATTCAGCCTCTCTGGTGTCAAGTCTGATTTTGGAAAAAAAAAAAAAAAAATCCAAAATCAGACAGTGTTGACACCAGAGAGGCTAAGACCGCATTGACTCAGTGCGGTATTCAGCCTCTCTGGTGTCAAGTCTGATTTTTGAAAAAAAAAAAAAAAAAAATCCAAAATCAGACAGAGTGTTGAGACCAGAGAGGCTAAGACCGCATTGACTCAGTGCGGTATTCAGCCTCTCTGGTGTCAAGTCTGATTTTGGAAAAAAAAAAAAAAATCCAAAATCAGACAGAGTGTTGTCACCAGAGAGGCTAAGACCGCATTGACTCAGTGCGGTATTCAGCCTCTCTGGTGTCAAGTCTGATTTTGGAAAAAAAAAAAAAAAATCCAAAATCAGACAGTGTTGACACCAGAGAGGCTAAGACCGCATTGACTCAGTGCGGTATTCAGCCTCTCTGGTGTCAAGTCTGATTTTGGAAAAAAAAAAAAAAAATCCAAAATCAGACAGAGTGTTGAGACCAGAGAGGCTAAGACCGCATTGACTCAGTGCGGTATTCAGCCTCTCTGGTGTCAAGTCTGATTTTGGACAAAAAAAAAAAAAAAAAATCCAAAATCAGACAGAGTGTTGAGACCAGAGAGGCTAAGACCGCATTGACTCAGTGCGGTATTCAGCCTCTCTGGTGTCAAGTCTGATTTTGGAAAAAAAAAAAAAAATCCAAAATCAGACAGAGTGTTGAGACCAGAGAGGCTAAGACCGCATTGACTCAGTGCGGTATTCAGCCTCTCTGGTGTCAAGTCTGATTTTGGAAAAAAAAAAAAAAAATCCAAAATCAGACAGTGTTGAGACCAGAGAGGCTAAGACTGCATTGACTCAGTGCGGTATTCAGCCTCTCTGGTGTCAAGTCTGATTTTGGAAAAAAAAAAAAAAAATCCAAAATCAGACAGTGTTGACACCAGAGAGGCTAAGACCGCATTGACTCAGTGCGGTATTCAGCCTCTCTGGTGTCAAGTCTGATTTTTGAAAAAAATAAAAAAATAAATCCAAAATCAGACAGAGTGTTGAGACCAGAGAGGCTAAGACCGCATTGACTCAGTGCGGTATTCAGCCTCTCTGGTGTCAAGTCTGATTTTGGAAAAAAAAAAAAAAATCCAAAATCAGACAGAGTGTTGTCACCAGAGAGGCTAAGACCGCATTGACTCAGTGCGGTATTCAGCCTCTCTGGTGTCAAGTCTGATTTTGGAAAAAAAAAAAAAAAATCCAAAATCAGACAGTGTTGACACCAGAGAGGCTAAGACCGCATTGACTCAGTGCGGTATTCAGCCTCTCTGGTGTCAAGTCTGATTTTGGAAAAAAAAAAAAAAATCCAAAATCAGACAGAGTGTTGACACCAGAGAGGCTAAGACCGCATTGACTCAGTGCGGTATTCAGCCTCTCTGGTGTCAAGTCTGATTTTGGAAAAAAAAAAAATCCAAAATCCAAAATCAGACAGAGTGTTGAGACCAGAGAGGCTAAGACCGCATTGACTCAGTGCGGTATTCAGCCTCTCTGGTGTCAAGTCTGATTTTGGAAAAAAAAAAAAAAAAAATCCAAAATCAGACAGAGTGTTGACACCAGAGAGGCTAAGACCGCATTGACTCAGTGCGGTATTCAGCCTCTCTGGTGTCAAGTCTGATTTTGGAAAAAAAAAAAAGACCAGAGAGGCTAAGACCGCATTGACTCAGTGCGGTATTCAGCCTCTCTGGTGTCAAGTCTGATTTTGTAAAAAAAAAAAAAAAAAAAAAAAATCCAAAATCAGACAGAGCGTTGAGACCAGAGAGGCTAAGACCGCATTGACTCAGTGCGGTATTCAGCCTCTCTGGTGTCAAGTCTGATTTTGGAAAAAAAAAAAAAAAATCCAAAATCAGACAGAGTGTTGACACCAGAGAGGCTAAGACCGCATTGACTCAGTGCGGTATTCAGCCTCTCTGGTGTCAAGTCTGATTTTGGAAAAAAAAAAAAAATCCAAAATCAGACAGAGTGTTGAGACCAGAGAGGCTAAGACCGCATTGACTCAGTGCGGTATTCAGCCTCTCTGGTGTCAAGTCTGATTTTGGACAAAAAAAAAAAAAAATCCAAAATCAGACAGTGTTGAGACCAGAGAGGCTAAGACTGCATTGACTCAGTGCGGTATTCAGCCTCTCTGGTGTCAAGTCTGATTTTGGAAAAAAAAAAAAAAAATCCAAAATCAGACAGTGTTGACACCAGAGAGGCTAAGACCGCATTGACTCAGTGCGGTATTCAGCCTCTCTGGTGTCAAGTCTGATTTTTGAAAAAAAAAAAAAAAAAAAATCCAAAATCAGACAGAGTGTTGAGACCAGAGAGGCTAAGACCGCATTGACTCAGTGCGGTATTCAGCCTCTCTGGTGTCAAGTCTGATTTTGGAAAAAAAAAAAAAAATCCAAAATCAGACAGAGTGTTGTCACCAGAGAGGCTAAGACCGCATTGACTCAGTGCGGTATTCAGCCTCTCTGGTGTCAAGTCTGATTTTGGAAAAAAAAAAAAAAAATCCAAAATCAGACAGTGTTGACACCAGAGAGGCTAAGACCGCATTGACTCAGTGCGGTATTCAGCCTCTCTGGTGTCAAGTCTGATTTTGGAAAAAAAAAAAAAATCCAAAATCAGACAGAGTGTTGACACCAGAGAGGCTAAGACCGCATTGACTCAGTGCGGTATTCAGCCTCTCTGGTGTCAAGTCTGATTTTGGAAAAAAAAAAAATCCAAAATCCAAAATCAGACAGAGTGTTGAGACCAGAGAGGCTAAGACCGCATTGACTCAGTGCGGTATTCAGCCTCTCTGGTGTCAAGTCTGATTTTGGAAAAAAAAAAAAAAAAAATCCAAAATCAGACAGAGTGTTGACACCAGAGAGGCTAAGACCGCATTGACTCAGTGCGGTATTCAGCCTCTCTGGTGTCAAGTCTGATTTTGGAAAAAAAAAAAAGACCAGAGAGGCTAAGACCGCATTGACTCAGTGCGGTATTCAGCCTCTCTGGTGTCAAGTCTGATTTTGTAAAAAAAAAAAAAAAAAAAAAAAAATCCAAAATCAGACAGAGTGTTGAGACCAGAGAGGCTAAGACCGCATTGACTCAGTGCGGTATTCAGCCTCTCTGGTGTCAAGTCTGATTTTGGAAAAAAAAAAAAAAAATCCAAAATCAGACAGAGTGTTGACACCAGAGAGGCTAAGACCGCATTGACTCAGTGCGGTATTCAGCCTCTCTGGTGTCAAGTCTGATTTTGGAAAAAAAAAAAAAATCCAAAATCAGACAGAGTGTTGAGACCAGAGAGGCTAAGACCGCATTGACTCAGTGCGGTATTCAGCCTCTCTGGTGTCAAGTCTGATTTTGGACAAAAAAAAAAAAAAAAAAATCCAAAATCAGACAGAGTGTTGAGACCAGAGAGGCTAAGACCGCATTGACTCAGTGCGGTATTCAGCCTCTCTGGTGTCAAGTCTGATTTTGGAAAAAAAAAAAAAAAATCCAAAATCAGACAGAGTGTTGACACCAGAGAGGCTAAGACCGCATTGACTCAGTGCGGTATTCAGCCTCTCTGGTGTCAAGTCTGATTTTGGAAAAAAAAAAAAAATCCAAAATCAGACAGAGTGTTGAGACCAGAGAGGCTAAGACCGCATTGACTCAGTGCGGTATTCAGCCTCTCTGGTGTCAAGTCTGATTTTGGACAAAAAAAAAAAAAAATCCAAAATCAGACAGTGTTGAGACCAGAGAGGCTAAGACTGCATTGACTCAGTGCGGTATTCAGCCTCTCTGGTGTCAAGTCTGATTTTGGAAAAAAAAAAAAAAAATCCAAAATCAGACAGTGTTGACACCAGAGAGGCTAAGACCGCATTGACTCAGTGCGGTATTCAGCCTCTCTGGTGTCAAGTCTGATTTTTGAAAAAAAAAAAAAAAAAAATCCAAAATCAGACAGAGTGTTGAGACCAGAGAGGCTAAGACCGCATTGACTCAGTGCGGTATTCAGCCTCTCTGGTGTCAAGTCTGATTTTGGAAAAAAAAAAAAAATCCAAAATCAGACAGAGTGTTGTCACCAGAGAGGCTAAGACCGCATTGACTCAGTGCGGTATTCAGCCTCTCTGGTGTCAAGTCTGATTTTGGAAAAAAAAAAAAAAAATCCAAAATCAGACAGTGTTGACACCAGAGAGGCTAAGACCGCATTGACTCAGTGCGGTATTCAGCCTCTCTGGTGTCAAGTCTGATTTTGGAAAAAAAAAAAAAATCCAAAATCAGACAGAGTGTTGACACCAGAGAGGCTAAGACCGCATTGACTCAGTGCGGTATTCAGCCTCTCTGGTGTCAAGTCTGATTTTGGAAAAAAAAAAAATCCAAAATCCAAAATCAGACAGAGTGTTGAGACCAGAGAGGCTAAGACCGCATTGACTCAGTGCGGTATTCAGCCTCTCTGGTGTCAAGTCTGATTTTGGAAAAAAAAAAAAAAAAAATCCAAAATCAGACAGAGTGTTGACACCAGAGAGGCTAAGACCGCATTGACTCAGTGCGGTATTCAGCCTCTCTGGTGTCAAGTCTGATTTTGGAAAAAAAAAAAAGACCAGAGAGGCTAAGACCGCATTGACTCAGTGCGGTATTCAGCCTCTCTGGTGTCAAGTCTGATTTTGTAAAAAAAAAAAAAAAAAATCCAAAATCCAAAATCAGACAGAGTGTTGAGACCAGAGAGGCTAAGACCGCATTGACTCAGTGCGGTATTCAGCCTCTCTGGTGTCAAGTCTGATTTTGGAAAAAAAAAAAAAAAATCCAAAATCAGACAGAGTGTTGACACCAGAGAGGCTAAGACCGCATTGACTCAGTGCGGTATTCAGCCTCTCTGGTGTCAAGTCTGATTTTGGAAAAAAAAAAAAAATCCAAAATCAGACAGAGTGTTGAGACCAGAGAGGCTAAGACCGCATTGACTCAGTGCGGTATTCAGCCTCTCTGGTGTCAAGTCTGATTTTGGACAAAAAAAAAAAAAAAAAAATCCAAAATCAGACAGAGTGTTGAGACCAGAGAGGCTAAGACCGCATTGACTCAGTGCGGTATTCAGCCTCTCTGGTGTCAAGTCTGATTTTGGAAAAAAAAAAAAAAAATCCAAAATCAGACAGAGTGTTGAGACCAGAGAGGCTAAGACCGCATTGACTCAGTGCGGTATTCAGCCTCTCTGGTGTCAAGTCTGATTTTGGAAAAAAAAAAAAAAAAATCCAAAATCAGACAGTGTTGAGACCAGAGAGGCTAAGACTGCATTGACTCAGTGCGGTATTCAGCCTCTCTGGTGTCAAGTCTGATTTTTTAAAAAAAAAAAAAAAAAATCCAAAATCAGACAGAGTGTTGAGACCAGAGAGGCTAAGACCGCATTGACTCAGTGCGGTATTCAGCCTCTCTGGTGTCAAGTCTGATTTTGGAAAAAAAAAAAAGACCAGAGAGGCTAAGACCGCATTGACTCAGTGCGGTATTCAGCCTCTCTGGTGTCAAGTCTGATTTTTGAAAAAAAAAAAAAAAAAATCCAAAATCAGACAGAGTGTTGAGACCAGAGAGGCTAAGACCGCATTGACTCAGTGCGGTATTCAGCCTCTCTGGTGTCAAGTCTGATTTTGGAAAAAAAAAAAAAAATCCAAAATCAGACAGAGTGTTGTCACCAGAGAGGCTAAGACCGCATTGACTCAGTGCGGTATTCAGCCTCTCTGGTGTCAAGTCTGATTTTGGAAAAAAAAAAAAAAAAATCCAAAATCAGACAGTGTTGACACCAGAGAGGCTAAGACCGCATTGACTCAGTGCGGTATTCAGCCTCTCTGGTGTCAAGTCTGATTTTGGAAAAAAAAAAAAAAAATCCAAAATCAGACAGAGTGTTGAGACCAGAGAGGCTAAGACCGCATTGACTCAGTGCGGTATTCAGCCTCTCTGGTGTCAAGTCTGATTTTGGAAAAAAAAAAAAAAATCCAAAATCAGACAGAGTGTTGAGACCAGAGAGGCTAAGACCGCATTGACTCAGTGCGGTATTCAGCCTCTCTGGTGTCAAGTCTGATTTTGGAAAAAAAAAAAAAAAATCCAAAATCAGACAGTGTTGAGACCAGAGAGGCTAAGACTGCATTGACTCAGTGCGGTATTCAGCCTCTCTGGTGTCAAGTCTGATTTTGGAAAAAAAAAAAAAAATCCAAAATCAGACAGTGTTGACACCAGAGAGGCTAAGACCGCATTGACTCAGTGCGGTATTCAGCCTCTCTGGTGTCAAGTCTGATTTTTGAAAAAAAAAAAAAAAAAAATCCAAAATCAGACAGAGTGTTGAGACCAGAGAGGCTAAGACCGCATTGACTCAGTGCGGTATTCAGCCTCTCTGGTGTCAAGTCTGATTTTGGAAAAAAAAAAAAAAATCCAAAATCAGACAGAGTGTTGTCACCAGAGAGGCTAAGACCGCATTGACTCAGTGCGGTATTCAGCCTCTCTGGTGTCAAGTCTGATTTTGGAAAAAAAAAAAAATCCAAAATCCAAAATCAGACAGTGTTGACACCAGAGAGGCTAAGACCGCATTGACTCAGTGCGGTATTCAGCCTCTCTGGTGTCAAGTCTGATTTTGGAAAAAAAAAAAAAATCCAAAATCAGACAGAGTGTTGACACCAGAGAGGCTAAGACCGCATTGACTCAGTGCGGTATTCAGCCTCTCTGGTGTCAAGTCTGATTTTGGAAAAAAAAAAAATCCAAAATCCAAAATCAGACAGAGTGTTGAGACCAGAGAGGCTAAGACCGCATTGACTCAGTGCGGTATTCAGCCTCTCTGGTGTCAAGTCTGATTTTGGAAAAAAAAAAAAAAAAAATCCAAAATCAGACAGAGTGTTGACACCAGAGAGGCTAAGACCGCATTGACTCAGTGCGGTATTCAGCCTCTCTGGTGTCAAGTCTGATTTTGGAAAAAAAAAAAAGACCAGAGAGGCTAAGACCGCATTGACTCAGTGCGGTATTCAGCCTCTCTGGTGTCAAGTCTGATTTTGTAAAAAAAAAAAAAAAAAAAAAAAATCCAAAATCAGACAGAGTGTTGAGACCAGAGAGGCTAAGACCGCATTGACTCAGTGCGGTATTCAGCCTCTCTGGTGTCAAGTCTGATTTTGGAAAAAAAAAAAAAAAATCCAAAATCAGACAGAGTGTTGACACCAGAGAGGCTAAGACCGCATTGACTCAGTGCGGTATTCAGCCTCTCTGGTGTCAAGTCTGATTTTGGAAAAAAAAAAAAAATCCAAAATCAGACAGAGTGTTGACACCAGAAAGGCTAAGACCGCATTGACTCAGTGCGGTATTCAGCCTCTCTGGTGTCAAGTCTGATTTTGGAAAAAAAAAAAAAAATCCAAAATCAGACAGAGTGTTGACACCAGAGAGGCTAAGACCGCATTGACTCAGTGCGGTATTCAGCCTCTCTGGTGTCAAGTCTGATTTTGGAAAAAAAAAAAAAAAATCCAAAATCAGACAGAGTGTTGAGACCAGAGAGGCTAAGACCGCATTGACTCAGTGCGGTATTCAGCCTCTCTGGTGTCAAGTCTGATTTTGGACAAAAAAAAAAAAAAAAAAATCCAAAATCAGACAGAGTGTTGAGACCAGAGAGGCTAAGACCGCATTGACTCAGTGCGGTATTCAGCCTCTCTGGTGTCAAGTCTGATTTTGGAAAAAAAAAAAAAAATCCAAAATCAGACAGAGTGTTGAGACCAGAGAGGCTAAGACCGCATTGACTCAGTGCGGTATTCAGCCTCTCTGGTGTCAAGTCTGATTTTGGAAAAAAAAAAAAAAAATCCAAAATCAGACAGTGTTGAGACCAGAGAGGCTAAGACTGCATTGACTCAGTGCGGTATTCAGCCTCTCTGGTGTCAAGTCTGATTTTGGAAAAAAAAAAAAAAAATCCAAAATCAGACAGTGTTGACACCAGAGAGGCTAAGACCGCATTGACTCAGTGCGGTATTCAGCCTCTCTGGTGTCAAGTCTGATTTTTGAAAAAAAAAAAAAAAAAAATCCAAAATCAGACAGAGTGTTGAGACCAGAGAGGCTAAGACCGCATTGACTCAGTGCGGTATTCAGCCTCTCTGGTGTCAAGTCTGATTTTGGAAAAAAAAAAAAGACCAGAGAGGCTAAGACCGCATTGACTCAGTGCGGTATTCAGCCTCTCTGGTGTCAAGTCTGATTTTTGAAAAAAAAAAAAAAAAAAATCCAAAATCAGACAGAGTGTTGAGACCAGAGAGGCTAAGACCGCATTGACTCAGTGCGGTATTCAGCCTCTCTGGTGTCAAGTCTGATTTTGGAAAAAAAAAAAAAAATCCAAAATCAGACAGAGTGTTGTCACCAGAGAGGCTAAGACCGCATTGACTCAGTGCGGTATTCAGCCTCTCTGGTGTCAAGTCTGATTTTGGAAAAAAAAAAAAAAAATCCAAAATCAGACAGTGTTGACACCAGAGAGGCTAAGACCGCATTGACTCAGTGCGGTATTCAGCCTCTCTGGTGTCAAGTCTGATTTTGGAAAAAAAAAAAAAAAATCCAAAATCAGACAGAGTGTTGAGACCAGAGAGGCTAAGACCGCATTGACTCAGTGCGGTATTCAGCCTCTCTGGTGTCAAGTCTGATTTTGGAAAAAAAAAAAAAAAATCCAAAATCAGACAGAGTGTTGAGACCAGAGAGGCTAAGACCGCATTGACTCAGTGCGGTATTCAGCCTCTCTGGTGTCAAGTCTGATTTTGGAAAAAAAAAAAAAAAAATCCAAAATCAGACAGTGTTGAGACCAGAGAGGCTAAGACTGCATTGACTCAGTGCGGTATTCAGCCTCTCTGGTGTCAAGTCTGATTTTGGAAAAAAAAAAAAAAAATCCAAAATCAGACAGAGTGTTGAGACCAGAGAGGCTAAGACCGCATTGACTCAGTGCGGTATTCAGCCTCTCTGGTGTCAAGTCTGATTTTGGAAAAAAAAAAAAAAAATCCAAAATCAGACAGTGTTGAGACCAGAGAGGCTAAGACTGCATTGACTCAGTGCGGTATTCAGCCTCTCTGGTGTCAAGTCTGATTTTGGAAAAAAAAAAAAAAATCCAAAATCAGACAGTGTTGACACCAGAGAGGCTAAGACCGCATTGACTCAGTGCGGTATTCAGCCTCTCTGGTGTCAAGTCTGATTTTTGAAAAAAAAAAAAAAAAAAATCCAAAATCAGACAGAGTGTTGAGACCAGAGAGGCTAAGACCGCATTGACTCAGTGCGGTATTCAGCCTCTCTGGTGTCAAGTCTGATTTTGGAAAAAAAAAAAAAAATCCAAAATCAGACAGAGTGTTGTCACCAGAGAGGCTAAGACCGCATTGACTCAGTGCGGTATTCAGCCTCTCTGGTGTCAAGTCTGATTTTGGAAAAAAAAAAAAATCCAAAATCCAAAATCAGACAGTGTTGACACCAGAGAGGCTAAGACCGCATTGACTCAGTGCGGTATTCAGCCTCTCTGGTGTCAAGTCTGATTTTGGAAAAAAAAAAAAAATCCAAAATCAGACAGAGTGTTGACACCAGAGAGGCTAAGACCGCATTGACTCAGTGCGGTATTCAGCCTCTCTGGTGTCAAGTCTGATTTTGGAAAAAAAAAAAATCCAAAATCCAAAATCAGACAGAGTGTTGAGACCAGAGAGGCTAAGACCGCATTGACTCAGTGCGGTATTCAGCCTCTCTGGTGTCAAGTCTGATTTTGGAAAAAAAAAAAAAAAAAATCCAAAATCAGACAGAGTGTTGACACCAGAGAGGCTAAGACCGCATTGACTCAGTGCGGTATTCAGCCTCTCTGGTGTCAAGTCTGATTTTGGAAAAAAAAAAAAGACCAGAGAGGCTAAGACCGCATTGACTCAGTGCGGTATTCAGCCTCTCTGGTGTCAAGTCTGATTTTGTAAAAAAAAAAAAAAAAAAAAAAAATCCAAAATCAGACAGAGTGTTGAGACCAGAGAGGCTAAGACCGCATTGACTCAGTGCGGTATTCAGCCTCTCTGGTGTCAAGTCTGATTTTGGAAAAAAAAAAAAAAAATCCAAAATCAGACAGAGTGTTGACACCAGAGAGGCTAAGACCGCATTGACTCAGTGCGGTATTCAGCCTCTCTGGTGTCAAGTCTGATTTTGGAAAAAAAAAAAAAATCCAAAATCAGACAGAGTGTTGACACCAGAAAGGCTAAGACCGCATTGACTCAGTGCGGTATTCAGCCTCTCTGGTGTCAAGTCTGATTTTGGAAAAAAAAAAAAAAATCCAAAATCAGACAGAGTGTTGACACCAGAGAGGCTAAGACCGCATTGACTCAGTGCGGTATTCAGCCTCTCTGGTGTCAAGTCTGATTTTGGAAAAAAAAAAAAAAAATCCAAAATCAGACAGAGTGTTGAGACCAGAGAGGCTAAGACCGCATTGACTCAGTGCGGTATTCAGCCTCTCTGGTGTCAAGTCTGATTTTGGACAAAAAAAAAAAAAAAAAATCCAAAATCAGACAGAGTGTTGAGACCAGAGAGGCTAAGACCGCATTGACTCAGTGCGGTATTCAGCCTCTCTGGTGTCAAGTCTGATTTTGGAAAAAAAAAAAAAAATCCAAAATCAGACAGAGTGTTGAGACCAGAGAGGCTAAGACCGCATTGACTCAGTGCGGTATTCAGCCTCTCTGGTGTCAAGTCTGATTTTGGAAAAAAAAAAAAAAAATCCAAAATCAGACAGTGTTGAGACCAGAGAGGCTAAGACTGCATTGACTCAGTGCGGTATTCAGCCTCTCTGGTGTCAAGTCTGATTTTGGAAAAAAAAAAAAAAAATCCAAAATCAGACAGTGTTGACACCAGAGAGGCTAAGACCGCATTGACTCAGTGCGGTATTCAGCCTCTCTGGTGTCAAGTCTGATTTTTGAAAAAAAAAAAAAAAAAAATCCAAAATCAGACAGAGTGTTGAGACCAGAGAGGCTAAGACCGCATTGACTCAGTGCGGTATTCAGCCTCTCTGGTGTCAAGTCTGATTTTGGAAAAAAAAAAAAGACCAGAGAGGCTAAGACCGCATTGACTCAGTGCGGTATTCAGCCTCTCTGGTGTCAAGTCTGATTTTTGAAAAAAAAAAAAAAAAAAATCCAAAATCAGACAGAGTGTTGAGACCAGAGAGGCTAAGACCGCATTGACTCAGTGCGGTATTCAGCCTCTCTGGTGTCAAGTCTGATTTTGGACAAAAAAAAAAAAAAAAAAATCCAAAATCAGACAGAGTGTTGAGACCAGAGAGGCTAAGACCGCATTGACTCAGTGCGGTATTCAGCCTCTCTGGTGTCAAGTCTGATTTTGGAAAAAAAAAAAAAAAATCCAAAATCAGACAGAGTGTTGAGACCAGAGAGGCTAAGACCGCATTGACTCAGTGCGGTATTCAGCCTCTCTGGTGTCAAGTCTGATTTTGGAAAAAAAAAAAAAAAAATCCAAAATCAGACAGTGTTGAGACCAGAGAGGCTAAGACTGCATTGACTCAGTGCGGTATTCAGCCTCTCTGGTGTCAAGTCTGATTTTGGAAAAAAAAAAAAAAAATCCAAAATCAGACAGTGTTGACACCAGAGAGGCTAAGACCGCATTGACTCAGTGCGGTATTCAGCCTCTCTGGTGTCAAGTCTGATTTTTGAAAAAAAAAAAAAAAAAATCCAAAATCAGACAGAGTGTTGAGACCAGAGAGGCTAAGACCGCATTGACTCAGTGCGGTATTCAGCCTCTCTGGTGTCAAGTCTGATTTTGGAAAAAAAAAAAAGACCAGAGAGGCTAAGACCGCATTGACTCAGTGCGGTATTCAGCCTCTCTGGTGTCAAGTCTGATTTTTGAAAAAAAAAAAAAAAAAATCCAAAATCAGACAGAGTGTTGAGACCAGAGAGGCTAAGACCGCATTGACTCAGTGCGGTATTCAGCCTCTCTGGTGTCAAGTCTGATTTTGGAAAAAAAAAAAAAAAATCCAAAATCAGACAGAGTGTTGTCACCAGAGAGGCTAAGACCGCATTGACTCAGTGCGGTATTCAGCCTCTCTGGTGTCAAGTCTGATTTTGGAAAAAAAAAAAAAAAAATCCAAAATCAGACAGTGTTGACACCAGAGAGGCTAAGACCGCATTGACTCAGTGCGGTATTCAGCCTCTCTGGTGTCAAGTCTGATTTTGGAAAAAAAAAAAAAAAATCCAAAATCAGACAGAGTGTTGAGACCAGAGAGGCTAAGACCGCATTGACTCAGTGCGGTATTCAGCCTCTCTGGTGTCAAGTCTGATTTTGGAAAAAAAAAAAAAAATCCAAAATCAGACAGAGTGTTGAGACCAGAGAGGCTAAGACCGCATTGACTCAGTGCGGTATTCAGCCTCTCTGGTGTCAAGTCTGATTTTGGAAAAAAAAAAAAAAAATCCAAAATCAGACAGTGTTGAGACCAGAGAGGCTAAGACTGCATTGACTCAGTGCGGTATTCAGCCTCTCTGGTGTCAAGTCTGATTTTGGAAAAAAAAAAAAAAATCCAAAATCAGACAGTGTTGACACCAGAGAGGCTAAGACCGCATTGACTCAGTGCGGTATTCAGCCTCTCTGGTGTCAAGTCTGATTTTTGAAAAAAAAAATAAAAAAAATCCAAAATCAGACAGAGTGTTGAGACCAGAGAGGCTAAGACCGCATTGACTCAGTGCGGTATTCAGCCTCTCTGGTGTCAAGTCTGATTTTGGAAAAAAAAAAAAAAATCCAAAATCAGACAGAGTGTTGTCACCAGAGAGGCTAAGACCGCATTGACTCAGTGCGGTATTCAGCCTCTCTGGTGTCAAGTCTGATTTTGGAAAAAAAAAAAAATCCAAAATCCAAAATCAGACAGTGTTGACACCAGAGAGGCTAAGACCGCATTGACTCAGTGCGGTATTCAGCCTCTCTGGTGTCAAGTCTGATTTTGGAAAAAAAAAAAAAAATCCAAAATCAGACAGAGTGTTGACACCAGAGAGGCTAAGACCGCATTGACTCAGTGCGGTATTCAGCCTCTCTGGTGTCAAGTCTGATTTTGGAAGAAAAAAAAAATCCAAAATCCAAAATCAGACAGAGTGTTGAGACCAGAGAGGCTAAGACCGCATTGACTCAGTGCGGTATTCAGCCTCTCTGGTGTCAAGTCTGATTTTGGAAAAAAAAAAAAAAAAAATCCAAAATCAGACAGAGTGTTGACACCAGAGAGGCTAAGACCGCATTGACTCAGTGCGGTATTCAGCCTCTCTGGTGTCAAGTCTGATTTTGGAAAAAAAAAAAAGACCAGAGAGGCTAAGACCGCATTGACTCAGTGCGGTATTCAGCCTCTCTGGTGTCAAGTCTGATTTTGTAAAAAAAAAAAAAAAAAAAAAAAATCCAAAATCAGACAGAGTGTTGAGACCAGAGAGGCTAAGACCGCATTGACTCAGTGCGGTATTCAGCCTCTCTGGTGTCAAGTCTGATTTTGGAAAAAAAAAAAAAAAATCCAAAATCAGACAGAGTGTTGACACCAGAGAGGCTAAGACCGCATTGACTCAGTGCGGTATTCAGCCTCTCTGGTGTCAAGTCTGATTTTGGAAAAAAAAAAAAAAATCCAAAATCAGACAGAGTGTTGACACCAGAAAGGCTAAGACCGCATTGACTCAGTGCGGTATTCAGCCTCTCTGGTGTCAAGTCTGATTTTGGAAAAAAAAAAAAAAATCCAAAATCAGACAGAGTGTTGACACCAGAGAGGCTAAGACCGCATTGACTCAGTGCGGTATTCAGCCTCTCTGGTGTCAAGTCTGATTTTGGAAAAAAAAAAAAAAAATCCAAAATCAGACAGAGTGTTGAGACCAGAGAGGCTAAGACCGCATTGACTCAGTGCGGTATTCAGCCTCTCTGGTGTCAAGTCTGATTTTGGACAAAAAAAAAAAAAAAAAAATCCAAAATCAGACAGAGTGTTGAGACCAGAGAGGCTAAGACCGCATTGACTCAGTGCGGTATTCAGCCTCTCTGGTGTCAAGTCTGATTTTGGAAAAAAAAAAAAAAATCCAAAATCAGACAGAGTGTTGAGACCAGAGAGGCTAAGACCGCATTGACTCAGTGCGGTATTCAGCCTCTCTGGTGTCAAGTCTGATTTTGGAAAAAAAAAAAAAAAATCCAAAATCAGACAGTGTTGAGACCAGAGAGGCTAAGACTGCATTGACTCAGTGCGGTATTCAGCCTCTCTGGTGTCAAGTCTGATTTTGGAAAAAAAAAAAAAAAATCCAAAATCAGACAGTGTTGACACCAGAGAGGCTAAGACCGCATTGACTCAGTGCGGTATTCAGCCTCTCTGGTGTCAAGTCTGATTTTTGAAAAAAAAAAAAAAAAAAATCCAAAATCAGACAGAGTGTTGAGACCAGAGAGGCTAAGACCGCATTGACTCAGTGCGGTATTCAGCCTCTCTGGTGTCAAGTCTGATTTTGGAAAAAAAAAAAAGACCAGAGAGGCTAAGACCGCATTGACTCAGTGCGGTATTCAGCCTCTCTGGTGTCAAGTCTGATTTTTGAAAAAAAAAAAAAAAAAATCCAAAATCAGACAGAGTGTTGAGACCAGAGAGGCTAAGACCGCATTGACTCAGTGCGGTATTCAGCCTCTCTGGTGTCAAGTCTGATTTTGGAAAAAAAAAAAAAATCCAAAATCAGACAGAGTGTTGTCACCAGAGAGGCTAAGACCGCATTGACTCAGTGCGGTATTCAGCCTCTCTGGTGTCAAGTCTGATTTTGGAAAAAAAAAAAAAAAAATCCAAAATCAGACAGTGTTGACACCAGAGAGGCTAAGACCGCATTGACTCAGTGCGGTATTCAGCCTCTCTGGTGTCAAGTCTGATTTTGGAAAAAAAAAAAAAAAATCCAAAATCAGACAGAGTGTTGAGACCAGAGAGGCTAAGACCGCATTGACTCAGTGCGGTATTCAGCCTCTCTGGTGTCAAGTCTGATTTTGGACAAAAAAAAAAAAAAAAAAATCCAAAATCAGACAGAGTGTTGAGACCAGAGAGGCTAAGACCGCATTGACTCAGTGCGGTATTCAGCCTCTCTGGTGTCAAGTCTGATTTTGGAAAAAAAAAAAAAAATCCAAAATCAGACAGTGTTGAGACCAGAGAGGCTAAGACCGCATTGACTCAGTGCGGTATTCAGCCTCTCTGGTGTCAAGTCTGATTTTGGAAAAAAAAAAAAAAAATCCAAAATCAGACAGTGTTGAGACCAGAGAGGCTAAGACTGCATTGACTCAGTGCGGTATTCAGCCTCTCTGGTGTCAAGTCTGATTTTGGAAAAAAAAAAAAAAAATCCAAAATCAGACAGTGTTGACACCAGAGAGGCTAAGACCGCATTGACTCAGTGCGGTATTCAGCCTCTCTGGTGTCAAGTCTGATTTTTGAAAAAAAAAAAAAAAAAAATCCAAAATCAGACAGAGTGTTGAGACCAGAGAGGCTAAGACCGCATTGACTCAGTGCGGTATTCAGCCTCTCTGGTGTCAAGTCTGATTTTGGAAAAAAAAAAAAAAAATCCAAAATCAGACAGAGTGTTGACACCAGAGAGGCTAAGACCGCATTGACTCAGTGCGGTATTCAGCCTCTCTGGTGTCAAGTCTGATTTTGGAAAAAAAAAAAAAAAATCCAAAATCAGACAGAGTGTTGAGACCAGAGAGGCTAAGACCGCATTGACTCAGTGCGGTATTCAGCCTCTCTGGTGTCAAGTCTGATTTTGGACAAAAAAAAAAAAAAAAAATCCAAAATCAGACAGAGTGTTGAGACCAGAGAGGCTAAGACCGCATTGACTCAGTGCGGTATTCAGCCTCTCTGGTGTCAAGTCTGATTTTGGAAAAAAAAAAAAAAAATCCAAAATCAGACAGAGTGTTGAGACCAGAGAGGCTAAGACCGCATTGACTCAGTGCGGTATTCAGCCTCTCTGGTGTCAAGTCTGATTTTGGAAAAAAAAAAAAAAAATCCAAAATCAGACAGAGTGTTGAGACCAGAGAGGCTAAGACCGCATTGACTCAGTGCGGTATTCAGCCTCTCTGGTGTCAAGTCTGATTTTGGACAAAAAAAAAAAAAAAAAAATCCAAAATCAGACAGAGTGTTGAGACCAGAGAGGCTAAGACCGCATTGACTCAGTGCGGTATTCAGCCTCTCTGGTGTCAAGTCTGATTTTGGAAAAAAAAAAAAAAATCCAAAATCAGACAGAGTGTTGAGACCAGAGAGGCTAAGACCGCATTGACTCAGTGCGGTATTCAGCCTCTCTGGTGTCAAGTCTGATTTTGGAAAAAAAAAAAAAAAATCCAAAATCAGACAGTGTTGAGACCAGAGAGGCTAAGACTGCATTGACTCAGTGCGGTATTCAGCCTCTCTGGTGTCAAGTCTGATTTTGGAAAAAAAAAAAAAAAATCCAAAATCAGACAGTGTTGACACCAGAGAGGCTAAGACCGCATTGACTCAGTGCGGTATTCAGCCTCTCTGGTGTCAAGTCTGATTTTTGAAAAAAAAAAAAAAAAAAATCCAAAATCAGACAGAGTGTTGAGACCAGAGAGGCTAAGACCGCATTGACTCAGTGCGGTATTCAGCCTCTCTGGTGTCAAGTCTGATTTTGGAAAAAAAAAAAAGACCAGAGAGGCTAAGACCGCATTGACTCAGTGCGGTATTCAGCCTCTCTGGTGTCAAGTCTGATTTTTGAAAAAAAAAAAAAAAAAAATCCAAAATCAGACAGAGTGTTGAGACCAGAGAGGCTAAGACCGCATTGACTCAGTGCGGTATTCAGCCTCTCTGGTGTCAAGTCTGATTTTGGAAAAAAAAAAAAAAATCCAAAATCAGACAGAGTGTTGTCACCAGAGAGGCTAAGACCGCATTGACTCAGTGCGGTATTCAGCCTCTCTGGTGTCAAGTCTGATTTTGGAAAAAAAAAAAAAAAATCCAAAATCAGACAGTGTTGACACCAGAGAGGCTAAGACCGCATTGACTCAGTGCGGTATTCAGCCTCTCTGGTGTCAAGTCTGATTTTGGAAAAAAAAAAAAAAAATCCAAAATCAGACAGAGTGTTGAGACCAGAGAGGCTAAGACCGCATTGACTCAGTGCGGTATTCAGCCTCTCTGGTGTCAAGTCTGATTTTGGACAAAAAAAAAAAAAAAAAAATCCAAAATCAGACAGAGTGTTGAGACCAGAGAGGCTAAGACCGCATTGACTCAGTGCGGTATTCAGCCTCTCTGGTGTCAAGTCTGATTTTGGAAAAAAAAAAAAAAAATCCAAAATCAGACAGAGTGTTGAGACCAGAGAGGCTAAGACCGCATTGACTCAGTGCGGTATTCAGCCTCTCTGGTGTCAAGTCTGATTTTGGACAAAAAAAAAAAAAAAAAAATCCAAAATCAGACAGAGTGTTGAGACCAGAGAGGCTAAGACCGCATTGACTCAGTGCGGTATTCAGCCTCTCTGGTGTCAAGTCTGATTTTGGAAAAAAAAAAAAAAATCCAAAATCAGACAGAGTGTTGAGACCAGAGAGGCTAAGACCGCATTGACTCAGTGCGGTATTCAGCCTCTCTGGTGTCAAGTCTGATTTTGGAAAAAAAAAAAAAAAATCCAAAATCAGACAGTGTTGAGACCAGAGAGGCTAAGACTGCATTGACTCAGTGCGGTATTCAGCCTCTCTGGTGTCAAGTCTGATTTTGGAAAAAAAAAAAAAAAATCCAAAATCAGACAGTGTTGACACCAGAGAGGCTAAGACCGCATTGACTCAGTGCGGTATTCAGCCTCTCTGGTGTCAAGTCTGATTTTTGAAAAAAAAAAAAAAAAAAATCCAAAATCAGACAGAGTGTTGAGACCAGAGAGGCTAAGACCGCATTGACTCAGTGCGGTATTCAGCCTCTCTGGTGTCAAGTCTGATTTTGGAAAAAAAAAAAAGACCAGAGAGGCTAAGACCGCATTGACTCAGTGCGGTATTCAGCCTCTCTGGTGTCAAGTCTGATTTTTGAAAAAAAAAAAAAAAAAAATCCAAAATCAGACAGAGTGTTGAGACCAGAGAGGCTAAGACCGCATTGACTCAGTGCGGTATTCAGCCTCTCTGGTGTCAAGTCTGATTTTGGAAAAAAAAAAAAAATCCAAAATCAGACAGAGTGTTGTCACCAGAGAGGCTAAGACCGCATTGACTCAGTGCGGTATTCAGCCTCTCTGGTGTCAAGTCTGATTTTGGAAAAAAAAAAAAAAAATCCAAAATCAGACAGTGTTGACACCAGAGAGGCTAAGACCGCATTGACTCAGTGCGGTATTCAGCCTCTCTGGTGTCAAGTCTGATTTTGGAAAAAAAAAAAAAAAATCCAAAATCAGACAGAGTGTTGAGACCAGAGAGGCTAAGACCGCATTGACTCAGTGCGGTATTCAGCCTCTCTGGTGTCAAGTCTGATTTTGGACAAAAAAAAAAAAAAAAAATCCAAAATCAGACAGAGTGTTGAGACCAGAGAGGCTAAGACCGCATTGACTCAGTGCGGTATTCAGCCTCTCTGGTGTCAAGTCTGATTTTGGAAAAAAAAAAAAAAATCCAAAATCAGACAGTGTTGAGACCAGAGAGGCTAAGACCGCATTGACTCAGTGCGGTATTCAGCCTCTCTGGTGTCAAGTCTGATTTTGGAAAAAAAAAAAAAAAATCCAAAATCAGACAGTGTTGAGACCAGAGAGGCTAAGACTGCATTGACTCAGTGCGGTATTCAGCCTCTCTGGTGTCAAGTCTGATTTTGGAAAAAAAAAAAAAAAATCCAAAATCAGACAGTGTTGACACCAGAGAGGCTAAGACCGCATTGACTCAGTGCGGTATTCAGCCTCTCTGGTGTCAAGTCTGATTTTTGAAAAAAAAAAAAAAAAAAATCCAAAATCAGACAGAGTGTTGAGACCAGAGAGGCTAAGACCGCATTGACTCAGTGCGGTATTCAGCCTCTCTGGTGTCAAGTCTGATTTTGGAAAAAAAAAAAAAAATCCAAAATCAGACAGAGTGTTGTCACCAGAGAGGCTAAGACCGCATTGACTCAGTGCAGTATTCAGCCTCTCTGGTGTCAAGTCTGATTTTGGAAAAAAAAAAAATCCAAAATCAGACAGAGTGTTGAGACCAGAGAGGCTAAGACCGCATTGACTCAGTGCGGTATTCAGCCTCTCTGGTGTCAAGTCTGATTTTGGAAAAAAAAAAAAAAAATCCAAAATCAGACAGAGTGTTGACACCAGAGAGGCTAAGACCGCATTGACTCAGTGCGGTATTCAGCCTCTCTGGTGTCAAGTCTGATTTTGGAAAAAAAAAAAAAATCCAAAATCAGACAGAGTGTTGAGACCAGAGAGGCTAAGACCGCATTGACTCAGTGCGGTATTCAGCCTCTCTGGTGTCAAGTCTGATTTTGGACAAAAAAAAAAAAAAAAAATCCAAAATCAGACAGAGTGTTGAGACCAGAGAGGCTAAGACCGCATTGACTCAGTGCGGTATTCAGCCTCTCTGGTGTCAAGTCTGATTTTGGAAAAAAAAAAAAAAAATCCAAAATCAGACAGAGTGTTGAGACCAGAGAGGCTAAGACCGCATTGACTCAGTGCGGTATTCAGCCTCTCTGGTGTCAAGTCTGATTTTGGAAAAAAAAAAAAAAAATCCAAAATCAGACAGTGTTGAGACCAGAGAGGCTAAGACTGCATTGACTCAGTGCGGTATTCAGCCTCTCTGGTGTCAAGTCTGATTTTGGAAAAAAAAAAAAAAAATCCAAAATCAGACAGTGTTGACACCAGAGAGGCTAAGACCGCATTGACTCAGTGCGGTATTCAGCCTCTCTGGTGTCAAGTCTGATTTTTGAAAAAAAAAAAAAAAAAAATCCAAAATCAGACAGAGTGTTGAGACCAGAGAGGCTAAGACCGCATTGACTCAGTGCGGTATTCAGCCTCTCTGGTGTCAAGTCTGATTTTGGAAAAAAAAAAAAAAATCAAAAATCAGACAGAGTGTTGTCACCAGAGAGGCTAAGACCGCATTGACTCAGTGCGGTATTCAGCCTCTCTGGTGTCAAGTCTGATTTTGGAAAAAAAAAAAAAAAAATCCAAAATCAGACAGTGTTGACACCAGAGAGGCTAAGACCGCATTGACTCAGTGCGGTATTCAGCCTCTCTGGTGTCAAGTCTGATTTTGGAAAAAAAAAAAAAAATCCAAAATCAGACAGAGTGTTGACACCAGAGAGGCTAAGACCGCATTGACTCAGTGCGGTATTCAGCCTCTCTGGTGTCAAGTCTGATTTTGGAAAAAAAAAAAATCCAAAATCCAAAATCAGACAGAGTGTTGAGACCAGAGAGGCTAAGACCGCATTGACTCAGTGCGGTATTCAGCCTCTCTGGTGTCAAGTCTGA
Organism: Poromitra crassiceps; assembly: GCF_964638095.1. Lineage (NCBI taxonomy): Eukaryota > Metazoa > Chordata > Actinopteri > Beryciformes > Melamphaidae > Poromitra > Poromitra crassiceps. The sequence continues at coordinate 107,047 of NW_028152154.1, forward strand.
TTTTGGAAAAAAAAAAAAAAAAAATCCAAAATCAGACAGAGTGTTGACACCAGAGAGGCTAAGACCGCATTGACTCAGTGCGGTATTCAGCCTCTCTGGTGTCAAGTCTGATTTTGGAAAAAAAAAAAAAAAAATCCAAAATCAGACAGAGTGTTGACACCAGAGAGGCTAAGACCGCATTGACTCAGTGCGGTATTCAGCCTCTCTGGTGTCAAGTCTGATTTTGGACAAAAAAAAAAAAAAAAAAATCCAAAATCAGACAGAGTGTTGAGACCAGAGAGGCTAAGACCGCATTGACTCAGTGCGGTATTCAGCCTCTCTGGTGTCAAGTCTGATTTTGGAAAAAAAAAAAATCCAAAATCCAAAATCAGACAGAGTGTTGAGACCAGAGAGGCTAAGACCGCATTGACTCAGTGCGGTATTCAGCCTCTCTGGTGTCAAGTCTGATTTTGGAAAAAAAAAAAAAAAAAATCCAAAATCAGACAGAGTGTTGACACCAGAGAGGCTAAGACCGCATTGACTCAGTGCGGTATTCAGCCTCTCTGGTGTCAAGTCTGATTTTGGAAAAAAAAAAAAGACCAGAGAGGCTAAGACCGCATTGACTCAGTGCGGTATTCAGCCTCTCTGGTGTCAAGTCTGATTTTGTAAAAAAAAAAAAAAAAAAAAAAAATCCAAAATCAGACAGAGTGTTGAGACCAGAGAGGCTAAGACCGCATTGACTCAGTGCGGTATTCAGCCTCTCTGGTGTCAAGTCTGATTTTGGAAAAAAAAAAAAAAAATCCAAAATCAGACAGAGTGTTGACACCAGAGAGGCTAAGACCGCATTGACTCAGTGCGGTATTCAGCCTCTCTGGTGTCAAGTCTGATTTTGGACAAAAAAAAAAAAAAAAAATCCAAAATCAGACAGAGTGTTGAGACCAGAGAGGCTAAGACCGCATTGACTCAGTGCGGTATTCAGCCTCTCTGGTGTCAAGTCTGATTTTGAAAAAAAAAAAAAAAAATCCAAAATCAGACAGAGTGTTGAGACCAGAGAGGCTAAGACCGCATTGACTCAGTGCGGTATTCAGCCTCTCTGGTGTCAAGTCTGATTTTGGAAAAAAATAAAATAAATCCAAAATCAGACAGTGTTGAGACCAGAGAGGCTAAGACTGCATTGACTCAGTGCGGTATTCAGCCTCTCTGGTGTCAAGTCTGATTTTGGAAAAAAAAAAAAAAAATCCAAAATCAGACAGTGTTGACACCAGAGAGGCTAAGACCGCATTGACTCAGTGCGGTATTCAGCCTCTCTGGTGTCAAGTCTGATTTTTGAAAAAAAAAAAAAAAAAAATCCAAAATCAGACAGAGTGTTGAGACCAGAGAGGCTAAGACCGCATTGACTCAGTGCGGTATTCAGCCTCTCTGGTGTCAAGTCTGATTTTGGAAAAAAAAAAAAGACCAGAGAGGCTAAGACCGCATTGACTCAGTGCGGTATTCAGCCTCTCTGGTGTCAAGTCTGATTTTTGAAAAAAAAAAAAAAAAAAATCCAAAATCAGACAGAGTGTTGAGACCAGAGAGGCTAAGACCGCATTGACTCAGTGCGGTATTCAGCCTCTCTGGTGTCAAGTCTGATTTTGGAAAAAAAAAAAAAAATCCAAAATCAGACAGAGTGTTGTCACCAGAGAGGCTAAGACCGCATTGACTCAGTGCGGTATTCAGCCTCTCTGGTGTCAAGTCTGATTTTGGACAAAAAAAAAAAAAAAAAAATCCAAAATCAGACAGAGTGTTGAGACCAGAGAGGCTAAGACCGCATTGACTCAGTGCGGTATTCAGCCTCTCTGGTGTCAAGTCTGATTTTGGAAAAAAAAAAAAAAAATCCAAAATCAGACAGAGTGTTGAGACCAGAGAGGCTAAGACCGCATTGACTCAGTGCGGTATTCAGCCTCTCTGGTGTCAAGTCTGATTTTGGAAAAAAAAAAAAAAAATCCAAAATCAGACAGTGTTGAGACCAGAGAGGCTAAGACTGCATTGACTCAGTGCGGTATTCAGCCTCTCTGGTGTCAAGTCTGATTTTGGAAAAAAAAAAAAAAAATCCAAAATCAGACAGTGTTGACACCAGAGAGGCTAAGACCGCATTGACTCAGTGCGGTATTCAGCCTCTCTGGTGTCAAGTCTGATTTTTGAAAAAAAAAAAAAAAAAAATCCAAAATCAGACAGAGTGTTGAGACCAGAGAGGCTAAGACCGCATTGACTCAGTGCGGTATTCAGCCTCTCTGGTGTCAAGTCTGATTTTGGAAAAAAAAAAAAGACCAGAGAGGCTAAGACCGCATTGACTCAGTGCGGTATTCAGCCTCTCTGGTGTCAAGTCTGATTTTTGAAAAAAAAAAAAAAAAATCAAAAATCAGACAGAGTGTTGAGACCAGAGAGGCTAAGACCGCATTGACTCAGTGCGGTATTCAGCCTCTCTGGTGTCAAGTCTGATTTTGGAAAAAAAAAAAAAAATCCAAAATCAGACAGAGTGTTGTCACCAGAGAGGCTAAGACCGCATTGACTCAGTGCGGTATTCAGCCTCTCTGGTGTCAAGTCTGATTTTGGAAAAAAAAAAAAAAAAATCCAAAATCAGACAGTGTTGACACCAGAGAGGCTAAGACCGCATTGACTCAGTGCGGTATTCAGCCTCTCTGGTGTCAAGTCTGATTTTGGAAAAAAAAAAAAAAAATCCAAAATCAGACAGAGTGTTGAGACCAGAGAGGCTAAGACCGCATTGACTCAGTGCGGTATTCAGCCTATCTGGTGTCAAGTCTGATTTTGGACAAAAAAAAAAAAAAAAAAATCCAAAATCAGACAGAGTGTTGAGACCAGAGAGGCTAAGACCGCATTGACTCAGTGCGGTATTCAGCCTCTCTGGTGTCAAGTCTGATTTTGGAAAAAAAAAAAAAAATCCAAAATCAGACAGAGTGTTGAGACCAGAGAGGCTAAGACCGCATTGACTCAGTGCGGTATTCAGCCTCTCTGGTGTCAAGTCTGATTTTGGAAAAAAAAAAAAAAAATCCAAAATCAGACAGTGTTGAGACCAGAGAGGCTAAGACTGCATTGACTCAGTGCGGTATTCAGCCTCTCTGGTGTCAAGTCTGATTTTGGAAAAAAAAAAAAAAAATCCAAAATCAGACAGTGTTGACACCAGAGAGGCTAAGACCGCATTGACTCAGTGCGGTATTCAGCCTCTCTGGTGTCAAGTCTGATTTTTGAAAAAAAAAAAAAAAAAAATCCAAAATCAGACAGAGTGTTGAGACCAGAGAGGCTAAGACCGCATTGACTCAGTGCGGTATTCAGCCTCTCTGGTGTCAAGTCTGATTTTGGAGAAAAAAAAAAAGACCAGAGAGGCTAAGACCGCATTGACTCAGTGCGGTATTCAGCCTCTCTGGTGTCAAGTCTGATTTTTGAAAAAAAAAAAAAAAAAAATCCAAAATCAGACAGAGTGTTGAGACCAGAGAGGCTAAGACCGCATTGACTCAGTGCGGTATTCAGCCTCTCTGGTGTCAAGTCTGATTTTGGAAAAAAAAAAAAAAATCCAAAATCAGACAGAGTGTTGTCACCAGAGAGGCTAAGACCGCATTGACTCAGTGCGGTATTCAGCCTCTCTGGTGTCAAGTCTGATTTTGGAAAAAAAAAAAAAAAAATCCAAAATCAGACAGTGTTGACACCAGAGAGGCTAAGACCGCATTGACTCAGTGCGGTATTCAGCCTCTCTGGTGTCAAGTCTGATTTTGGAAAAAAAAAAAAAAAATCCAAAATCAGACAGAGTGTTGAGACCAGAGAGGCTAAGACCGCATTGACTCAGTGCGGTATTCAGCCTCTCTGGTGTCAAGTCTGATTTTTGAAAAAAAAAAAAAAAAAATCCAAAATCAGACAGAGTGTTGAGACCAGAGAGGCTAAGACCGCATTGACTCAGTGCGGTATTCAGCCTCTCTGGTGTCAAGTCTGATTTTGTAAAAAAAAAAAAAAAAAAAAAAAAAATCCAAAATCAGACAGAGTGTTGAGACCAGAGAGGCTAAGACCGCATTGACTCAGTGCGGTATTCAGCCTCTCTGGTGTCAAGTCTGATTTTGGAAAAAAAAAAAAAAAATGCAAAATCAGACAGAGTGTTGACACCAGAGAGGCTAAGACCGCATTGACTCAGTGCGGTATTCAGCCTCTCTGGTGTCAAGTCTGATTTTGGACAAAAAAAAAAAAAAAAAAATCCAAAATCAGACAGAGTGTTGAGACCAGAGAGGCTAAGACCGCATTGACTCAGTGCGGTATTCAGCCTCTCTGGTGTCAAGTCTGATTTTGGAAAAAAAAAAAAAAAATCCAAAATCAGACAGAGTGTTGAGACCAGAGAGGCTAAGACCGCATTGACTCAGTGCGGTATTCAGCCTCTCTGGTGTCAAGTCTGATTTTGGAAAAAAAAAAAAAAAATCCAAAATCAGACAGTGTTGAGACCAGAGAGGCTAAGACTGCATTGACTCAGTGCGGTATTCAGCCTCTCTGGTGTCAAGTCTGATTTTGGAAAAAAAAAAAAAAAATCCAAAATCAGACAGTGTTGACACCAGAGAGGCTAAGACCGCATTGACTCAGTGCGGTATTCAGCCTCTCTGGTGTCAAGTCTGATTTTTGAAAAAAAAAAAAAAAAAAATCCAAAATCAGACAGAGTGTTGAGACCAGAGAGGCTAAGACCGCATTGACTCAGTGCGGTATTCAGCCTCTCTGGTGTCAAGTCTGATTTTGGAAAAAAAAAAAAGACCAGAGAGGCTAAGACCGCATTGACTCAGTGCGGTATTCAGCCTCTCTGGTGTCAAGTCTGATTTTTGAAAAAAAAAAAAAAAAAATCCAAAATCAGACAGAGTGTTGAGACCAGAGAGGCTAAGACCGCATTGACTCAGTGCGGTATTCAGCCTCTCTGGTGTCAAGTCTGATTTTGGAAAAAAAAAAAAAAATCCAAAATCAGACAGAGTGTTGTCACCAGAGAGGCTAAGACCGCATTGACTCAGTGCGGTATTCAGCCTCTCTGGTGTCAAGTCTGATTTTGGAAAAAAAAAAAAAAAAATCCAAAATCAGACAGTGTTGACACCAGAGAGGCTAAGACCGCATTGACTCAGTGCGGTATTCAGCCTCTCTGGTGTCAAGTCTGATTTTGGAAAAAAAAAAAAAAAATCCAAAATCAGACAGAGTGTTGAGACCAGAGAGGCTAAGACCGCATTGACTCAGTGCGGTATTCAGCCTATCTGGTGTCAAGTCTGATTTTGGACAAAAAAAAAAAAAAAAAATCCAAAATCAGACAGAGTGTTGAGACCAGAGAGGCTAAGACCGCATTGACTCAGTGCGGTATTCAGCCTCTCTGGTGTCAAGTCTGATTTTGGAAAAAAAAAAAAAAATCCAAAATCAGACAGAGTGTTGAGACCAGAGAGGCTAAGACCGCATTGACTCAGTGCGGTATTCAGCCTCTCTGGTGTCAAGTCTGATTTTGGAAAAAAAAAAAAAAAAATCCAAAATCAGACAGTGTTGAGACCAGAGAGGCTAAGACTGCATTGACTCAGTGCGGTATTCAGCCTCTCTGGTGTCAAGTCTGATTTTGGAAAAAAAAAAAAAAAATCCAAAATCAGACAGTGTTGACACCAGAGAGGCTAAGACCGCATTGACTCAGTGCGGTATTCAGCCTCTCTGGTGTCAAGTCTGATTTTTGAAAAAAAAAAAAAAAAAAATCCAAAATCAGACAGAGTGTTGAGACCAGAGAGGCTAAGACCGCATTGACTCAGTGCGGTATTCAGCCTCTCTGGTGTCAAGTCTGATTTTGGAAAAAAAAAAAAAAATCCAAAATCAGACAGAGTGTTGTCACCAGAGAGGCTAAGACCGCATTGACTCAGTGCGGTATTCAGCCTCTCTGGTGTCAAGTCTGATTTTGGAAAAAAAAAAAAAAAATCCAAAATCAGACAGTGTTGACACCAGAGAGGCTAAGACCGCATTGACTCAGTGCGGTATTCAGCCTCTCTGGTGTCAAGTCTGATTTTGGAAAAAAAAAAAAAATCCAAAATCAGACAGAGTGTTGACACCAGAGAGGCTAAGACCGCATTGACTCAGTGCGGTATTCAGCCTCTCTGGTGTCAAGTCTGATTTTGGAAAAAAAAAAAATCCAAAATCCAAAATCAGACAGAGTGTTGAGACCAGAGAGGCTAAGACCGCATTGACTCAGTGCGGTATTCAGCCTCTCTGGTGTCAAGTCTGATTTTGGAAAAAAAAAAAAAAAAAATCCAAAATCAGACAGAGTGTTGACACCAGAGAGGCTAAGACCGCATTGACTCAGTGCGGTATTCAGCCTCTCTGGTGTCAAGTCTGATTTTGGAAAAAAAAAAAAGACCAGAGAGGCTAAGACCGCATTGACTCAGTGCGGTATTCAGCCTCTCTGGTGTCAAGTCTGATTTTGTAAAAAAAAAAAAAAAAAAAAAAAATCCAAAATCAGACAGAGTGTTGAGACCAGAGAGGCTAAGACCGCATTGACTCAGTGCGGTATTCAGCCTCTCTGGTGTCAAGTCTGATTTTGGAAAAAAAAAAAAAAAATCCAAAATCAGACAGAGTGTTGACACCAGAGAGGCTAAGACCGCATTGACTCAGTGCGGTATTCAGCCTCTCTGGTGTCAAGTCTGATTTTGGAAAAAAAAAAAAAATCCAAAATCAGACAGAGTGTTGACACCAGAGAGGCTAAGACCGCATTGACTCAGTGCGGTATTCAGCCTCTCTGGTGTCAAGTCTGATTTTGGAAAAAAAAAAAAAAATCCAAAATCAGACAGAGTGTTGACACCAGAGAGGCTAAGACCGCATTGACTCAGTGCGGTATTCAGCCTCTCTGGTGTCAAGTCTGATTTTAGAAAAAAAAAAAAAAAATCCAAAATCAGACAGAGTGTTGAGACCAGAGAGGCTAAGAGCGCATTGACTCAGTGCAGTATGCAGCCTCTCTGGTGTCAAGTCTGATTTTGGAAAAAAAAAAAAAAAAAATCCAAAATCAGACAGAGTGTTGACACCAGAGAGGCTAAGACCGCATTGACTCAGTGCGGTATTCAGCCTCTCTGGTGTCAAGTCTGATTTTGGAAAAAAAAAAAAAAATCCAAAATCAGACAGAGTGTTGACACCAGAGAGGCTAAGACCGCATTGACTCAGTGCGGTATTCAGCCTCTCTGGTGTCAAGTCTGATTTTGGAAAAAAAAAAAAAAATCCAAAATCAGACAGAGTGTTGAGACCAGAGAGGCTAAGACCGCATTGACTCAGTGCGGTATTCAGCCTCTCTGGTGTCAAGTCTGATTTTGGACAAAAAAAAAAAAAAAAAATCCAAAATCAGACAGAGTGTTGAGACCAGAGAGGCTAAGACCGCATTGACTCAGTGCGGTATTCAGCCTCTCTGGTGTCAAGTCTGATTTTGGAAAAAAAAAAAAAAATCCAAAATCAGACAGAGTGTTGAGACCAGAGAGGCTAAGGCCGCATTGACTCAGTGCGGTATTCAGCCTCTCTGGTGTCAAGTCTGATTTTCGAAAAAAAAAAAAAAAAATCCAAAATCAGACAGTGTTGAGACCAGAGAGGCTAAGACTGCATTGACTCAGTGCGGTATTCAGCCTATCTGGTGTCAAGTCTGATTTTGGAAAAAAAAAAAAAAAATCCAAAATCAGACAGTGTTGACACCAGAGAGGCTAAGACCGCATTGACTCAGTGCGGTATTCAGCCTCTCTGGTGTCAAGTCTGATTTTTGAAAAAAAAAAAAAAAAAATCCAAAATCAGACAGAGTGTTGAGACCAGAGAGGCTAAGACCGCATTGACTCAGTGCGGTATTCAGCCTCTCTGGTGTCAAGTCTGATTTTGGAAAAAAAAAAAAGACCAGAGAGGCTAAGACCGCATTGACTCAGTGCGGTATTCAGCCTCTCTGGTGTCAAGTCTGATTTTTGAAAAAAAAAAAAAAAAAAATCCAAAATCAGACAGAGTGTTGAGACCAGAGAGGCTAAGACCGCATTGACTCAGTGCGGTATTCAGCCTCTCTGGTGTCAAGTCTGATTTTGGAAAAAAAAAAAAAAATCCAAAATCAGACAGAGTGTTGTCACCAGAGAGGCTAAGACCGCATTGACTCAGTGCGGTATTCAGCCTCTCTGGTGTCAAGTCTGATTTTGGAAAAAAAAAAAAAAAATCCAAAATCAGACAGTGTTGACACCAGAGAGGCTAAGACCGCATTGACTCAGTGCGGTATTCAGCCTCTCTGGTGTCAAGTCTGATTTTGGAAAAAAAAAAAAAAAATCCAAAATCAGACAGAGTGTTGAGACCAGAGAGGCTAAGACCGCATTGACTCAGTGCGGTATTCAGCCTCTCTGGTGTCAAGTCTGATTTTGGACAAAAAAAAAAAAAAAAAATCCAAAATCAGACAGAGTGTTGAGACCAGAGAGGCTAAGACCGCATTGACTCAGTGCGGTATTCAGCCTCTCTGGTGTCAAGTCTGATTTTGGAAAAAAAAAAAAAAATCCAAAATCAGACAGTGTTGAGACCAGAGAGGCTAAGACCGCATTGACTCAGTGCGGTATTCAGCCTCTCTGGTGTCAAGTCTGATTTTGGAAAAAAAAAAAAAAAATCCAAAATCAGACAGTGTTGAGACCAGAGAGGCTAAGACTGCATTGACTCAGTGCGGTATTCAGCCTCTCTGGTGTCAAGTCTGATTTTGGAAAAAAAAAAAAAATCCAAAATCAGACAGAGTGTTGACACCAGAGAGGCTAAGACCGCATTGACTCAGTGCGGTATTCAGCCTCTCTGGTGTCAAGTCTGATTTTGGAAAAAAAAAAAAAAATCCAAAATCAGACAGAGTGTTGACACCAGAGAGGCTAAGACCGCATTGACTCAGTGCGGTATTCAGCCTCTCTGGTGTCAAGTCTGATTTTAGAAAAAAAAAAAAAAATCCAAAATCAGACAGAGTGTTGAGACCAGAGAGGCTAAGAGCGCATTGACTCAGTGCAGTATGCAGCCTCTCTGGTGTCAAGTCTGATTTTGGAAAAAAAAAAAAAAAAAATCCAAAATCAGACAGAGTGTTGACACCAGAGAGGCTAAGACCGCATTGACTCAGTGCGGTATTCAGCCTCTCTGGTGTCAAGTCTGATTTTGGAAAAAAAAAAAAAAATCCAAAATCAGACAGAGTGTTGACACCAGAGAGGCTAAGACCGCATTGACTCAGTGCGGTATTCAGCCTCTCTGGTGTCAAGTCTGATTTTGGAAAAAAAAAAAAAAATCCAAAATCAGACAGAGTGTTGAGACCAGAGAGGCTAAGACCGCATTGACTCAGTGCGGTATTCAGCCTCTCTGGTGTCAAGTCTGATTTTGGACAAAAAAAAAAAAAAAAAAATCCAAAATCAGACAGAGTGTTGAGACCAGAGAGGCTAAGACCGCATTGACTCAGTGCGGTATTCAGCCTCTCTGGTGTCAAGTCTGATTTTGGAAAAAAAAAAAAAAATCCAAAATCAGACAGAGTGTTGAGACCAGAGAGGCTAAGACCGCATTGACTCAGTGCGGTATTCAGCCTCTCTGGTGTCAGGTCTGATTTTCGAAAAAAAAAAAAAAAAATCCAAAATCAGACAGTGTTGAGACCAGAGAGGCTAAGACTGCATTGACTCAGTGCGGTATTCAGCCTATCTGGTGTCAAGTCTGATTTTGGAAAAAAAAAAAAAAAATCCAAAATCAGACAGTGTTGACACCAGAGAGGCTAAGACCGCATTGACTCAGTGCGGTATTCAGCCTCTCTGGTGTCAAGTCTGATTTTTGAAAAAAAAAAAAAAAAAAATCCAAAATCAGACAGAGTGTTGAGACCAGAGAGGCTAAGACCGCATTGACTCAGTGCGGTATTCAGCCTCTCTGGTGTCAAGTCTGATTTTGGAAAAAAAAAAAAGACCAGAGAGGCTAAGACCGCATTGACTCAGTGCGGTATTCAGCCTCTCTGGTGTCAAGTCTGATTTTTGAAAAAAAAAAAAAAAAAAATCCAAAATCAGACAGAGTGTTGAGACCAGAGAGGCTAAGACCGCATTGACTCAGTGCGGTATTCAGCCTCTCTGGTGTCAAGTCTGATTTTGGAAAAAAAAAAAAAAATCCAAAATCAGACAGAGTGTTGTCACCAGAGAGGCTAAGACCGCATTGACTCAGTGCGGTATTCAGCCTCTCTGGTGTCAAGTCTGATTTTAGAAAAAAAAAAAAAAAATCCAAAATCAGACAGAGTGTTGAGACCAGAGAGGCTAAGAGCGCATTGACTCAGTGCAGTATGCAGCCTCTCTGGTGTCAAGTCTGATTTTGGAAAAAAAAAAAAAAAAAATCCAAAATCAGACAGAGTGTTGACACCAGAGAGGCTAAGACCGCATTGACTCAGTGCGGTATTCAGCCTCTCTGGTGTCAAGTCTGATTTTGGAAAAAAAAAAAAAAATCCAAAATCAGACAGAGTGTTGACACCAGAGAGGCTAAGACCGCATTGACTCAGTGCGGTATTCAGCCTCTCTGGTGTCAAGTCTGATTTTGGAAAAAAAAAAAAAAATCCAAAATCAGACAGAGTGTTGAGACCAGAGAGGCTAAGACCGCATTGACTCAGTGCGGTATTCAGCCTCTCTGGTGTCAAGTCTGATTTTGGACAAAAAAAAAAAAAAAAAAATCCAAAATCAGACAGAGTGTTGAGACCAGAGAGGCTAAGACCGCATTGACTCAGTGCGGTATTCAGCCTCTCTGGTGTCAAGTCTGATTTTGGAAAAAAAAAAAAAAATCCAAAATCAGACAGAGTGTTGAGACCAGAGAGGCTAAGGCCGCATTGACTCAGTGCGGTATTCAGCCTCTCTGGTGTCAAGTCTGATTTTCGAAAAAAAAAAAAAAAATCCAAAATCAGACAGTGTTGAGACCAGAGAGGCTAAGACTGCATTGACTCAGTGCGGTATTCAGCCTATCTGGTGTCAAGTCTGATTTTGGAAAAAAAAAAAAAAAATCCAAAATCAGACAGTGTTGACACCAGAGAGGCTAAGACCGCATTGACTCAGTGCGGTATTCAGCCTCTCTGGTGTCAAGTCTGATTTTTGAAAAAAAAAAAAAAAAATCCAAAATCAGACAGAGTGTTGAGACCAGAGAGGCTAAGACCGCATTGACTCAGTGCGGTATTCAGCCTCTCTGGTGTCAAGTCTGATTTTGGAAAAAAAAAAAAGACCAGAGAGGCTAAGACCGCATTGACTCAGTGCGGTATTCAGCCTCTCTGGTGTCAAGTCTGATTTTTGAAAAAAAAAAAAAAAAAAATCCAAAATCAGACAGAGTGTTGAGACCAGAGAGGCTAAGACCGCATTGACTCAGTGCGGTATTCAGCCTCTCTGGTGTCAAGTCTGATTTTGGAAAAAAAAAAAAAATCCAAAATCAGACAGAGTGTTGTCACCAGAGAGGCTAAGACCGCATTGACTCAGGGCGGTATTCAGCCTCTCTGGTGTCAAGTCTGATTTTGGAAAAAAAAAAAAAAAATCCAAAATCAGACAGTGTTGACACCAGAGAGGCTAAGACCGCATTGACTCAGTGCGGTATTCAGCCTCTCTGGTGTCAAGTCTGATTTTGGAAAAAAAAAAAAAAAATCCAAAATCAGACAGAGTGTTGAGACCAGAGAGGCTAAGACCGCATTGACTCAGTGCGGTATTCAGCCTCTCTGGTGTCAAGTCTGATTTTGGACAAAAAAAAAAAAAAAAAAATCCAAAATCAGACAGAGTGTTGAGACCAGAGAGGCTAAGACCGCATTGACTCAGTGCGGTATTCAGCCTCTCTGGTGTCAAGTCTGATTTTGGAAAAAAAAAAAAAAATCCAAAATCAGACAGTGTTGAGACCAGAGAGGCTAAGACCGCATTGACTCAGTGCGGTATTCAGCCTCTCTGGTGTCAAGTCTGATTTTGGAAAAAAAAAAAAAAAATCCAAAATCAGACAGTGTTGAGACCAGAGAGGCTAAGACTGCATTGACTCAGTGCGGTATTCAGCCTCTCTGGTGTCAAGTCTGATTTTGGAAAAAAAAAAAAATCCAAAATCAGACAGAGTGTTGACACCAGAGAGGCTAAGACCGCATTGACTCAGTGCGGTATTCAGCCTCTCTGGTGTCAAGTCTGATTTTGGAAAAAAAAAAAAAAATCCAAAATCAGACAGAGTGTTGACACCAGAGAGGCTAAGACCGCATTGACTCAGTGCGGTATTCAGCCTCTCTGGTGTCAAGTCTGATTTTAGAAAAAAAAAAAAAAAATCCAAAATCAGACAGAGTGTTGAGACCAGAGAGGCTAAGAGCGCATTGACTCAGTGCAGTATGCAGCCTCTCTGGTGTCAAGTCTGATTTTGGAAAAAAAAAAAAAAAAAATCCAAAATCAGACAGAGTGTTGACACCAGAGAGGCTAAGACCGCATTGACTCAGTGCGGTATTCAGCCTCTCTGGTGTCAAGTCTGATTTTGGAAAAAAAAAAAAAAATCCAAAATCAGACAGAGTGTTGACACCAGAGAGGCTAAGACCGCATTGACTCAGTGCGGTATTCAGCCTCTCTGGTGTCAAGTCTGATTTTGGAAAAAAAAAAAAAAATCCAAAATCAGACAGTGTTGACACCAGAGAGGCTAAGACCGCATTGACTCAGTGCGGTATTCAGCCTCTCTGGTGTCAAGTCTGATTTTGGAAAAAAAAAAAAAAATCCAAAATCAGACAGTGTTGAGACCAGAGAGGCTAAGACTGCATTGACTCAGTGCGGTATTCAGCCTCTCTGGTGTCAAGTCTGATTTTGGAAAAAAAAAAAAAAAATCCAAAATCAGACAGTGTTGACACCAGAGAGGCTAAGACCGCATTGACTCAGTGCGGTATTCAGCCTCTCTGGTGTCAAGTCTGATTTTGGAAAAAAAAAAAAAAATCCAAAATCAGACAGAGTGTTGACACCAGAGAGGCTAAGACCGCATTGACTCAGTGCGGTATTCAGCCTCTCTGGTGTCAAGTCTGATTTTGGAAAAAAAAAAAAAAATCCAAAATCAGACAGAGTGTTGAGACCAGAGAGGCTAAGACCGCATTGACTCAGTGCGGTATTCAGCCTCTCTGGTGTCAAGTCTGATTTTGGACAAAAAAAAAAAAAAAAAAATCCAAAATCAGACAGAGTGTTGAGACCAGAGAGGCTAAGACCGCATTGACTCAGTGCGGTATTCAGCCTCTCTGGTGTCAGGTCTGATTTTCGAAAAAAAAAAAAAAAAATCCAAAATCAGACAGTGTTGAGACCAGAGAGGCTAAGACTGCATTGACTCAGTGCGGTATTCAGCCTATCTGGTGTCAAGTCTGATTTTGGAAAAAAAAAAAAAAAATCCAAAATCAGACAGTGTTGACACCAGAGAGGCTAAGACCGCATTGACTCAGTGCGGTATTCAGCCTCTCTGGTGTCAAGTCTGATTTTTGAAAAAAAAAAAAAAAAAAATCCAAAATCAGACAGAGTGTTGAGACCAGAGAGGCTAAGACCGCATTGACTCAGTGCGGTATTCAGCCTCTCTGGTGTCAAGTCTGATTTTGGAAAAAAAAAAAAGACCAGAGAGGCTAAGACCGCATTGACTCAGTGCGGTATTCAGCCTCTCTGGTGTCAAGTCTGATTTTGGAAAAAAAAAAAAAAATCCAAAATCAGACAGAGTGTTGTCACCAGAGAGGCTAAGACCGCATTGACTCAGTGCGGTATTCAGCCTCTCTGGTGTCAAGTCTGATTTTGGAAAAAAAAAAAAAAAATCCAAAATCAGACAGTGTTGACACCAGAGAGGCTAAGACCGCATTGACTCAGTGCGGTATTCAGCCTCTCTGGTGTCAAGTCTGATTTTGGAAAAAAAAAAAAAAAATCCAAAATCAGACAGAGTGTTGAGACCAGAGAGGCTAAGACCGCATTGACTCAGTGCGGTATTCAGCCTCTCTGGTGTCAAGTCTGATTTTGGACAAAAAAAAAAAAAAAAAAATCCAAAATCAGACAGAGTGTTGAGACCAGAGAGGCTAAGACCGCATTGACTCAGTGCGGTATTCAGCCTCTCTGGTGTCAAGTCTGATTTTGGAAAAAAAAAAAAAAATCCAAAATCAGACAGTGTTGAGACCAGAGAGGCTAAGACCGCATTGACTCAGTGCGGTATTCAGCCTCTCTGGTGTCAAGTCTGATTTTGGAAAAAAAAAAAAAAAATCCAAAATCAGACAGTGTTGAGACCAGAGAGGCTAAGACTGCATTGACTCAGTGCGGTATTCAGCCTCTCTGGTGTCAAGTCTGATTTTGGAAAAAAAAAAAAAAAATCCAAAATCAGACAGTGTTGACACCAGAGAGGCTAAGACCGCATTGACTCAGTGCGGTATTCAGCCTCTCTGGTGTCAAGTCTGATTTTTGAAAAAAAAAAAAAAAAAATCCAAAATCAGACAGAGTGTTGAGACCAGAGAGGCTAAGACCGCATTGACTCAGTGCGGTATTCAGCCTCTCTGGTGTCAAGTCTGATTTTGGAAAAAAAAAAAAAAATCCAAAATCAGACAGAGTGTTGTCACCAGAGAGGCTAAGACCGCATTGACTCAGTGCGGTATTCAGCCTCTCTGGTGTCAAGTCTGATTTTAGAAAAAAAAAAAAAAAATCCAAAATCAGACAGAGTGTTGAGACCAGAGAGGCTAAGAGCGCATTGACTCAGTGCAGTATGCAGCCTCTCTGGTGTCAAGTCTGATTTTGGAAAAAAAAAAAAAAAAAATCCAAAATCAGACAGAGTGTTGACACCAGAGAGGCTAAGACCGCATTGACTCAGTGCGGTATTCAGCCTCTCTGGTGTCAAGTCTGATTTTGGAAAAAAAAAAAAAAATCCAAAATCAGACAGAGTGTTGACACCAGAGAGGCTAAGACCGCATTGACTCAGTGCGGTATTCAGCCTCTCTGGTGTCAAGTCTGATTTTGGAAAAAAAAAAAAAAATCCAAAATCAGACAGAGTGTTGAGACCAGAGAGGCTAAGACCGCATTGACTCAGTGCGGTATTCAGCCTCTCTGGTGTCAAGTCTGATTTTGGACAAAAAAAAAAAAAAAAAAATCCAAAATCAGACAGAGTGTTGAGACCAGAGAGGCTAAGACCGCATTGACTCAGTGCGGTATTCAGCCTCTCTGGTGTCAAGTCTGATTTTGGAAAAAAAAAAAAAAATCCAAAATCAGACAGAGTGTTGAGACCAGAGAGGCTAAGGCCGCATTGACTCAGTGCGGTATTCAGCCTCTCTGGTGTCAAGTCTGATTTTCGAAAAAAAAAAAAAAAAATCCAAAATCAGACAGTGTTGAGACCAGAGAGGCTAAGACTGCATTGACTCAGTGCGGTATTCAGCCTATCTGGTGTCAAGTCTGATTTTGGAAAAAAAAAAAAAAAATCCAAAATCAGACAGTGTTGACACCAGAGAGGCTAAGACCGCATTGACTCAGTGCGGTATTCAGCCTCTCTGGTGTCAAGTCTGATTTTTGAAAAAAAAAAAAAAAAAATCCAAAATCAGACAGAGTGTTGAGACCAGAGAGGCTAAGACCGCATTGACTCAGTGCGGTATTCAGCCTCTCTGGTGTCAAGTCTGATTTTGGAAAAAAAAAAAAGACCAGAGAGGCTAAGACCGCATTGACTCAGTGCGGTATTCAGCCTCTCTGGTGTCAAGTCTGATTTTTGAAAAAAAAAAAAAAAAAATCCAAAATCAGACAGAGTGTTGAGACCAGAGAGGCTAAGACCGCATTGACTCAGTGCGGTATTCAGCCTCTCTGGTGTCAAGTCTGATTTTGGAAAAAAAAAAAAAATCCAAAATCAGACAGAGTGTTGTCACCAGAGAGGCTAAGACCGCATTGACTCAGGGCGGTATTCAGCCTCTCTGGTGTCAAGTCTGATTTTGGAAAAAAAAAAAAAAAATCCAAAATCAGACAGTGTTGACACCAGAGAGGCTAAGACCGCATTGACTCAGTGCGGTATTCAGCCTCTCTGGTGTCAAGTCTGATTTTGGAAAAAAAAAAAAAAAATCCAAAATCAGACAGAGTGTTGAGACCAGAGAGGCTAAGACCGCATTGACTCAGTGCGGTATTCAGCCTCTCTGGTGTCAAGTCTGATTTTGGACAAAAAAAAAAAAAAAAAAATCCAAAATCAGACAGAGTGTTGAGACCAGAGAGGCTAAGACCGCATTGACTCAGTGCGGTATTCAGCCTCTCTGGTGTCAAGTCTGATTTTGGAAAAAAAAAAAAAAATCCAAAATCAGACAGTGTTGAGACCAGAGAGGCTAAGACCGCATTGACTCAGTGCGGTATTCAGCCTCTCTGGTGTCAAGTCTGATTTTGGAAAAAAAAAAAAAAAATCCAAAATCAGACAGTGTTGAGACCAGAGAGGCTAAGACTGCATTGACTCAGTGCGGTATTCAGCCTCTCTGGTGTCAAGTCTGATTTTGGAAAAAAAAAAAAATCCAAAATCAGACAGAGTGTTGACACCAGAGAGGCTAAGACCGCATTGACTCAGTGCGGTATTCAGCCTCTCTGGTGTCAAGTCTGATTTTGGAAAAAAAAAAAAAAATCCAAAATCAGACAGAGTGTTGACACCAGAGAGGCTAAGACCGCATTGACTCAGTGCGGTATTCAGCCTCTCTGGTGTCAAGTCTGATTTTAGAAAAAAAAAAAAAAAATCCAAAATCAGACAGAGTGTTGAGACCAGAGAGGCTAAGAGCGCATTGACTCAGTGCAGTATGCAGCCTCTCTGGTGTCAAGTCTGATTTTGGAAAAAAAAAAAAAAAAAATCCAAAATCAGACAGAGTGTTGACACCAGAGAGGCTAAGACCGCATTGACTCAGTGCGGTATTCAGCCTCTCTGGTGTCAAGTCTGATTTTGGAAAAAAAAAAAAAAATCCAAAATCAGACAGAGTGTTGACACCAGAGAGGCTAAGACCGCATTGACTCAGTGCGGTATTCAGCCTCTCTGGTGTCAAGTCTGATTTTGGAAAAAAAAAAAAAAATCCAAAATCAGACAGTGTTGACACCAGAGAGGCTAAGACCGCATTGACTCAGTGCGGTATTCAGCCTCTCTGGTGTCAAGTCTGATTTTGGAAAAAAAAAAAAAAATCCAAAATCAGACAGTGTTGAGACCAGAGAGGCTAAGACTGCATTGACTCAGTGCGGTATTCAGCCTCTCTGGTGTCAAGTCTGATTTTGGAAAAAAAAAAAAAAAATCCAAAATCAGACAGTGTTGACACCAGAGAGGCTAAGACCGCATTGACTCAGTGCGGTATTCAGCCTCTCTGGTGTCAAGTCTGATTTTGGAAAAAAAAAAAAAAATCCAAAATCAGACAGAGTGTTGACACCAGAGAGGCTAAGACCGCATTGACTCAGTGCGGTATTCAGCCTCTCTGGTGTCAAGTCTGATTTTGGAAAAAAAAAAAAAAATCCAAAATCAGACAGAGTGTTGAGACCAGAGAGGCTAAGACCGCATTGACTCAGTGCGGTATTCAGCCTCTCTGGTGTCAAGTCTGATTTTGGACAAAAAAAAAAAAAAAAAAATCCAAAATCAGACAGAGTGTTGAGACCAGAGAGGCTAAGACCGCATTGACTCAGTGCGGTATTCAGCCTCTCTGGTGTCAAGTCTGATTTTGGAAAAAAAAAAAAAAATCCAAAATCAGACAGAGTGTTGAGACCAGAGAGGCTAAGACCGCATTGACTCAGTGCGGTATTCAGCCTCTCTGGTGTCAGGTCTGATTTTCGAAAAAAAAAAAAAAAAATCCAAAATCAGACAGTGTTGAGACCAGAGAGGCTAAGACTGCATTGACTCAGTGCGGTATTCAGCCTATCTGGTGTCAAGTCTGATTTTGGAAAAAAAAAAAAAAAATCCAAAATCAGACAGTGTTGACACCAGAGAGGCTAAGACCGCATTGACTCAGTGCGGTATTCAGCCTCTCTGGTGTCAAGTCTGATTTTTGAAAAAAAAAAAAAAAAAAATCCAAAATCAGACAGAGTGTTGAGACCAGAGAGGCTAAGACCGCATTGACTCAGTGCGGTATTCAGCCTCTCTGGTGTCAAGTCTGATTTTGGAAAAAAAAAAAAGACCAGAGAGGCTAAGACCGCATTGACTCAGTGCGGTATTCAGCCTCTCTGGTGTCAAGTCTGATTTTGGAAAAAAAAAAAAAAATCCAAAATCAGACAGAGTGTTGTCACCAGAGAGGCTAAGACCGCATTGACTCAGTGCGGTATTCAGCCTCTCTGGTGTCAAGTCTGATTTTGGAAAAAAAAAAAAAAAATCCAAAATCAGACAGTGTTGACACCAGAGAGGCTAAGACCGCATTGACTCAGTGCGGTATTCAGCCTCTCTGGTGTCAAGTCTGATTTTGGAAAAAAAAAAAAAAAATCCAAAATCAGACAGAGTGTTGAGACCAGAGAGGCTAAGACCGCATTGACTCAGTGCGGTATTCAGCCTCTCTGGTGTCAAGTCTGATTTTGGACAAAAAAAAAAAAAAAAAAATCCAAAATCAGACAGAGTGTTGAGACCAGAGAGGCTAAGACCGCATTGACTCAGTGCGGTATTCAGCCTCTCTGGTGTCAAGTCTGATTTTGGAAAAAAAAAAAAAAATCCAAAATCAGACAGTGTTGAGACCAGAGAGGCTAAGACCGCATTGACTCAGTGCGGTATTCAGCCTCTCTGGTGTCAAGTCTGATTTTGGAAAAAAAAAAAAAAAATCCAAAATCAGACAGTGTTGAGACCAGAGAGGCTAAGACTGCATTGACTCAGTGCGGTATTCAGCCTCTCTGGTGTCAAGTCTGATTTTGGAAAAAAAAAAAAAAAATCCAAAATCAGACAGTGTTGACACCAGAGAGGCTAAGACCGCATTGACTCAGTGCGGTATTCAGCCTCTCTGGTGTCAAGTCTGATTTTTGAAAAAAAAAAAAAAAAAATCCAAAATCAGACAGAGTGTTGAGACCAGAGAGGCTAAGACCGCATTGACTCAGTGCGGTATTCAGCCTCTCTGGTGTCAAGTCTGATTTTGGAAAAAAAAAAAAAAATCCAAAATCAGACAGAGTGTTGTCACCAGAGAGGCTAAGACCGCATTGACTCAGTGCGGTATTCAGCCTCTCTGGTGTCAAGTCTGATTTTGGAAAAAAAAAAAAAAAATCCAAAATCAGACAGTGTTGACACCAGAGAGGCTAAGACCGCATTGACTCAGTGCGGTATTCAGCCTCTCTGGTGTCAAGTCTGATTTTGGAAAAAAAAAAAAATCCAAAATCAGACAGAGTGTTGACACCAGAGAGGCTAAGACCGCATTGACTCAGTGCGGTATTCAGGCTCTCTGGTGTCAAGTCTGATTTTGGAAAAAAAAAAAAATCCAAAATCAGACAGAGTGTTGAGACCAGAGAGGCTAAGACCGCATTGACTCAGTGCGGTATTCAGCCTCTCTGGTGTCAAGTCTGATTTTTGAAAAAAAAAAAAAAAAAATCCAAAATCAGACAGAGTGTTGACACCAGAGAGGCTAAGACCGCATTGACTCAGTGCGGTATTCAGCCTCTCTGGTGTCAAGTCTGATTTTGGAAAAAAAAAAAAGACCAGAGAGGCTAAGACCGCATTGACTCAGTGCGGTATTCAGCCTCTCTGGTGTCAAGTCTGATTTTGTAAAAAAAAAAAAAAAAAAAAAAAATCCAAAATCAGACAGAGTGTTGAGACCAGAGAGGCTAAGACCGCATTGACTCAGTGCGGTATTCAGCCTCTCTGGTGTCAAGTCTGATTTTGGAAAAAAAAATAAATAATCCAAAATCAGACAGAGTGTTGACACCAGAGAGGCTAAGACCGCATTGACTCAGTGCGGTATTCAGCCTCTCTGGTGTCAAGTCTGATTTTGGAAAAAAAAAAAAAATCCAAAATCAGACAGAGTGTTGACACCAGAGAGGCTAAGACCGCATTGACTCAGTGCGGTATTCAGCCTCTCTGGTGTCAAGTCTGATTTTGGAAAAAAAAAAAAAAATCCAAAATCAGACAGAGTGTTGACACCAGAGAGGCTAAGACCGCATTGACTCAGTGCGGTATTCAGCCTCTCTGGTGTCAAGTCTGATTTTAGAAAAAAAAAAAAAAAATCCAAAATCAGACAGAGTGTTGAGACCAGAGAGGCTAAGAGCGCATTGACTCAGTGCAGTATGCAGCCTCTCTGGTGTCAAGTCTGATTTTGGAAAAAAAAAAAAAAAAAATCCAAAATCAGACAGAGTGTTGACACCAGAGAGGCTAAGACCGCATTGACTCAGTGCGGTATTCAGCCTCTCTGGTGTCAAGTCTGATTTTGGAAAAAAAAAAAAAAAATCCAAAATCAGACAGAGTGTTGACACCAGAGAGGCTAAGACCGCATTGACTCAGTGCGGTATTCAGCCTCTCTGGTGTCAAGTCTGATTTTGGAAAAAAAAAAAAAAAATCCAAAATCAGACAGAGTGTTGAGACCAGAGAGGCTAAGACCGCATTGACTCAGTGCGGTATTCAGCCTCTCTGGTGTCAAGTCTGATTTTGGAAAAAAAAAAAAAATCCAAAATCAGACAGAGTGTTGACACCAGAGAGGCTAAGACCGCATTGACTCAGTGCGGTATTCAGCCTCTCTGGTGTCAAGTCTGATTTTGGAAAAAAAAAAAAAAATCCAAAATCAGACAGAGTGTTGACACCAGAGAGGCTAAGACCGCATTGACTCAGTGCGGTATTCAGCCTCTCTGGTGTCAAGTCTGATTTTAGAAAAAAAAAAAAAAAATCCAAAATCAGACAGAGTGTTGAGACCAGAGAGGCTAAGAGCGCATTGACTCAGTGCAGTATGCAGCCTCTCTGGTGTCAAGTCTGATTTTGGAAAAAAAAAAAAAAAAAATCCAAAATCAGACAGAGTGTTGACACCAGAGAGGCTAAGACCGCATTGACTCAGTGCGGTATTCAGCCTCTCTGGTGTCAAGTCTGATTTTGGAAAAAAAAAAAAAAATCCAAAATCAGACAGAGTGTTGACACCAGAGAGGCTAAGACCGCATTGACTCAGTGCGGTATTCAGCCTCTCTGGTGTCAAGTCTGATTTTGGAAAAAAAAAAAAAAAATCCAAAATCAGACAGAGTGTTGAGACCAGAGAGGCTAAGACCGCATTGACTCAGTGCGGTATTCAGCCTCTCTGGTGTCAAGTCTGATTTTGGACAAAAAAAAAAAAAAAAAAATCCAAAATCAGACAGAGTGTTGAGACCAGAGAGGCTAAGACCGCATTGACTCAGTGCGGTATTCAGCCTCTCTGGTGTCAAGTCTGATTTTGGAAAAAAAAAAAAAAAACCAAAATCAGACAGAGTGTTGAGACCAGAGAGGCTAAGACCGCATTGACTCAGTGCGGTATTCAGCCTCTCTGGTGTCAAGTCTGATTTTCGAAAAAAAAAAAAAAAATCCAAAATCAGACAGTGTTGAGACCAGAGAGGCTAAGACTGCATTGACTCAGTGCGGTATTCAGCCTCTCTGGTGTCAAGTCTGATTTTGGAAAAAAAAAAAAAAAATCCAAAATCAGACAGTGTTGACACCAGAGAGGCTAAGACCGCATTGACTCAGTGCGGTATTCAGCCTCTCTGGTGTCAAGTCTGATTTTTGAAAAAAAAAAAAAAAAAAATCCAAAATCAGACAGAGTGTTGAGACCAGAGAGGCTAAGACCGCATTGACTCAGTGCGGTATTCAGCCTCTCTGGTGTCAAGTCTGATTTTGGAAAAAAAAAAAAGACCAGAGAGGCTAAGACCGCATTGACTCAGTGCGGTATTCAGCCTCTCTGGTGTCAAGTCTGATTTAAAAAAAAAAAAAAAAAAAAAAAATCCAAAATCAGACAGAGTGTTGAGACCAGAGAGGCTAAGACCGCATTGACTCAGTGCGGTATTCAGCCTCTCTGGTGTCAAGTCTGATTTTCGAAAAAAAAAAAAAAAATCCAAAATCAGACAGTGTTGAGACCAGAGAGGCTAAGACTGCATTGACTCAGTGCGGTATTCAGCCTCTCTGGTGTCAAGTCTGATTTTGGAAAAAAAAAAAAAAAATCCAAAATCAGACAGTGTTGACACCAGAGAGGCTAAGACCGCATTGACTCAGTGCGGTATTCAGCCTCTCTGGTGTCAAGTCTGATTTTTGAAAAAAAAAAAAAAAAAAATCCAAAATCAGACAGAGTGTTGAGACCAGAGAGGCTAAGACCGCATTGACTCAGTGCGGTATTCAGCCTCTCTGGTGTCAAGTCTGATTTTGGAAAAAAAAAAAAGACCAGAGAGGCTAAGACCGCATTGACTCAGTGCGGTATTCAGCCTCTCTGGTGTCAAGTCTGATTTAAAAAAAAAAAAAAAAAAAAAATCCAAAATCAGACAGAGTGTTGAGACCAGAGAGGCTAAGACCGCATTGACTCAGTGCGGTATTCAGCCTCTCTGGTGTCAAGTCTGATTTTGGAAAAAAAAAAAAAAAATCCAAAATCAGACAGAGTGTTGAGACCAGAGAGGCTAAGACCGCATTGACTCAGTGCGGTATTCAGCCTCTCTGGTGTCAAGTCTGATTTTGGAAAAAAAAAAAAGACCAGAGAGGCTAAGACCGCATTGACTCAGTGCGGTATTCAGCCTCTCTGGTGTCAAGTCTGATTTTGTAAAAAAAAAAAAAAAAAAAAAAAAATCCAAAATCAGACAGAGTGTTGAGACCAGAGAGGCTAAGACCGCATTGACTCAGTGCGGTATTCAGCCTCTCTGGTGTCAAGTCTGATTTTGGAAAAAAAAAAAAAAAATCCAAAATCAGACAGAGTGTTGACACCAGAGAGGCTAAGACCGCATTGACTCAGTGCGGTATTCAGCCTCTCTGGTGTCAAGTCTGATTTTGGAAAAAAAAAAAAATCCAAAATCAGACAGAGTGTTGACACCAGAGAGGCTAAGACCGCATTGACTCAGTGCGGTATTCAGCCTCTCTGGTGTCAAGTCTGATTTTGGAAAAAAAAAAAAAAATCCAAAATCAGACAGAGTGTTGACACCAGAGAGGCTAAGACCGCATTGACTCAGTGCGGTATTCAGCCTCTCTGGTGTCAAGTCTGATTTTAGAAAAAAAAAAAAAAAATCCAAAATCAGACAGAGTGTTGAGACCAGAGAGGCTAAGAGCGCATTGACTCAGTGCAGTATGCAGCCTCTCTGGTGTCAAGTCTGATTTTGGAAAAAAAAAAAAAAAAAATCCAAAATCAGACAGAGTGTTGACACCAGAGAGGCTAAGACCGCATTGACTCAGTGCGGTATTCAGCCTCTCTGGTGTCAAGTCTGATTTTGGAAAAAAAAAAAAAAATCCAAAATCAGACAGAGTGTTGACACCAGAGAGGCTAAGACCGCATTGACTCAGTGCGGTATTCAGCCTCTCTGGTGTCAAGTCTGATTTTGGAAAAAAAAAAAAAAAATCCAAAATCAGACAGAGTGTTGAGACCAGAGAGGCTAAGACCGCATTGACTCAGTGCGGTATTCAGCCTCTCTGGTGTCAAGTCTGATTTTGGACAAAAAAAAAAAAAAAAAAATCCAAAATCAGACAGAGTGTTGAGACCAGAGAGGCTAAGACCGCATTGACTCAGTGCGGTATTCAGCCTCTCTGGTGTCAAGTCTGATTTTGGAAAAAAAAAAAAAAATCCAAAATCAGACAGAGTGTTGAGACCAGAGAGGCTAAGACCGCATTGACTCAGTGCGGTATTCAGCCTCTCTGGTGTCAAGTCTGATTTTCGAAAAAAAAAAAAAAAAATCCAAAATCAGACAGTGTTGAGACCAGAGAGGCTAAGACTGCATTGACTCAGTGCGGTATTCAGCCTATCTGGTGTCAAGTCTGATTTTGGAAAAAAAAAAAAAAAATCCAAAATCAGACAGTGTTGACACCAGAGAGGCTAAGACCGCATTGACTCAGTGCGGTATTCAGCCTCTCTGGTGTCAAGTCTGATTTTTGAAAAAAAAAAAAAAAAAAATCCAAAATCAGACAGAGTGTTGAGACCAGAGAGGCTAAGACCGCATTGACTCAGTGCGGTATTCAGCCTCTCTGGTGTCAAGTCTGATTTTGGAAAAAAAAAAAAGACCAGAGAGGCTAAGACCGCATTGACTCAGTGCGGTATTCAGCCTCTCTGGTGTCAAGTCTGATTTTTGAAAAAAAAAAAAAAAAAAATCCAAAATCAGACAGAGTGTTGAGACCAGAGAGGCTAAGACCGCATTGACTCAGTGCGGTATTCAGCCTCTCTGGTGTCAAGTCTGATTTTGGAAAAAAAAAAAAAAATCCAAAATCAGACAGAGTGTTGTCACCAGAGAGGCTAAGTCCGCATTGACTCAGTGCGGTATTCAGCCTCTCTGGTGTCAAGTCTGATTTTGGAAAAAAAAAAAAAAAATCCAAAATCAGACAGTGTTGACACCAGAGAGGCTAAGACCGCATTGACTCAGTGCGGTATTCAGCCTCTCTGGTGTCAAGTCTGATTTTGGAAAAAAAAAAAAAAAATCCAAAATCAGACAGAGTGTTGAGACCAGAGAGGCTAAGACCGCATTGACTCAGTGCGGTATTCAGCCTCTCTGGTGTCAAGTCTGATTTTGGACAAAAAAAAAAAAAAAAAAATCCAAAATCAGACAGAGTGTTGAGACCAGAGAGGCTAAGACCGCATTGACTCAGTGCGGTATTCAGTCTCTCTGGTGTCAAGTCTGATTTTGGAAAAAAAAAAAAAAAAAAAAAATCAGACAGTGTTGAGACCAGAGAGGCTAAGACCGCATTGACTCAGTGCGGTATTCAGCCTCTCTGGTGTCAAGTCTGATTTTGGAAAAAAAAAAAAAAAATCCAAAATCAGACAGTGTTGAGACCAGAGAGGCTAAGACTGCATTGACTCAGTGCGGTATTCAGCCTCTCTGGTGTCAAGTCTGATTTTGGAAAAAAAAAAAAAAAATCCAAAATCAGACAGTGTTGACACCAGAGAGGCTAAGACCGCATTGACTCAGTGCGGTATTCAGCCTCTCTGGTGTCAAGTCTGATTTTTGAAAAAAAAAAAAAAAAAAATCCAAAATCAGACAGAGTGTTGAGACCAGAGAGGCTAAGACCGCATTGACTCAGTGCGGTATTCAGCCTCTCTGGTGTCAAGTCTGATTTTGGAAAAAAAAAAAAAAATCCAAAATCAGACAGAGTGTTGTCACCAGAGAGGCTAAGACCGCATTGACTCAGTGCGGTATTCAGCCTCTCTGGTGTCAAGTCTGATTTTGGAAAAAAAAAAAAAAAATCCAAAATCAGACAGTGTTGACACCAGAGAGGCTAAGACCGCATTGACTCAGTGCGGTATTCAGCCTCTCTGGTGTCAAGTCTGATTTTGGAAAAAAAAAAAAAATCCAAAATCAGACAGAGTGTTGACACCAGAGAGGCTAAGACCGCATTGACTCAGTGCGGTATTCAGCCTCTCTGGTGTCAAGTCTGATTTTGGAAAAAAAAAAAATCCAAAATCAGACAGAGTGTTGACACCAGAGAGGCTAAGACCGCATTGACTCAGTGCGGTATTCAGCCTCTCTGGTGTCAAGTCTGATTTTGGAAAAAAAAAAAATCCAAAATCAGACAGAGTGTTGAGACCAGAGAGGCTAAGACCGCATTGACTCAGTGCGGTATTCAGCCTCTCTGGTGTCAAGTCTGATTTTGGAAAAAAAAAAAAAAAAAATCCAAAATCAGACAGAGTGTTGACACCAGAGAGGCTAAGACCGCATTGACTCAGTGCGGTATTCAGCCTCTCTGGTGTCAAGTCTGATTTTGGAAAAAAAAAAAAGACCAGAGAGGCTAAGACCGCATTGACTCAGTGCGGTATTCAGCCTCTCTGGTGTCAAGTCTGATTTTAGAAAAAAAAAAAAAAAATCCAAAATCAGACAGAGTGTTGAGACCAGAGAGGCTAAGAGCGCATTGACTCAGTGCAGTATGCAGCCTCTCTGGTGTCAAGTCTGATTTTGGAAAAAAAAAAAAAAAAAAATCCAAAATCAGACAGAGTGTTGACACCAGAGAGGCTAAGACCGCATTGACTCAGTGCGGTATTCAGCCTCTCTGGTGTCAAGTCTGATTTTGGAAAAAAAAAAAAAAATCCAAAATCAGACAGAGTGTTGACACCAGAGAGGCTAAGACCGCATTGACTCAGTGCGGTATTCAGCCTCTCTGGTGTCAAGTCTGATTTTGGAAAAAAAAAAAAAAAATCCAAAATCAGACAGAGTGTTGAGACCAGAGAGGCTAAGACCGCATTGACTCAGTGCGGTATTCAGCCTCTCTGGTGTCAAGTCTGATTTTGGACAAAAAAAAAAAAAAAAAAATCCAAAATCAGACAGAGTGTTGAGACCAGAGAGGCTAAGACCGCATTGACTCAGTGCGGTATTCAGCCTCTCTGGTGTCAAGTCTGATTTTGGAAAAAAAAAAAAAAATCCAAAATCAGACAGAGTGTTGAGACCAGAGAGGCTAAGACCGCATTGACTCAGTGCGGTATTCAGCCTCTCTGGTGTCAAGTCTGATTTTCGAAAAAAAAAAAAAAAATTCCAAAATCAGACAGTGTTGAGACCAGAGAGGCTAAGACTGCATTGACTCAGTGCGGTATTCAGCCTATCTGGTGTCAAGTCTGATTTTGGAAAAAAAAAAAAAAAATCCAAAATCAGACAGTGTTGACACCAGAGAGGCTAAGACCGCATTGACTCAGTGCGGTATTCAGCCTCTCTGGTGTCAAGTCTGATTTTTGAAAAAAAAAAAAAAAAAAATCCAAAATCAGACAGAGTGTTGAGACCAGAGAGGCTAAGACCGCATTGACTCAGTGCGGTATTCAGCCTCTCTGGTGTCAAGTCTGATTTTGGAAAAAAAAAAAAGACCAGAGAGGCTAAGACCGCATTGACTCAGTGCGGTATTCAGCCTCTCTGGTGTCAAGTCTGATTTTGGAAAAAAAAAAAAAAAAATCCAAAATCAGACAGAGTGTTGAGACCAGAGAGGCTAAGACCGCATTGACTCAGTGCGGTATTCAGCCTCTCTGGTGTCAAGTCTGATTTTGGACAAAAAAAAAAAAAAAAAATCCAAAATCAGACAGAGTGTTGAGACCAGAGAGGCTAAGACCGCATTGACTCAGTGCGGTATTCAGCCTCTCTGGTGTCAAGTCTGATTTTGGAAAAAAAAAAAAAAAAAAAAAATCAGACAGTGTTGAGACCAGAGAGGCTAAGACCGCATTGACTCAGTGCGGTATTCAGCCTCTCTGGTGTCAAGTCTGATTTTGGAAAAAAAAAAAAAAAATCCAAAATCAGACAGTGTTGAGACCAGAGAGGCTAAGACTGCATTGACTCAGTGCGGTATTCAGCCTCTCTGGTGTCAAGTCTGATTTTGGAAAAAAAAAAAAAAAATCCAAAATCAGACAGTGTTGACACCAGAGAGGCTAAGACCGCATTGACTCAGTGCGGTATTCAGCCTCTCTGGTGTCAAGTCTGATTTTTGAAAAAAAAAAAAAAAAAAATCCAAAATCAGACAGAGTGTTGAGACCAGAGAGGCTAAGACCGCATTGACTCAGTGCGGTATTCAGCCTCTCTGGTGTCAAGTCTGATTTTGGAAAAAAAAAAAAAAATCCAAAATCAGACAGAGTGTTGTCACCAGAGAGGCTAAGACCGCATTGACTCAGTGCGGTATTCAGCCTCTCTGGTGTCAAGTCTGATTTTGGAAAAAAAAAAAAAAAATCCAAAATCAGACAGTGTTGACACCAGAGAGGCTAAGACCGCATTGACTCAGTGCGGTATTCAGCCTCTCTGGTGTCAAGTCTGATTTTGGAAAAAAAAAAAAAAATCCAAAATCAGACAGAGTGTTGACACCAGAGAGGCTAAGACCGCATTGACTCAGTGCGGTATTCAGCCTCTCTGGTGTCAAGTCTGATTTTGGAAAAAAAAAAAATCCAAAATCAGACAGAGTGTTGACACCAGAGAGGCTAAGACCGCATTGACTCAGTGCGGTATTCAGCCTCTCTGGTGTCAAGTCTGATTTTGGAAAAAAAAAAAATCCAAAATCAGACAGAGTGTTGAGACCAGAGAGGCTAAGACCGCATTGACTCAGTGCGGTATTCAGCCTCTCTGGTGTCAAGTCTGATTTTGGAAAAAAAAAAAAAAAAAATCCAAAATCAGACAGAGTGTTGACACCAGAGAGGCTAAGACCGCATTGACTCAGTGCGGTATTCAGCCTCTCTGGTGTCAAGTCTGATTTTGGAAAAAAAAAAAAGACCAGAGAGGCTAAGACCGCATTGACTCAGTGCGGTATTCAGCCTCTCTGGTGTCAAGTCTGATTTTAGAAAAAAAAAAAAAAAATCCAAAATCAGACAGAGTGTTGAGACCAGAGAGGCTAAGAGCGCATTGACTCAGTGCAGTATGCAGCCTCTCTGGTGTCAAGTCTGATTTTGGAAAAAAAAAAAAAAAAAAATCCAAAATCAGACAGAGTGTTGACACCAGAGAGGCTAAGACCGCATTGACTCAGTGCGGTATTCAGCCTCTCTGGTGTCAAGTCTGATTTTGGAAAAAAAAAAAAAAATCCAAAATCAGACAGAGTGTTGACACCAGAGAGGCTAAGACCGCATTGACTCAGTGCGGTATTCAGCCTCTCTGGTGTCAAGTCTGATTTTGGAAAAAAAAAAAAAAAATCCAAAATCAGACAGAGTGTTGAGACCAGAGAGGCTAAGACCGCATTGACTCAGTGCGGTATTCAGCCTCTCTGGTGTCAAGTCTGATTTTGGACAAAAAAAAAAAAAAAAAAATCCAAAATCAGACAGAGTGTTGAGACCAGAGAGGCTAAGACCGCATTGACTCAGTGCGGTATTCAGCCTCTCTGGTGTCAAGTCTGATTTTGGAAAAAAAAAAAAAAATCCAAAATCAGACAGAGTGTTGAGACCAGAGAGGCTAAGACCGCATTGACTCAGTGCGGTATTCAGCCTCTCTGGTGTCAAGTCTGATTTTCGAAAAAAAAAAAAAAAAATCCAAAATCAGACAGTGTTGAGACCAGAGAGGCTAAGACTGCATTGACTCAGTGCGGTATTCAGCCTATCTGG
Organism: Poromitra crassiceps; assembly: GCF_964638095.1. NCBI lineage: Eukaryota > Metazoa > Chordata > Actinopteri > Beryciformes > Melamphaidae > Poromitra > Poromitra crassiceps. The sequence continues at coordinate 136,082 of NW_028152154.1, forward strand.
TGTCAAGTCTGATTTTGGAAAAAAAAAAAAAAAATCCAAAATCAGACAGTGTTGACACCAGAGAGGCTAAGACCGCATTGACTCAGTGCGGTATTCAGCCTCTCTGGTGTCAAGTCTGATTTTTGAAAAAAAAAAAAAAAAAAATCCAAAATCAGACAGAGTGTTGAGACCAGAGAGGCTAAGACCGCATTGACTCAGTGCGGTATTCAGCCTCTCTGGTGTCAAGTCTGATTTTGGAAAAAAAAAAAAGACCAGAGAGGCTAAGACCGCATTGACTCAGTGCGGTATTCAGCCTCTCTGGTGTCAAGTCTGATTTTTGAAAAAAAAAAAAAAAAAAATCCAAAATCAGACAGAGTGTTGAGACCAGAGAGGCTAAGACCGCATTGACTCAGTGCGGTATTCAGCCTCTCTGGTGTCAAGTCTGATTTTGGAAAAAAAAAAAAAAATCCAAAATCAGACAGAGTGTTGTCACCAGAGAGGCTAAGACCGCATTGACTCAGTGCGGTATTCAGCCTCTCTGGTGTCAAGTCTGATTTTGGAAAAAAAAAAAAAAAATCCAAAATCAGACAGTGTTGACACCAGAGAGGCTAAGACCGCATTGACTCAGTGCGGTATTCAGCCTCTCTGGTGTCAAGTCTGATTTTGGAAAAAAAAAAAAAAAATCCAAAATCAGACAGAGTGTTGAGACCAGAGAGGCTAAGACCGCATTGACTCAGTGCGGTATTCAGCCTCTCTGGTGTCAAGTCTGATTTTGGACAAAAAAAAAAAAAAAAAAATCCAAAATCAGACAGAGTGTTGAGACCAGAGAGGCTAAGACCGCATTGACTCAGTGCGGTATTCAGCCTCTCTGGTGTCAAGTCTGATTTTGGAAAAAAAAAAAAAAAAAAAAAATCAGACAGTGTTGAGACCAGAGAGGCTAAGACCGCATTGACTCAGTGCGGTATTCAGCCTCTCTGGTGTCAAGTCTGATTTTGGAAAAAAAAAAAAAAAATCCAAAATCAGACAGTGTTGAGACCAGAGAGGCTAAGACTGCATTGACTCAGTGCGGTATTCAGCCTCTCTGGTGTCAAGTCTGATTTTGGAAAAAAAAAAAAAAAATCCAAAATCAGACAGTGTTGACACCAGAGAGGCTAAGACCGCATTGACTCAGTGCGGTATTCAGCCTCTCTGGTGTCAAGTCTGATTTTTGAAAAAAAAAAAAAAAAAAATCCAAAATCAGACAGAGTGTTGAGACCAGAGAGGCTAAGACCGCATTGACTCAGTGCGGTATTCAGCCTCTCTGGTGTCAAGTCTGATTTTGGAAAAAAAAAAAAAAATCCAAAATCAGACAGAGTGTTGTCACCAGAGAGGCTAAGACCGCATTGACTCAGTGCGGTATTCAGCCTCTCTGGTGTCAAGTCTGATTTTGGAAAAAAAAAAAAAAAAATCCAAAATCAGACAGTGTTGACACCAGAGAGGCTAAGACCGCATTGACTCAGTGCGGTATTCAGCCTCTCTGGTGTCAAGTCTGATTTTGGAAAAAAAAAAAAATCCAAAATCAGACAGAGTGTTGACACCAGAGAGGCTAAGACCGCATTGACTCAGTGCGGTATTCAGCCTCTCTGGTGTCAAGTCTGATTTTGGAAAAAAAAAAAATCCAAAATCAGACAGAGTGTTGAGACCAGAGAGGCTAAGACCGCATTGACTCAGTGCGGTATTCAGCCTCTCTGGTGTCAAGTCTGATTTTGGAAAAAAAAAAAAAAAAAATCCAAAATCAGACAGAGTGTTGACACCAGAGAGGCTAAGACCGCATTGACTCAGTGCGGTATTCAGCCTCTCTGGTGTCAAGTCTGATTTTGGAAAAAAAAAAAAGACCAGAGAGGCTAAGACCGCATTGACTCAGTGCGGTATTCAGCCTCTCTGGTGTCAAGTCTGATTTTGTAAAAAAAAAAAAAAAAAAAAAAAAAATCCAAAATCAGACAGAGTGTTGAGACCAGAGAGGCTAAGACCGCATTGACTCAGTGCGGTATTCAGCCTCTCTGGTGTCAAGTCTGATTTTGGAAAAAAAAAAAAAAAATCCAAAATCAGACAGAGTGTTGACACCAGAGAGGCTAAGACCGCATTGACTCAGTGCGGTATTCAGCCTCTCTGGTGTCAAGTCTGATTTTGGAAAAAAAAAAAAGACCAGAGAGGCTAAGACCGCATTGACTCAGTGCGGTATTCAGCCTCTCTGGTGTCAAGTCTGATTTTAGAAAAAAAAAAAAAAAATCCAAAATCAGACAGAGTGTTGAGACCAGAGAGGCTAAGAGCGCATTGACTCAGTGCAGTATGCAGCCTCTCTGGTGTCAAGTCTGATTTTGAAAAAAAAAAAAAAAAAAAATCCAAAATCAGACAGAGTGTTGACACCAGAGAGGCTAAGACCGCATTGACTCAGTGCGGTATTCAGCCTCTCTGGTGTCAAGTCTGATTTTGGAAAAAAAAAAAAAAATCCAAAATCAGACAGAGTGTTGACACCAGAGAGGCTAAGACCGCATTGACTCAGTGCGGTATTCAGCCTCTCTGGTGTCAAGTCTGATTTTGGAAAAAAAAAAAAAAAATCCAAAATCAGACAGAGTGTTGAGACCAGAGAGGCTAAGACCGCATTGACTCAGTGCGGTATTCAGCCTCTCTGGTGTCAAGTCTGATTTTGGACAAAAAAAAAAAAATCCAAAATCAGACAGAGTGTTGAGACCAGAGAGGCTAAGACCGCATTGACTCAGTGCGGTATTCAGCCTCTCTGGTGTCAAGTCTGATTTTCGAAAAAAAAAAAAAAAAATCCAAAATCAGACAGTGTTGAGACCAGAGAGGCTAAGACTGCATTGACTCAGTGCGGTATTCAGCCTATCTGGTGTCAAGTCTGATTTTGGAAAAAAAAAAAAAAAATCCAAAATCAGACAGTGTTGACACCAGAGAGGCTAAGACCGCATTGACTCAGTGCGGTATTCAGCCTCTCTGGTGTCAAGTCTGATTTTTGAAAAAAAAAAAAAAAAAAATCCAAAATCAGACAGAGTGTTGAGACCAGAGAGGCTAAGACCGCATTGACTCAGTGCGGTATTCAGCCTCTCTGGTGTCAAGTCTGATTTTGGAAAAAAAAAAAAGACCAGAGAGGCTAAGACCGCATTGACTCAGTGCGGTATTCAGCCTCTCTGGTGTCAAGTCTGATTTTTGAAAAAAAAAAAAAAAAAAATCCAAAATCAGACAGAGTGTTGAGACCAGAGAGGCTAAGACCGCATTGACTCAGTGCGGTATTCAGCCTCTCTGGTGTCAAGTCTGATTTTGGAAAAAAAAAAAAAAAATCCAAAATCAGACAGAGTGTTGTCACCAGAGAGGCTAAGACCGCATTGACTCAGTGCGGTATTCAGCCTCTCTGGTGTCAAGTCTGATTTTGGAAAAAAAAAAAAAAAATCCAAAATCAGAGAGTGTTGACACCAGAGAGGCTAAGACCGCATTGACTCAGTGCGGTATTCAGCCTCTCTGGTGTCAAGTCTGATTTTGGAAAAAAAAAAAAAAAATCCAAAATCAGACAGAGTGTTGAGACCAGAGAGGCTAAGACCGCATTGACTCAGTGCGGTATTCAGCCTCTCTGGTGTCAAGTCTGATTTTGGACAAAAAAAAAAAAAAAAAAATCCAAAATCAGACAGAGTGTTGAGACCAGAGAGGCTAAGACCGCATTGACTCAGTGCGGTATTCAGCCTCTCTGGTGTCAAGTCTGATTTTGGAAAAAAAAAAAAAAAAAAAAAATCAGACAGTGTTGAGACCAGAGAGGCTAAGACCGCATTGACTCAGTGCGGTATTCAGCCTCTCTGGTGTCAAGTCTGATTTTGGAAAAAAAAAAAAAAAATCCAAAATCAGACAGTGTTGAGACCAGAGAGGCTAAGACTGCATTGACTCAGTGCGGTATTCAGCCTCTCTGGTGTCAAGTCTGATTTTGGAAAAAAAAAAAAAAAATCCAAAATCAGACAGTGTTGACACCAGAGAGGCTAAGACCGCATTGACTCAGTGCGGTATTCAGCCTCTCTGGTGTCAAGTCTGATTTTTGAAAAAAAAAAAAAAAAAAATCCAAAATCAGACAGAGTGTTGAGACCAGAGAGGCTAAGACCGCATTGACTCAGTGCGGTATTCAGCCTCTCTGGTGTCAAGTCTGATTTTGGAAAAAAAAAAAAAAATCCAAAATCAGACAGAGTGTTGTCACCAGAGAGGCTAAGACCGCATTGACTCAGTGCGGTATTCAGCCTCTCTGGTGTCAAGTCTGATTTTGGAAAAAAAAAAAAAAAATCCAAAATCAGACAGTGTTGACACCAGAGAGGCTAAGACCGCATTGACTCAGTGCGGTATTCAGCCTCTCTGGTGTCAAGTCTGATTTTGGAAAAAAAAAAAAATCCAAAATCAGACAGAGTGTTGACACCAGAGAGGCTAAGACCGCATTGACTCAGTGCGGTATTCAGCCTCTCTGGTGTCAAGTCTGATTTTGGAAAAAAAAAAAATCCAAAATCAGACAGAGTGTTGAGACCAGAGAGGCTAAGACCGCATTGACTCAGTGCGGTATTCAGCCTCTCTGGTGTCAAGTCTGATTTTGGAAAAAAAAAAAAAAAAAATCCAAAATCAGACAGAGTGTTGACACCAGAGAGGCTAAGACCGCATTGACTCAGTGCGGTATTCAGCCTCTCTGGTGTCAAGTCTGATTTTGGAAAAAAAAAAAAGACCAGAGAGGCTAAGACCGCATTGACTCAGTGCGGTATTCAGCCTCTCTGGTGTCAAGTCTGATTTTGTAAAAAAAAAAAAAAAAAAAAAAAAAATCCAAAATCAGACAGAGTGTTGAGACCAGAGAGGCTAAGACCGCATTGACTCAGTGCGGTATTCAGCCTCTCTGGTGTCAAGTCTGATTTTGGAAAAAAAAAAAAAAAATCCAAAATCAGACAGAGTGTTGACACCAGAGAGGCTAAGACCGCATTGACTCAGTGCGGTATTCAGCCTCTCTGGTGTCAAGTCTGATTTTGGACAAAAAAAAAAAAAAAAAAATCCAAAATCAGACAGAGTGTTGAGACCAGAGAGGCTAAGACCGCATTGACTCAGTGCGGTATTCAGCCTCTCTGGTGTCAAGTCTGATTTTTGAAAAAAAAAAAAAAATCCAAAATCAGACAGAGTGTTGAGACCAGAGAGGCTAAGACCGCATTGACTCAGTGCGGTATTCAGCCTCTCTGGTGTCAAGTCTGATTTTCGAAAAAAAAAAAAAAAAATCCAAAATCAGACAGTGTTGAGACCAGAGAGGCTAAGACTGCATTGACTCAGTGCGGTATTCAGCCTATCTGGTGTCAAGTCTGATTTTGGAAAAAAAAAAAAAAAATCCAAAATCAGACAGTGTTGACACCAGAGAGGCTAAGACCGCATTGACTCAGTGCGGTATTCAGCCTCTCTGGTGTCAAGTCTGATTTTGGAAAAAAAAAAAAGACCAGAGAGGCTAAGACCGCATTGACTCAGTGCGGTATTCAGCCTCTCTGGTGTCAAGTCTGATTTTTGAAAAAAAAAAAAAAAAAAATCCAAAATCAGACAGAGTGTTGAGACCAGATAGGCTAAGACCGCATTGACTCAGTGCGGTATTCAGCCTCTCTGGTGTCAAGTCTGATTTTGGAAAAAAAAAAAAAAATCCAAAATCAGACAGAGTGTTGTCACCAGAGAGGCTAAGACCGCATTGACTCAGTGCGGTATTCAGCCTCTCTGGTGTCAAGTCTGATTTTGGAAAAAAAAAAAAAAAATCCAAAATCAGACAGTGTTGACACCAGAGAGGCTAAGACCGCATTGACTCAGTGCGGTATTCAGCCTCTCTGGTGTCAAGTCTGATTTTGGAAAAAAAAAAAAAAAATCCAAAATCAGACAGAGTGTTGAGACCAGAGAGGCTAAGACCGCATTGACTCAGTGCGGTATTCAGCCTCTCTGGTGTCAAGTCTGATTTTGGACAAAAAAAAAAAAAAAAAAATCCAAAATCAGACAGAGTGTTGAGACCAGAGAGGCTAAGACCGCATTGACTCAGTGCGGTATTCAGCCTCTCTGGTGTCAAGTCTGATTTTGGAAAAAAAAAAAAAAATCCAAAATCAGACAGTGTTGAGACCAGAGAGGCTAAGACCGCATTGACTCAGTGCGGTATTCAGCCTCTCTGGTGTCAAGTCTGATTTTGGAAAAAAAAAAAAAAAATCCAAAATCAGACAGTGTTGAGACCAGAGAGGCTAAGACTGCATTGACTCAGTGCGGTATTCAGCCTCTCTGGTGTCAAGTCTGATTTTGGAAAAAAAAAAAAAAAATCCAAAATCAGACAGTGTTGACACCAGAGAGGCTAAGACCGCATTGACTCAGTGCGGTATTCAGCCTCTCTGGTGTCAAGTCTGATTTTGGAAAAAAAAAAAAAAAATCCAAAATCAGACAGTGTTGACACCAGAGAGGCTAAGACCGCATTGACTCAGTGCGGTATTCAGCCTCTCTGGTGTCAAGTCTGATTTTGGAAAAAAAAAAAAAATCCAAAATCAGACAGAGTGTTGACACCAGAGAGGCTAAGACCGCATTGACTCAGTGCGGTATTCAGCCTCTCTGGTGTCAAGTCTGATTTTGGAAAAAAAAAAAATCCAAAATCAGACAGAGTGTTGAGACCAGAGAGGCTAAGACCGCATTGACTCAGTGCGGTATTCAGCCTCTCTGGTGTCAAGTCTGATTTTGGAAAAAAAAAAAAAAAAAAATCCAAAATCAGACAGAGTGTTGACACCAGAGAGGCTAAGACCGCATTGACTCAGTGCGGTATTCAGCCTCTCTGGTGTCAAGTCTGATTTTGTAAAAAAAAAAAAAAAAAAAAAAAATCCAAAATCAGACAGAGTGTTGAGACCAGAGAGGCTAAGACCGCATTGACTCAGTGCGGTATTCAGCCTCTCTGGTGTCAAGTCTGATTTTGGAAAAAAAAAAAAAAAATCCAAAATCAGACAGAGTGTTGACACCAGAGAGGCTAAGACCGCATTGACTCAGTGCGGTATTCAGCCTCTCTGGTGTCAAGTCTGATTTTGGAAAAAAAAAAAAAATCCAAAATCAGACAGAGTGTTGACACCAGAGAGGCTAAGACCGCATTGACTCAGTGCGGTATTCAGCCTCTCTGGTGTCAAGTCTGATTTTTGAAAAAAAAAAAAAAATCCAAAATCAGACAGAGTGTTGACACCAGAGAGGCTAAGACCGCATTGACTCAGTGCGGTATTCAGCCTCTCTGGTGTCAAGTCTGATTTTAGAAAAAAAAAAAAAAAATCCAAAATCAGACAGAGTGTTGAGACCAGAGAGGCTAAGAGCGCATTGACTCAGTGCAGTATGCAGCCTCTCTGGTGTCAAGTCTGATTTTGGAAAAAAAAAAAAAAAAATCCAAAATCAGACAGAGTGTTGACACCAGAGAGGCTAAGACCGCATTGACTCAGTGCGGTATTCAGCCTCTCTGGTGTCAAGTCTGATTTTGGAAAAAAAAAAAAAAATCCAAAATCAGACAGAGTGTTGACACCAGAGAGGCTAAGACCGCATTGACTCAGTGCGGTATTCAGCCTCTCTGGTGTCAAGTCTGATTTTTGAAAAAAAAAAAAAAAATCCAAAATCAGACAGAGTGTTGAGACCAGAGAGGCTAAGACCGCATTGACTCAGTGCGGTATTCAGCCTCTCTGGTGTCAAGTCTGATTTTGGACAAAAAAAAAAAAAAAAAATCCAAAATCAGACAGAGTGTTGAGACCAGAGAGGCTAAGACCGCATTGACTCAGTGCGGTATTCAGCCTCTCTGGTGTCAAGTCTGATTTTGGAAAAAAAAAAAAAAATCCAAAATCAGACAGAGTGTTGAGACCAGAGAGGCTAAGACCGCATTGACTCAGTGCGGTATTCAGCCTCTCTGGTGTCAAGTCTGATTTTCGAAAAAAAAAAAAAAAATCCAAAATCAGACAGTGTTGAGACCAGAGAGGCTAAGACTGCATTGACTCAGTGCGGTATTCAGCCTCTCTGGTGTCAAGTCTGATTTTGGAAAAAAAAAAAAAAAATCCAAAATCAGACAGTGTTGACACCAGAGAGGCTAAGACCGCATTGACTCAGTGCGGTATTCAGCCTCTCTGGTGTCAAGTCTGATTTTGGACAAAAAAAAAAAAAAAAAAATCCAAAATCAGACAGAGTGTTGAGACCAGAGAGGCTAAGACCGCATTGACTCAGTGCGGTATTCAGCCTCTCTGGTGTCAAGTCTGATTTTCGAAAAAAAAAAAAAAAATCCAAAATCAGACAGTGTTGAGACCAGAGAGGCTAAGACTGCATTGACTCAGTGCGGTATTCAGCCTCTCTGGTGTCAAGTCTGATTTTGGAAAAAAAAAAAAAAAATCCAAAATCAGACAGTGTTGACACCAGAGAGGCTAAGACCGCATTGACTCAGTGCGGTATTCAGCCTCTCTGGTGTCAAGTCTGATTTTGGAAAAAAAAAAAAGACCAGAGAGGCTAAGACCGCATTGACTCAGTGCGGTATTCAGCCTCTCTGGTGTCAAGTCTGATTTTTGAAAAAAAAAAAAAAAAAATCCAAAATCAGACAGAGTGTTGAGACCAGAGAGGCTAAGACCGCATTGACTCAGTGCGGTATTCAGCCTCTCTGGTGTCAAGTCTGATTTTGGAAAAAAAAAAAAAAATCCAAAATCAGACAGAGTGTTGTCACCAGAGAGGCTAAGACCGCATTGACTCAGTGCGGTATTCAGCCTCTCTGGTGTCAAGTCTGATTTTGGAAAAAAAAAAAAAAAATCCAAAATCAGACAGTGTTGACACCAGAGAGGCTAAGACCGCATTGACTCAGTGCGGTATTCAGCCTCTCTGGTGTCAAGTCTGATTTTGGAAAAAAAAAAAAAAAATCCAAAATCAGACAGAGTGTTGAGACCAGAGAGGCTAAGACCGCATTGACTCAGTGCGGTATTCAGCCTCTCTGGTGTCAAGTCTGATTTTGGACAAAAAAAAAAAAAAAAAAATCCAAAATCAGACAGAGTGTTGAGACCAGAGAGGCTAAGACCGCATTGACTCAGTGCGGTATTCAGCCTCTCTGGTGTCAAGTCTGATTTTGGAAAAAAAAAAAAAAATCCAAAATCAGACAGTGTTGAGACCAGAGAGGCTAAGACCGCATTGACTCAGTGCGGTATTCAGCCTCTCTGGTGTCAAGTCTGATTTTGGAAAAAAAAAAAAAAAATCCAAAATCAGACAGTGTTGAGACCAGAGAGGCTAAGACTGCATTGACTCAGTGCGGTATTCAGCCTCTCTGGTGTCAAGTCTGATTTTGGAAAAAAAAAAAAAAAATCCAAAATCAGACAGTGTTGACACCAGAGAGGCTAAGACCGCATTGACTCAGTGCGGTATTCAGCCTCTCTGGTGTCAAGTCTGATTTTTGAAAAAAAAAAAAAAAAAAATCCAAAATCAGACAGAGTGTTGAGACCAGAGAGGCTAAGACCGCATTGACTCAGTGCGGTATTCAGCCTCTCTGGTGTCAAGTCTGATTTTGGAAAAAAAAAAAAAAATCCAAAATCAGACAGAGTGTTGTCACCAGAGAGGCTAAGACCGCATTGACTCAGTGCGGTATTCAGCCTCTCTGGTGTCAAGTCTGATTTTGGAAAAAAAAAAAAAAAATCCAAAATCAGACAGTGTTGACACCAGAGAGGCTAAGACCGCATTGACTCAGTGCGGTATTCAGCCTCTCTGGTGTCAAGTCTGATTTTGGAAAAAAAAAAAAAAATCCAAAATCAGACAGAGTGTTGACACCAGAGAGGCTAAGACCGCATTGACTCAGTGCGGTATTCAGCCTCTCTGGTGTCAAGTCTGATTTTGGAAAAAAAAAAATCCAAAATCAGACAGAGTGTTGAGACCAGAGAGGCTAAGACCGCATTGACTCAGTGCGGTATTCAGCCTCTCTGGTGTCAAGTCTGATTTTGGAAAAAAAAAAAAAAAAAATCCAAAATCAGACAGAGTGTTGACACCAGAGAGGCTAAGACCGCATTGACTCAGTGCGGTATTCAGCCTCTCTGGTGTCAAGTCTGATTTTGGAAAAAAAAAAAAAGACCAGAGAGGCTAAGACCGCATTGACTCAGTGCGGTATTCAGCCTCTCTGGTGTCAAGTCTGATTTTGTAAAAAAAAAAAAAAAAAAAAAAAATCCAAAATCAGACAGAGTGTTGAGACCAGAGAGGCTAAGACCGCATTGACTCAGTGCGGTATTCAGCCTCTCTGGTGTCAAGTCTGATTTTGGAAAAAAAAAAAAAAAATCCAAAATCAGACAGAGTGTTGACACCAGAGAGGCTAAGACCGCATTGACTCAGTGCGGTATTCAGCCTCTCTGGTGTCAAGTCTGATTTTGGAAAAAAAAAAAAAAATCCAAAATCAGACAGAGTGTTGACACCAGAGAGGCTAAGACCGCATTGACTCAGTGCGGTATTCAGCCTCTCTGGTGTCAAGTCTGATTTTGGAAAAAAAAAAAAAAATCCAAAATCAGACAGAGTGTTGACACCAGAGAGGCTAAGACCGCATTGACTCAGTGCGGTATTCAGCCTCTCTGGTGTCAAGTCTGATTTTGGAAAAAAAAAAAAAAAATCCAAAATCAGACAGAGTGTTGAGACCAGAGAGGCTAAGAGCGCATTGACTCAGTGCAGTATGCAGCCTCTCTGGTGTCAAGTCTGATTTTGGAAAAAAAAAAAAAAAAAAATCCAAAATCAGACAGAGTGTTGACACCAGAGAGGCTAAGACCGCATTGACTCAGTGCGGTATTCAGCCTCTCTGGTGTCAAGTCTGATTTTGGAAAAAAAAAAAAAAATCCAAAATCAGACAGAGTGTTGACACCAGAGAGGCTAAGACCGCATTGACTCAGTGCGGTATTCAGCCTCTCTGGTGTCAAGTCTGATTTTGGAAAAAAAAAAAAAAATCCAAAATCAGACAGAGTGTTGACACCAGAGAGGCTAAGACCGCATTGACTCAGTGCGGTATTCAGCCTCTCTGGTGTCAAGTCTGATTTTGGAAAAAAAAAAAAAAATCCAAAATCAGACAGAGTGTTGACACCAGAGAGGCTAAGACCGCATTGACTCAGTGCGGTATTCAGCCTCTCTGGTGTCAAGTCTGATTTTGGAAAAAAAAAAAAAAATCCAAAATCAGACAGAGTGTTGACACCAGAGAGGCTAAGACCGCATTGACTCAGTGCGGTATTCAGCCTCTCTGGTGTCAAGTCTGATTTTGGAAAAAAAAAAAAAAAATCCAAAATCAGACAGAGTGTTGAGACCAGAGAGGCTAAGAGCGCATTGACTCAGTGCGGTATGCAGCCTCTCTGGTGTCATGTCTGATTTTGGAAAAAAAAAAAAAAAAAATCCAAAATCAGACAGAGTGTTGACACCAGAGAGGCTAAGACCGCATTGACTCAGTGCGGTATTCAGCCTCTCTGGTGTCAAGTCTGATTTTGGAAAAAAAAAAAAAAAATCCAAAATCAGACAGAGTGTTGACACCAGAGAGGCTAAGACCGCATTGACTCAGTGCGGTATTCAGCCTCTCTGGTGTCAAGTCTGATTTTGGAAAAAAAAAAAAAAAATCCAAAATCAGACAGAGTGTTGAGACCAGAGAGGCTAAGAGCGCATTGACTCAGTGCGGTATGCAGCCTCTCTGGTGTCAAGTCTGATTTTGGAAAAAAAAAAAAAAAAAAATCCAAAATCAGACAGAGTGTTGAGACCAGAGAGGCTAAGACCGCATTGACTCAGTGCGGTATTCAGCCTCTCTGGTGTCAAGTCTGATTTTGGAAAAAAAAAAAAAAAAAATCCAAAATCAGACAGAGTGTTGACACCAGAGAGGCTAAGACCGCATTGACTCAGTGCGGTATTCAGCCTCTCTGGTGTCAAGTCTGATTTTGGAAAAAAAAAAAAAAAAAAATCCAAAATCAGACAGAGTGTTGAGACCAGAGAGGCTAAGACCGCATTGACTCAGTGCGGTATTCAGCCTCTCTGGTGTCAAGTCTGATTTTGGAAAAAAAAAAAAAAAATCCAAAATCAGACAGAGTGTTGACACCAGAGAGGCTAAGAGCGCATTGACTCAATGCGGTATGCAGCCTCTCTGGTGTCAAGTCTGATTTTGGAAAAAAAAAAAAAAAAAAATCCAAAATCAGACAGAGTGTTGAGACCAGAGAGGCTAAGACCGCATTGACTCAGTGCGGTATTCAGCCTCTCTGGTGTCAAGTCTGATTTTGGAAAAAAAAAAAAAAAAAATCCAAAATCAGACAGAGTGTTGACACCAGAGAGGCTAAGACCGCATTGACTCAGTGCGGTATTCAGCCTCTCTGGTGTCAAGTCTGATTTTGGAAAAAAAAAAAAGGCCAGAGAGGCTAAGACCGCATTGACTCAGTGCGGTATTCAGCCTCTCTGGTGTCAAGTCTGATTTTGGAAAAAAAAAAAAAAAAAAATCCAAAATCAGACAGAGTGTTGAGACCAGAGAGGCTAAGACCGCATTGACTCAGTGCGGTATTCAGCCTCTCTGGTGTCAAGTCTGATTTTGGAAAAAAAAAAAAAAATCCAAAATCAGACAGAGTGTTGACACCAGAGAGGCTAAGACCGCATTGACTCAGTGCGGTATTCAGTCTCTCTGGTGTCAAGTCTGATTTTGGAAAAAAAAAAAAAAAATCCAAAATCAGACAGAGTGTTGACACCAGAGAGGCTAAGACCGCATTGACTCAGTGCAGTATTCAGCCTCTCTGGTGTCAAGTCTGATTTTGGAAAAAAAAAAAAAAAATCCAAAATCAGACAGTGTTGAGACCAGAGAGGCTAAGACCGCATTGACTCAGTGCGGGATTCAGCCTCTCTGGTGTCAAGTCTGATTTTGGAAAAAAAAAAAAAAAATCCAAAATCAGACAGAGTGTTGACACCAGAGAGGCTAAGACCGCATTGACTCAGTGCGGTATTCAGCCTCTCTGGTGTCAAGTCTGATTTTGGAAAAAAAAAAAAAAAATCCAAAATCAGACAGAGTGTTGACACCAGAGAGGCTAAGAGTGCATTGACTCAGTGCGGTATTCAGCCTCTCTGGTGTCAAGTCTGATTTTGGAAAAAAAAAAAAAAATCCAAAATCAGACAGAGTGTTGACACCAGAGAGGCTAAGACCGCATTGACTCAGTGCGGTATTCAGCCTCTCTGGTGTCAAGTCTGATTTTGGAAAAAAAAAAAAAAAATCCAAAATCAGACAGAGTGTTGAGACCAGAGAGGCTAAGAGCGCATTGACTCAGTGCGGTATGCAGCCTCTCTGGTGTCAAGTCTGATTTTGGAAAAAAAAAAAAAAAAAAAATCCAAAATCAGACAGAGTGTTGACACCAGAGAGGCTAAGAGTGCATTGACTCAGTGCGGTATTCAGCCTCTCTGGTGTCAAGTCTGATTTTGGAAAAAAAAAAAAAAAATCCAAAATCAGACAGAGTGTTGACACCAGAGAGGCTAAGACCGCATTGACTCAGTGCGGTATTCAGCCTCTCTGGTGTCAAGTCTGATTTTGGAAAAAAAAAAAAAAAATCCAAAATCAGACAGAGTGTTGAGACCAGAGAGGCTAAGAGCGCATTGACTCAGTGCGGTATGCAGCCTCTCTGGTGTCAAGTCTGATTTTGGAAAAAAAAAAAAAAAAAAATCCAAAATCAGACAGAGTGTTGACACCAGAGAGGCTAAGACCGCATTGACTCAGTGCGGTATTCAGCCTCTCTGGTGTCAAGTCTGATTTTGGGAAAAAAAAAAAAAAAATCCAAAATCAGACAGAGTGTTGACACCAGAGAGGCTAAGACCGCATTGACTCAGTGCGGTATTCAGCCTCTCTGGTGTCAAGTCTGATTTTGGAAAAAAAAAAAAAAATCCAAAATCAGACAGAGTGTTGTCACCAGAGAGGCTAAGACCGCATTGACTCAGTGCGGTATTCAGCCTCTCTGGTGTCAAGTCTGATTTTGGAAAAAAAAAAAAAAAATCCAAAATCAGACAGTGTTGACACCAGAGAGGCTAAGACCGCATTGACTCAGTGCGGTATTCAGCCTCTCTGGTGTCAAGTCTGATTTTGGAAAAAAAAAAAAAAAATCCAAAATCAGACAGAGTGTTGACACCAGAGAGGCTAAGACCGCATTGACTCAGTGCGGTATTCAGCCTCTCTGGTGTCAAGTCTGATTTTGGAAAAAAAAAAAAAAAAAAATCCAAAATCAGACAGAGTGTTGAGACCAGAGAGGCTAAGACCGCATTGACTCAGTGCGGTATTCAGCCTCTCTGGTGTCAAGTCTGATTTTGGAAAAAAAAAAAAAAAAAATCCAAAATCAGACAGAGTGTTGACACCAGAGAGGCTAAGACCGCATTGACTCAGTGCGGTATTCAGCCTCTCTGGTGTCAAGTCTGATTTTGGAAAAAAAAAAAAAGACCAGAGAGGCTAAGACCGCATTGACTCAGTGCGGTATTCAGCCTCTCTGGTGTCAAGTCTGATTTTGTAAAAAAAAAAAAAAAAAAAAAAAAATCCAAAATCAGACAGAGTGTTGAGACCAGAGAGGCTAAGACCGCATTGACTCAGTGCGGTATTCAGCCTCTCTGGTGTCAAGTCTGATTTTGGAAAAAAAAAAAAAAAATCCAAAATCAGACAGAGTGTTGACACCAGAGAGGCTAAGACCGCATTGACTCAGTGCGGTATTCAGCCTCTCTGGTGTCAAGTCTGATTTTGGAAAAAAAAAAAAAAAATCCAAAATCAGACAGAGTGTTGAGACCAGAGAGGCTAAGAGCGCATTGACTCAGTGCGGTATGCAGCCTCTCTGGTGTCAAGTCTGATTTTGGAAAAAAAAAAAAAAAAAAATCCAAAATCAGACAGAGTGTTGACACCAGAGAGGCTAAGACCGCATTGACTCAGTGCGGTATTCAGCCTCTCTGGTGTCAAGTCTGATTTTGGGAAAAAAAAAAAAAAAATCCAAAATCAGACAGAGTGTTGACACCAGAGAGGCTAAGACCGCATTGACTCAGTGCGGTATTCAGCCTCTCTGGTGTCAAGTCTGATTTTGGAAAAAAAAAAAAAAATCCAAAATCAGACAGAGTGTTGTCACCAGAGAGGCTAAGACCGCATTGACTCAGTGCGGTATTCAGCCTCTCTGGTGTCAAGTCTGATTTTGGAAAAAAAAAAAAAAAATCCAAAATCAGACAGTGTTGACACCAGAGAGGCTAAGACCGCATTGACTCAGTGCGGTATTCAGCCTCTCTGGTGTCAAGTCTGATTTTGGAAAAAAAAAAAAAAAATCCAAAATCAGACAGAGTGTTGACACCAGAGAGGCTAAGACCGCATTGACTCAGTGCGGTATTCAGCCTCTCTGGTGTCAAGTCTGATTTTGGAAAAAAAAAAAAAAAAAAATCCAAAATCAGACAGAGTGTTGAGACCAGAGAGGCTAAGACCGCATTGACTCAGTGCGGTATTCAGCCTCTCTGGTGTCAAGTCTGATTTTGGAAAAAAAAAAAAAAAAAATCCAAAATCAGACAGAGTGTTGACACCAGAGAGGCTAAGACCGCATTGACTCAGCGCGGTATTCAGCCTCTCTGGTGTCAAGTCTGATTTTGGAAAAAAAAAAAAAGACCAGAGAGGCTAAGACCGCATTGACTCAGTGCGGTATTCAGCCTCTCTGGTGTCAAGTCTGATTTTGTAAAAAAAAAAAAAAAAAAAAAAAAATCCAAAATCAGACAGAGTGTTGAGACCAGAGAGGCTAAGACCGCATTGACTCAGTGCGGTATTCAGCCTCTCTGGTGTCAAGTCTGATTTTGGAAAAAAAAAAAAAAAATCC
Organism: Poromitra crassiceps; assembly: GCF_964638095.1. Classification (NCBI taxonomy): domain Eukaryota; kingdom Metazoa; phylum Chordata; class Actinopteri; order Beryciformes; family Melamphaidae; genus Poromitra; species Poromitra crassiceps. Next base: position 151,903 of record NW_028152154.1, read on the forward strand.
AAAATCAGACAGAGTGTTGACACCAGAGAGGCTAAGACCGCATTGACTCAGTGCGGTATTCAGCCTCTCTGGTGTCAAGTCTGATTTTGGAAAAAAAAAAAAAAATCCAAAATCAGACAGAGTGTTGACACCAGAGAGGCTAAGACCGCATTGACTCAGTGCGGTATTCAGCCTCTCTGGTGTCAAGTCTGATTTTGGAAAAAAAAAAAAAAATCCAAAATCAGACAGAGTGTTGACACCAGAGAGGCTAAGACCGCATTGACTCAGTGCGGTATTCAGCCTCTCTGGTGTCAAGTCTGATTTTGGAAAAAAAAAAAAAAAATCCAAAATCAGACAGAGTGTTGAGACCAGAGAGGCTAAGAGCGCATTGACTCAGTGCAGTATGCAGCCTCTCTGGTGTCAAGTCTGATTTTGGAAAAAAAAAAAAAAAAAATCCAAAATCAGACAGAGTGTTGACACCAGAGAGGCTAAGACCGCATTGACTCAGTGCGGTATTCAGCCTCTCTGGTGTCAAGTCTGATTTTGGAAAAAAATAAAAAAAATCCAAAATCAGACAGAGTGTTGACACCAGAGAGGCTAAGACCGCATTGACTCAGTGCGGTATTCAGCCTCTCTGGTGTCAAGTCTGATTTTGGAAAAAAAAAAAAAAATCCAAAATCAGACAGAGTGTTGACACCAGAGAGGCTAAGACCGCATTGACTCAGTGCGGTATTCAGCCTCTCTGGTGTCAAGTCTGATTTTGGAAAAAAAAAAAAAAATCCAAAATCAGACAGAGTGTTGACACCAGAGAGGCTAAGACCGCATTGACTCAGTGCGGTATTCAGCCTCTCTGGTGTCAAGTCTGATTTTGGAAAAAAAAAAAAAAATCCAAAATCAGACAGAGTGTTGACACCAGAGAGGCTAAGACCGCATTGACTCAGTGCGGTATTCAGCCTCTCTGGTGTCAAGTCTGATTTTGGAAAAAAAAAAAAAAAATCCAAAATCAGACAGAGTGTTGAGACCAGAGAGGCTAAGAGCGCATTGACTCAGTGCGGTATGCAGCCTCTCTGGTGTCATGTCTGATTTTGGAAAAAAAAAAAAAAAAAATCCAAAATCAGACAGAGTGTTGACACCAGAGAGGCTAAGACCGAATTGACTCAGTGCGGTATTCAGCCTCTCTGGTGTCAAGTCTGATTTTGGAAAAAAAAAAAAAAATCCAAAATCAGACAGAGTGTTGACACCAGAGAGGCTAAGACCGCATTGACTCAGTGCGGTATTCAGCCTCTCTGGTGTCAAGTCTGATTTTGGAAAAAAAAAAAAAAAATCCAAAATCAGACAGAGTGTTGAGACCAGAGAGGCTAAGAGCGCATTGACTCAGTGCGGTATGCAGCCTCTCTGGTGTCAAGTCTGATTTTGGAAAAAAAAAAAAAAAAAAATCCAAAATCAGACAGAGTGTTGAGACCAGAGAGGCTAAGACCGCATTGACTCAGTGCGGTATTCAGCCTCTCTGGTGTCAAGTCTGATTTTGGAAAAAAAAAAAAAAAAAATCCAAAATCAGACAGAGTGTTGACACCAGAGAGGCTAAGACCGCATTGACTCAGTGCGGTATTCAGCCTCTCTGGTGTCAAGTCTGATTTTGGAAAAAAAAAAAAAAAAAAATCCAAAATCAGACAGAGTGTTGAGACCAGAGAGGCTAAGACCGCATTGACTCAGTGCGGTATTCAGCCTCTCTGGTGTCAAGTCTGATTTTGGAAAAAAAAAAAAAAAATCCAAAATCAGACAGAGTGTTGACACCAGAGAGGCTAAGAGCGCATTGACTCAATGCGGTATGCAGGCTCTCTGGTGTCAAGTCTGATTTTGGAAAAAAAAAAAAAAAAAAATCCAAAATCAGACAGAGTGTTGAGACCAGAGAGGCTAAGACCGCATTGACTCAGTGCGGTATTCAGCCTCTCTGGTGTCAAGTCTGATTTTGGAAAAAAAAAAAAAAAAAATCCAAAATCAGACAGAGTGTTGACACCAGAGAGGCTAAGACCGCATTGACTCAGTGCGGTATTCAGCCTCTCTGGTGTCAAGTCTGATTTTGGAAAAAAAAAAAAGACCAGAGAGGCTAAGACCGCATTGACTCAGTGCGGTATTCAGCCTCTCTGGTGTCAAGTCTGATTTTGGAAAAAAAAAAAAAAAAAAATCCAAAATCAGACAGAGTGTTGAGACCAGAGAGGCTAAGACCGCATTGACTCAGTGCGGTATTCAGCCTCTCTGGTGTCAAGTCTGATTTTGGAAAAAAAAAAAAAAATCCAAAATCAGACAGAGTGTTGACACCAGAGAGGCTAAGACCGCATTGACTCAGTGCGGTATTCAGTCTCTCTGGTGTCAAGTCTGATTTTGGAAAAAAAAAAAAAAAATCCAAAATCAGACAGAGTGTTGACACCAGAGAGGCTAAGACCGCATTGACTCAGTGCAGTATTCAGCCTCTCTGGTGTCAAGTCTGATTTTGGAAAAAAAAAAAAAAAATCCAAAATCAGACAGTGTTGAGACCAGAGAGGCTAAGACCGCATTGACTCAGTGCGGTATTCAGCCTCTCTGGTGTCAAGTCTGATTTTGGAAAAAAAAAAAAAAAATCCAAAATCAGACAGAGTGTTGACACCAGAGAGGCTAAGACCGCATTGACTCAGTGCGGTATTCAGCCTCTCTGGTGTCAAGTCTGATTTTGGAAAAAAAAAAAAAAAATCCAAAATCAGACAGAGTGTTGACACCAGAGAGGCTAAGACCGCATTGACTCAGTGCGGTATTCAGCCTCTCTGGTGTCAAGTCTGATTTTAGAAAAAAAAAAAAAAATCCAAAATCAGACAGAGTGTTGACACCAGAGAGGCTAAGAGTGCATTGACTCAGTGCGGTATTCAGCCTCTCTGGTGTCAAGTCTGATTTTGGAAAAAAAAAAAAAAATCCAAAATCAGACAGAGTGTTGACACCAGAGAGGCTAAGACCGCATTGACTCAGTGCGGTATTCAGCCTCTCTGGTGTCAAGTCTGATTTTGGAAAAAAAAAAAAAAAAATCCAAAATCAGACAGAGTGTTGAGACCAGAGAGGCTAAGAGCGCATTGACTCAGTGCGGTATGCAGCCTCTCTGGTGTCAAGTCTGATTTTGGAAAAAAAAAAAAAAAAAAAATCCAAAATCAGACAGAGTGTTGACACCAGAGAGGCTAAGACCGCATTGACTCAGTGCGGTATTCAGCCTCTCTGGTGTCAAGTCTGATTTTGGGAAAAAAAAAAAAAAAATCCAAAATCAGACAGAGTGTTGACACCAGAGAGGCTAAGACCGCATTGACTCAGTGCGGTATTCAGCCTCTCTGGTGTCAAGTCTGATTTTGGAAAAAAAAAAAAAATCCAAAATCAGACAGAGTGTTGACACCAGAGAGGCTAAGACCGCATTGACTCAGTGCGGTATTCAGCCTCTCTGGTGTCAAGTCTGATTTTGGAAAAAAAAAAAAAAATCCAAAATCAGACAGAGTGTTGACACCAGAGAGGCTAAGACCGCATTGACTCAGTGCGGTATTCAGCCTCTCTGGTGTCAAGTCTGATTTTTGAAAAAAAAAAAAAAAATCCAAAATCAGACAGAGTGTTGACACCAGAGAGGCTAAGACCGCATTGACTCAGTGCGGTATTCAGCCTCTCTGGTGTCAAGTCTGATTTTGGAAAAAAAATAAAAAATCCAAAATCAGACAGAGTGTTGACACCAGAGAGGCTAAGACCGCATTGACTCAGTGCGGTATTCAGCCTCTCTGGTGTCAAGTCTGATTTTGGAAAAAAAAAAAAAATCCAAAATCAGACAGAGTGTTGACACCAGAGAGGCTAAGACCGCATTGACTCAGTGCGGTATTCAGCCTCTCTGGTGTCAAGTCTGATTTTGGAAAAAAAAAAAAAATCCAAAATCAGACAGAGTGTTGACACCAGAGAGGCTAAGACCGCATTGACTCAGTGCGGTATTCAGCCTCTCTGGTGTCAAGTCTGATTTTTGAAAAAAAAAAAAAAAATCCAAAATCAGACAGAGTGTTGACACCAGAGAGGCTAAGACCGCATTGACTCAGTGCGGTATTCAGCCTCTCTGGTGTCAAGTCTGATTTTGGAAAAAAAAAAAAATCCAAAATCAGACAGAGTGTTGACACCAGAGAGGCTAAGACCGCATTGACTCAGTGCGGTATTCAGCCTCTCTGGTGTCAAGTCTGATTTTGGAAAAAAAAAAAAAAATCCAAAATCAGACAGAGTGTTGACACCAGAGAGGCTAAGACCGCATTGACTCAGTGCGGTATTCAGCCTCTCTGGTGTCAAGTCTGATTTTGGAAAAAAAAAAAAAAATCCAAAATCAGACAGAGTGTTGAGACCAGAGAGGCTAAGAGCGCATTGACTCAGTGCGGTATGCAGCCTCTCTGGTGTCAAGTCTGATTTTGGAAAAAAAAAAAAAAAAAAATCCAAAATCAGACAGAGTGTTGAGACCAGAGAGGCTAAGACCGCATTGACTCAGTGCGGTATTCAGCCTCTCTGGTGTCAAGTCTGATTTTGGAAAAAAAAAAAAAAAAAATCCAAAATCAGACAGAGTGTTGACACCAGAGAGGCTAAGACCGCATTGACTCAGTGCGGTATTCAGCCTCTCTGGTGTCAAGTCTGATTTTGGAAAAAAAAAAAAAGACCAGAGAGGCTAAGACCGCATTGACTCAGTGCGGTATTCAGCCTCTCTGGTGTCAAGTCTGATTTTGGAAAAAAAAAAAAAAAAAAATCCAAAATCAGACAGAGTGTTGAGACCAGAGAGGCTAAGACCGCATTGACTCAGTGCGGTATTCAGCCTCTCTGGTGTCAAGTCTGATTTTGGAAAAAAAAAAAAAAATCCAAAATCAGACAGTGTTGACACCAGAGAGGCTAAGACCGCATTGACTCATTGCGGTATTCAGCCTCTCTGGTGTCAAGTCTGATTTTGGAAAAAAAAAAAAAAAATCCAAAATCAGACAGAGTGTTGACACCAGAGAGGCTAAGACCGCATTGACTCAGTGCGGTATTCAGCCTCTCTGGTGTCAAGTCTGATTTTGGAAAAAAAAAAAAAAATCCAAAATCAGACAGAGTGTTGACACCAGAGAGGCTAAGACCGCATTGACTCAGTGCGGTATTCAGCCTCTCTGGTGTCAAGTCTGATTTTGGAAAAAAAAAAAAAAAAAATCCAAAATCAGACAGAGTGTTGACACCAGAGAGGCTAAGACCGCATTGACTCAGTGCGGTATTCAGCCTCTCTGGTGTCAAGTCTGATTTTGGGAAAAAAAGAAAAAAAATCCAAAATCAGACAGAGTGTTGACACCAGAGAGGCTAAGACCGCATTGACTCAGTGCGGTATTCAGCCTCTCTGGTGTCAAGTCTGATTTTGGGAAAAAAAAAAAATCCAAAATCAGACAGAGTGTTGACACCAGAGAGGCTAAGACCGCATTGACTCAGTGCGGTATTCAGCCTCTCTGGTGTCAAGTCTGATTTTGGAAAAAAAAAAAAAAATCCAAAATCAGACAGAGTGTTGACACCAGAGAGGCTAAGACCGCATTGACTCAGTGCGGTATTCAGCCTCTCTGGTGTCAAGTCTGATTTTGGAAAAAAAAAAAAAAATCCAAAATCAGACAGAGTGTTGAGACCAGAGAGGCTAAGACCGCATTGACTCAGTGCGGTATTCAGCCTCTCTGGTGTCAAGTCTGATTTTTGAAAAAAAAAAAAAAATCCAAAATCAGACAGAGTGTTGACACCAGAGAGGCTAAGACCGCATTGACTCAGTGCGGTATTCAGCCTCTCTGGTGTCAAGTCTGATTTTGGAAAAAAAAAAAAAAAATCCAAAATCAGACAGAGTGTTGAGACCAGAGAGGCTAAGAGCGCATTGACTCAGTGCGGTATGCAGCCTCTCTGGTGTCAAGTCTGATTTTGGAAAAAAAAAAAAAAAAAATCCAAAATCAGACAGAGTGTCGAGACCAGAGAGGCTAAGACTGCATTGACTCAGTGCGGTATTCAGCCTCTCTGGTGTCAAGTCTGATTTTGGAAAAAAAAAAAAAAAAAATCCAAAATCAGACAGAGTGTTGACACCAGAGAGGCTAAGACCGCATTGACTCAGTGCGGTATTCAGCCTCTCTGGTGTCAAGTCTGATTTTGGAAAAAAAAAAAAGACCAGAGAGGCTAAGACCGCATTGACTCAGTGCGGTATTCAGCCTCTCTGGTGTCAAGTCTGATTTTGGAAAAAAAAAAAAAAAAAAATCCAAAATCAGACAGAGTGTTGAGACCAGAGAGGCTAAGACCGCATTGACTCAGTGCGGTATTCAGCCTCTCTGGTGTCAAGTCTGATTTTGGAAAAAAAAAAAAAAAATCCAAAATCAGACAGAGTGTTGACACCAGAGAGGCTAAGACCGCATTGACTCAGTGCGGTATTCAGCCTATCTGGTGTCAAGTCTGATTTTGGAAAAAAAAAAAAAATCCAAAATCAGACAGAGTGTTGACACCAGAGAGGCTAAGACCGCATTGACTCAGTGCGGTATTCAGCCTCTCTGGTGTCAAGTCTGATTTTGGAAAAAAAAAAAAAAATCCAAAATCAGACAGAGTGTTGACACCAGAGAGGCTAAGACCGCATTGACTCAGTGCGGTATGCAGCCTCTCTGGTGTCAAGTCTGATTTTGGAAAAAAAAAAAAAAATCCAAAATCAGACAGAGTGTAGAGACCAGAGAGGCTAAGACCGCATTGACTCAGTGCGGTATTCAGCCTCTCTGGTGTCAAGTCTGATTTTGGACAAAAAAAAAAAAAAAAAATCCAAAATCAGACAGAGTGTTGAGACCAGAGAGGCTAAGACCACATTGACTCAGTGCGGTATTCAGCCTCTCTGGTGTCAAGTCTGATTTTGGAAAAAAAAAAAAAAATCCAAAATCAGACAGAGTGTTGAGACCAGAGAGGCTAAGACCGCATTGACTCAGTGCGGTATTCAGCCTCTCTGGTGTCAAGTCTGATTTTGGAAAAAAAAAAAAAAAATCCAAAATCAGACAGTGTTGACACCAGAGAGGCTAAGACCGCATTGACTCAGTGCGGTATTCAGCCTCTCTGGTGTCAAGTCTGATTTTGGAAAAAAAAAAAAAAAATCCAAAATCAGACAGAGTGTTGAGACCAGAGAGGCTAAGAGCGCATTGACTCAGTGCGGTATGCAGCCTCTCTGGTGTCAAGTCTGATTTTGGAAAAAAAAAAAAAAAAAAATCCAAAATCAGACAGAGTGTTGAGACCAGAGAGGCTAAGACCGCATTGACTCAGTGCGGTATTCAGCCTCTCTGGTGTCAAGTCTGATTTTGGAAAAAAAAAAAAAAATCCAAAATCAGACAGAGTGTTGACACCAGAGAGGCTAAGACCGCATTGACTCAGTGCGGTATGCAGCCTCTCTGGTGTCAAGTCTGATTTTGGAAAAAAAAAAAAAAATCCAAAATCAGACAGAGTGTAGAGACCAGAGAGGCTAAGACCGCATTGACTCAGTGCGGTATTCAGCCTCTCTGGTGTCAAGTCTGATTTTGGACACAAAAAAAAAAAAAAAATCCAAAATCAGACAGAGTGTTGAGACCAGAGAGGCTAAGACCACATTGACTCAGTGCGGTATTCAGCCTCTCTGGTGTCAAGTCTGATTTTGGAAAAAAAAAAAAAAATCCAAAATCAGACAGAGTGTTGAGACCAGAGAGGCTAAGACCGCATTGACTCAGTGCGGTATTCAGCCTCTCTGGTGTCAAGTCTGATTTTGGAAAAAAAAAAAAAAAATCCAAAATCAGACAGTGTTGACACCAGAGAGGCTAAGACCGCATTGACTGAGTGCGGTATTCAGCCTCTCTGGTGTCAAGTCTGATTTTGGAAAAAAAAAAAAAAAATCCAAAATCAGACAGAGTGTTGAGACCAGAGAGGCTAAGAGTGCATTGACTCAGTGCGGTATGCAGCCTCTCTGGTGTCAAGTCTGATTTTGGAAAAAAAAAAAAAAAAAAATCCAAAATCAGACAGAGTGTTGAGACCAGAGAGGCTAAGACCGCATTGACTCAGTGCGGTATTCAGCCTCTCTGGTGTCAAGTCTGATTTTGGAAAAAAAAAAAAAAAAAATCCAAAATCAGACAGAGTGTTGACACCAGAGAGGCTAAGACCGCATTGACTCAGTGCGGTATTCAGCCTCTCTAGTGTCAAGTCTGATTTTGGAAAAAAAAAAAAGACCAGAGAGGCTAAGACCGCATTGACTCAGTGCGGTATTCAGCCTCTCTGGTGTCAAGTCTGATTTTGGAAAAAAAATAAAATAATCCAAAATCAGACAGAGTGTTGACACCAGAGAGGCTAAGACTGCATTGACTCAGTGCGGTATTCAGCCTCTCTGGTGTCAAGTCTGATTTTGGAAAAAAAAAAAAAATCCAAAATCAGACAGAGTGTTGACACCAGAGAGGCTAAGACCGCATTGACTCAGTGCGGTATTCAGCCTCTCTGGTGTCAAGTCTGATTTTTGAAAAAAAAAAAAAAATCCAAAATCAGACAGAGTGTTGACACCAGAGAGGCTAAGACCGCATTGACTCAGTGCGGTATGCAGCCTCTCTGGTGTCAAGTCTCATTTTGGAAAAAAAAAAAAAAAAATCCAAAATCAGACAGAGTGTTGAGACCAGAGAGGCTAAGAGCGCATTGACTCAGTGCGGTATGCAGCCTCTCTGGTGTCAAGTCTGATTTTGGAAAAAAAAAAAAAAAAAAATCCAAAATCAGACAGAGTGTTGAGACCAGAGAGGCTAAGACCGCATTGACTCAGTGCGGTATTCAGCCTCTCTGGTGTCAAGTCTGATTTTGGAAAAAAAAAAAAAAAAAAATCCAAAATCAGACAGAGTGTTGAGACCAGAGAGGCTAAGACCGCATTGACTCAGTGCGGTATTCAGCCTCTCTGGTGTCAAGTCTGATTTTGGAAAAAAAAAAAAAAATCCAAAATCAGACAGTGTTGACACCAGAGAGGCTAAGACCGCATTGACTCATTGCGGTATTCAGCCTCTCTGGTGTCAAGTCTGATTTTGGAAAAAAAAAAAAAAAATCCAAAATCAGACAGAGTGTTGACACCAGAGAGGCTAAGACCGCATTGACTCAGTGCGGTATTCAGCCTCTCTGGTGTCAAGTCTGATTTTGGAAAAAAAAAAAAAAATCCAAAATCAGACAGAGTGTTGACACCAGAGAGGCTAAGACCGCATTGACTCAGTGCGGTATTCAGCCTCTCTGGTGTCAAGTCTGATTTTGGAAAAAAAAAAAAAAAAAATCCAAAATCAGACAGAGTGTTGACACCAGAGAGGCTAAGACCGCATTGACTCAGTGCGGTATTCAGCCTCTCTGGTGTCAAGTCTGATTTTGGGAAAAAAAGAAAAAAAATCCAAAATCAGACAGAGTGTTGACACCAGAGAGGCTAAGACCGCATTGACTCAGTGCGGTATTCAGCCTCTCTGGTGTCAAGTCTGATTTTGGGAAAAAAAAAAAAATCCAAAATCAGACAGAGTGTTGACACCAGAGAGGCTAAGACCGCATTGACTCAGTGCGGTATTCAGCCTCTCTGGTGTCAAGTCTGATTTTGGAAAAAAAAAAAAAAATCCAAAATCAGACAGAGTGTTGACACCAGAGAGGCTAAGACCGCATTGACTCAGTGCGGTATTCAGCCTCTCTGGTGTCAAGTCTGATTTTGGAAAAAAAAAAAAAAATCCAAAATCAGACAGAGTGTTGAGACCAGAGAGGCTAAGACCGCATTGACTCAGTGCGGTATTCAGCCTCTCTGGTGTCAAGTCTGATTTTTGAAAAAAAAAAAAAAATCCAAAATCAGACAGAGTGTTGACACCAGAGAGGCTAAGACCGCATTGACTCAGTGCGGTATTCAGCCTCTCTGGTGTCAAGTCTGATTTTGGAAAAAAAAAAAAAAAATCCAAAATCAGACAGAGTGTTGAGACCAGAGAGGCTAAGAGCGCATTGACTCAGTGCGGTATGCAGCCTCTCTGGTGTCAAGTCTGATTTTGGAAAAAAAAAAAAAAAAAAATCCAAAATCAGACAGAGTGTCGAGACCAGAGAGGCTAAGACCGCATTGACTCAGTGCGGTATTCAGCCTCTCTGGTGTCAAGTCTGATTTTGGAAAAAAAAAAAAAAAAAATCCAAAATCAGACAGAGTGTTGACACCAGAGAGGCTAAGACCGCATTGACTCAGTGCGGTATTCAGCCTCTCTGGTGTCAAGTCTGATTTTGGAAAAAAAAAAAAGACCAGAGAGGCTAAGACCGCATTGACTCAGTGCGGTATTCAGCCTCTCTGGTGTCAAGTCTGATTTTGGAAAAAAAAAAAAAAAAAAAATCCAAAATCAGACAGAGTGTTGAGACCAGAGAGGCTAAGACCGCATTGACTCAGTGCGGTATTCAGCCTCTCTGGTGTCAAGTCTGATTTTGGAAAAAAAAAAAAAAAATCCAAAATCAGACAGAGTGTTGACACCAGAGAGGCTAAGACCGCATTGACTCAGTGCGGTATTCAGCCTATCTGGTGTCAAGTCTGATTTTGGAAAAAAAAAAAAAATCCAAAATCAGACAGAGTGTTGACACCAGAGAGGCTAAGACCGCATTGACTCAGTGCGGTATTCAGCCTCTCTGGTGTCAAGTCTGATTTTGGAAAAAAAAAAAAAAATCCAAAATCAGACAGAGTGTTGACACCAGAGAGGCTAAGACCGCATTGACTCAGTGCGGTATGCAGCCTCTCTGGTGTCAAGTCTGATTTTGGAAAAAAAAAAAAAAATCCAAAATCAGACAGAGTGTAGAGACCAGAGAGGCTAAGACCGCATTGACTCAGTGCGGTATTCAGCCTCTCTGGTGTCAAGTCTGATTTTGGACAAAAAAAAAAAAAAAAAATCCAAAATCAGACAGAGTGTTGAGACCAGAGAGGCTAAGACCACATTGACTCAGTGCGGTATTCAGCCTCTCTGGTGTCAAGTCTGATTTTGGAAAAAAAAAAAAAAATCCAAAATCAGACAGAGTGTTGAGACCAGAGAGGCTAAGACCGCATTGACTCAGTGCGGTATTCAGCCTCTCTGGTGTCAAGTCTGATTTTGGAAAAAAAAAAAAAAAATCCAAAATCAGACAGAGTGTTGAGACCAGAGAGGCTAAGAGCGCATTGACTCAGTGCGGTATGCAGCCTCTCTGGTGTCAAGTCTGATTTTGGAAAAAAAAAAAAAAAAAAATCCAAAATCAGACAGAGTGTTGAGACCAGAGAGGCTAAGACCGCATTGACTCAGTGCGGTATTCAGCCTCTCTGGTGTCAAGTCTGATTTTGGAAAAAAAAAAAAAAATCCAAAATCAGACAGAGTGTTGACACCAGAGAGGCTAAGACCGCATTGACTCAGTGCGGTATGCAGCCTCTCTGGTGTCAAGTCTGATTTTGGAAAAAAAAAAAAAAATCCAAAATCAGACAGAGTGTAGAGACCAGAGAGGCTAAGACCGCATTGACTCAGTGCGGTATTCAGCCTCTCTGGTGTCAAGTCTGATTTTGGACACAAAAAAAAAAAAAAAATCCAAAATCAGACAGAGTGTTGAGACCAGAGAGGCTAAGACCACATTGACTCAGTGCGGTATTCAGCCTCTCTGGTGTCAAGTCTGATTTTGGAAAAAAAAAAAAAAATCCAAAATCAGACAGAGTGTTGAGACCAGAGAGGCTAAGACCGCATTGACTCAGTGCGGTATTCAGCCTCTCTGGTGTCAAGTCTGATTTTGGAAAAAAAAAAAAAAAATCCAAAATCAGACAGTGTTGACACCAGAGAGGCTAAGACCGCATTGACTGAGTGCGGTATTCAGCCTCTCTGGTGTCAAGTCTGATTTTGGAAAAAAAAAAAAAAAATCCAAAATCAGACAGAGTGTTGAGACCAGAGAGGCTAAGAGCGCATTGACTCAGTGCGGTATGCAGCCTCTCTGGTGTCAAGTCTGATTTTGGAAAAAAAAAAAAAAAAAAATCCAAAATCAGACAGAGTGTTGAGACCAGAGAGGCTAAGACCGCATTGACTCAGTGCGGTATTCAGCCTCTCTGGTGTCAAGTCTGATTTTGGAAAAAAAAAAAAAAAAAATCCAAAATCAGACAGAGTGTTGACACCAGAGAGGCTAAGACCGCATTGACTCAGTGCGGTATTCAGCCTCTCTAGTGTCAAGTCTGATTTTGGAAAAAAAAAAAAGACCAGAGAGGCTAAGACCGCATTGACTCAGTGCGGTATTCAGCCTCTCTGGTGTCAAGTCTGATTTTGGAAAAAAAATAAAATAATCCAAAATCAGACAGAGTGTTGACACCAGAGAGGCTAAGACTGCATTGACTCAGTGCGGTATTCAGCCTCTCTGGTGTCAAGTCTGATTTTGGAAAAAAAAAAAAAATCCAAAATCAGACAGAGTGTTGACACCAGAGAGGCTAAGACCGCATTGACTCAGTGCGGTATTCAGCCTCTCTGGTGTCAAGTCTGATTTTTGAAAAAAAAAAAAAAATCCAAAATCAGACAGAGTGTTGACACCAGAGAGGCTAAGACCGCATTGACTCAGTGCGGTATGCAGCCTCTCTGGTGTCAAGTCTCATTTTGGAAAAAAAAAAAAAAAAAATCCAAAATCAGACAGAGTGTTGAGACCAGAGAGGCTAAGAGCGCATTGACTCAGTGCGGTATGCAGCCTCTCTGGTGTCAAGTCTGATTTTGGAAAAAAAAAAAAAAAAAAATCCAAAATCAGACAGAGTGTTGAGACCAGAGAGGCTAAGACCGCATTGACTCAGTGCGGTATTCAGCCTCTCTGGTGTCAAGTCTGATTTTGGAAAAAAAAAAAAAAAAAATCCAAAATCAGACAGAGTGTTGACACCAGAGAGGCTAAGACCGCATTGACTCAGTGCGGTATTCAGCCTCTCTAGTGTCAAGTCTGATTTTGGAAAAAAAAAAAAGACCAGAGAGGCTAAGACCGCATTGACTCAGTGCGGTATTCAGCCTCTCTGGTGTCAAGTCTGATTTTGGAAAAAAAATAAAATAATCCAAAATCAGACAGAGTGTTGACACCAGAGAGGCTAAAGGCCTAAACATGGTCGTCCGTCCGCCTCGAATTGGAGCCGTCTCGCCGTCTGGCGGCGCCAGCGAGCCCCACATGCTCGGACGCCACTACGCCCCCGCTCCCCCCCCCCCCCCCGCGGAAGCTCCGTGTGAAAATGGCGGAGATTGTGTGCTAGGCAGTCTGAATGAAATTGAATGTAACGTTCCCAATTCTATGTATTAAATTCTAAAAAACGACCCTCAACATTTGGGAAGGCTAAGCCACACAACTAGTTGTTATAATCTAACATCATGCTTTGAAAGGCGACTTTACGACGAAGAGCCAGGGCAACGGCCAATCACAACTCTCCTGCAGCTGTCGTCACGCACGTATCGTCGCCGTGAAGTCACATTTTCGAGCAGCCCCCGTCAGCCGACGGCGGCCCCTCCCCGTAGGACGGCGTTCCACCCGCCGTCACACGGGGAGGGCGGGGCGAGGCTCTGACGGACGACCATGTTTAGGCCTTAAGACTGCATTGACTCAGTGCGGTATTCAGCCTCTCTGGTGTCAAGTCTGATTTTGGAAAAAAAAAAAAAATCCAAAATCAGACAGAGTGTTGACACCAGAGAGGCTAAGACCGCATTGACTCAGTGCGGTATTCAGCCTCTCTGGTGTCAAGTCTGATTTTTGAAAAAAAAAAAAAAATCCAAAATCAGACAGAGTGTTGACACCAGAGAGGCTAAGACCGCATTGACTCAGTGCGGTATGCAGCCTCTCTGGTGTCAAGTCTCATTTTGGAAAAAAAAAAAAAAAAAATCCAAAATCAGACAGAGTGTTGACACCAGAGAGGCTAAGACCGCATTGACTCAGTGCGGTATTCAGCCTCTCTGGTGTCAAGTCTGATTTTGGAAAAAAAAAAAAAAATCCAAAATCAGACAGAGTGTTGACACCAGAGAGGCTAAGACCGCATTGACTCAGTGCGGTATTCAGCCTCTCTGGTGTCAAGTCTGATTTTGGAAAAAAAAAAAAAATCCAAAATCAGACAGAGTGTTGACACCAGAGAGGCTAAGACCGCATTGACTCAGTGCGGTATTCAGCCTCTCTGGTGTCAAGTCTGATTTTGGAAAAAAAAAAAAAAATCCAAAATCAGACAGAGTGTTGACACCAGAGAGGCTAAGACCGCATTGACTTAGTGCGGAATTCAGCGTCTCTGGTGTCAAGTCTGATTTTGGAAAAAAAAAAAAAAATCCAAAATCAGACAGAGTGTTGAGACCAGAGAGGCTAAGAGCGCATTGACTCAGTGCGGTATGCAGCCTCTCTGGTGTCAAGTCTGATTTTGGAAAAAAAAAAAAAAAAAATCCAAAATCAGGCAGAGTGTTGACACCAGAGAGGCTAAGACCGCATTGACTCAGTGCGGTATTCAGCCTCTCTGGTGTCAAGTCTGATTTTGGAAAAAAAAAAAAAAATCCAAAATCAGACAGAGTGTTGACACCAGAGAGGCTAAGACCGCATTGACTCAGTGCGGTATTCAGCCTCTCTGGTGTCAAGTCTGATTTTGGAAAAAAAAAAAAGACCAGAGAGGCTAAGACCGCATTGACTCAGTGCGGTATTCAGCCTCTCTGGTGTCAAGTCTGATTTTGGAAAAAAAAAAAAAAAAAAATCCAAAATCAGACAGAGTGTTGAGACCAGAGAGGCTAAGACCGCATTGACTCAGTGCGGTATTCAGCCTCTCTGGTGTCAAGTCTGATTTTGGAAAAAAAAAAAAGACCAGAGAGGCTAAGACCGCATTGACTCAGTGCGGTATTCAGCCTCTCTGGTGTCAAGTCTGATTTTGGAAAAAAAAAAAAAAAAAAATCCAAAATCAGACAGAGTGTTGACACCAGAGAGGCTAAGACCGCATTGACTCAGTGCGGTATTCAGCCTCTCTGGTGTCAAGTCTGATTTTGGAAAAAAAAAAAAAAAAATCCAAAATCAGACAGAGTGTTGACACCAGAGAGGCTAAGACCGCATTGACTCAGTGCGGTATTCAGCCTCTCTGGTGTCAAGTCTGATTTTGGAAAAAAAAAAAAAATCCAAAATCAGACAGAGTGTTGACACCAGAGAGGCTAAGACCGCATTGACTCAGTGCGGTATTCAGTCTCTCTGGTGTCAAGTCTGATTTTGGAAAAAAAAAAAAAAAATCCAAAATCAGACAGAGTGTTGACACCAGAGAGGCTAAGACCGCATTGACTCAGTGCGGTATTCAGCCTCTCTGGTGTCAAGTCTGATTTTGGAAAAAAAAAAAAAAATCCAAAATCAGACAGTGTTGAGACCAGAGAGGCTAAGACCGCATTGACTCAGTGCGGTATTCAGCCTCTCTGGTGTCAAGTCTGATTTTGGAAAAAAAAAAAAAAAAATCCAAAATCAGACAGAGTGTTGAGACCAGAGAGGCTAAGACCGCATTGACTCAGTGCGGTATTCAGCCTCTCTGGTGTCAAGTCTGATTTTGGAAAAAAAAAAAAAAAAAATCCAAAATCAGACAGAGTGTTGACACCAGAGAGGCTAAGACCGCATTGACTCAGTGCGGTATTCAGCCTCTCTGGTGTCAAGTCTGATTTTGGAAAAAAAAAAAAAAAATCCAAAATCAGACAGAGTGTTGACACCAGAGAGGCTAAGACCGCATTGACTCAGTGCGGTATTCAGCCTCTCTGGTGTCAAGTCTGATTTTGGAAAAAAAAAAAAAAAATCCAAAATCAGACAGAGTGTTGACACCAGAGAGGCTAAGACCGCATTGACTCAGTGCGGTATTAAGCCTCTCTGGTGTCAAGTCTGATTTTGGAAAAAAAAAAAAAAATCCAAAATCAGACAGAGTGTTGACACCAGAGAGGCTAAGACCGCATTGACTCAGTGCGGGATTCAGCCTCTCTGGTGTCAAGTCTGATTTTGGAAAAAAAAAAAAAAATCCAAAATCAGACAGAGTGTTGACACCAGAGAGGCTAAGACCGCATTGACTCAGTGCGGTATTCAGCCTCTCTGGTGTCAAGTCTGATTTTTGAAAAAAAAAAAAAAAATCCAAAATCAGACAGAGTGTTGAGACCAGAGAGGCTAAGAGCGCATTGACTCAGTGCGGTATGCAGCCTCTCTGGTGTCAAGTCTGATTTTGGAAAAAAAGAAAAAAAAAATCAAAAATCAGACAGAGTGTTGACACCAGAGAGGCTAAGACCGCATTGACTCAGTGCGGTATTCAGCCTCTCTGGTGTCAAGTCTGATTTTGGAAAAAAAAAAAAAAATCCAAAATCAGACAGAGTGTTGACACCAGAGAGGCTAAGACCGCATTGACTCAGTGCGGTATTCAGCCTCTCTGGTGTCAAGTCTGATTTTGGAAAAAAAAAAAAAAAAAATCCAAAATCAGACAGAGTGTTGAGACCAGATAGGCTAAGAGCGCATTGACTCAGTGCGGTATGCAGCCTCTCTGGTGTCAAGTCTGATTTTGGAAAAAAAAAAAAAAAAAAAATCAAAAATCAGACAGAGTGTTGAGACCAGAGAGGCTAAGACCGCATTGACTCAGTGCGGTATTCAGCCTCTCTGGTGTCAAGTCTGATTTTGGAAAAAAAAAAAAAAAAAATCCAAAATCAGACAGAGTGTTGACACCAGAGAGGCTAAGACCGCATTGACTCAGTGCGGTATTCAGCCTCTCTGGTGTCAAGTCTGATTTTGGAAAAAAAAAAAAAGACCAGAGAGGCTAAGACCGCATTGACTCAGTGCGGTATTCAGCCTCTCTGGTGTCAAGTCTGATTTTGGAAAAAAAAAAAAAAAAAAATCCAAAATCAGACAGAGTGTTGAGACCAGAGAGGCTAAGACCGCATTGACTCAGTGCGGTATTCAGCCTCTCTGGTGTCAAGTCTGATTTTGGAAAAAAAAAAAAAAAAAATCCAAAATCAGACAGAGTGTTGACACCAGAGAGGCTAAGACCGCATTGACTCAGTGCGGTATTCAGCCTCTCTGGTGTCAAGTCTGATTTTGGAAAAAAAAAAAAAAAATCCAAAATCAGACAGAGTGTTGACACCAGAGAGGCTAAGACCGCATTGACTCAGTGCGGTATTCAGCCTCTCTGGTGTCAAGTCTGATTTTGGAAAAAAAAAAAAAAATCCAAAATCAGACAGAGTGTTGACACCAGAGAGGCTAAGACCGCATTGACTCAGCGCGGTATTCAGCCTCTCTGGTGTCAAGTCTGATTTTGGAAAAAAAAAAAAAAAATCCAAAATCAGACAGAGTGTTGACACCAGAGAGGCTAAGACCGCATTGACTCAGTGCGGTATTCAGCCTCTCTGGTGTCAAGTCTGATTTTGGAAAAAAAAAAAAAAAATCCAAAATCAGACAGAGTGTTGACACCAGAGAGGCTAAGACCGCATTGACTCAGTGCGGTATTCAGCCTCTCTGGTGTCAAGTCTGATTTTGGAAAAAAAAAAAAAAATCCAAAATCAGACAGAGTGTTGACACCAGAGAGGCTAAGACCGCATTGACTCAGTGCGGTATTCAGCCTCTCTGGTGTCAAGTCTGATTTTGGAAAAAAAAAAAAAAATCCAAAATCAGACAGAGTGTTGACACCAGAGAGGCTAAGACCGCATTGACTCAGTGCGGTATTCAGCCTCTCTGGTGTCAAGTCTGATTTTGGAAAAAAAAAAAAAAAATCCAAAATCAGACAGAGTGTTGACACCAGAGAGGCTAAGACCGCATTGACTCAGTGCGGTATTCAGCCTCTCTGGTGTCAAGTCTGATTTTGGAAAAAAAAAAAAAAATCCAAAATCAGACAGAGTGTTGACACCAGAGAGGCTAAGACCGCATTGACTCAGTGCGGTATTCAGCCTCTCTGGTGTCAAGTCTGATTTTGGAAAAAAAAAAAAAAAATCCAAAATCAGACAGAGTGTTGACACCAGAGAGGCTAAGACCGCATTGACTCAGTGCGGTATTCAGCCTCTCTGGTGTCAAGTCTGATTTTGGAAAAAAAAAAAAAAATCCAAAATCAGACAGAGTGTTGACACCAGAGAGGCTAAGACCGCATTGACTCAGTGCGGTATTCAGCCTCTCTGGTGTCAAGTCTGATTTTGGAAAAAAAAAAAAAAAATCCAAAATCAGACAGAGTGTTGACACCAGAGAGGCTAAGACCGCATTGACTCAGTGCGGTATTCAGCCTCTCTGGTGTCAAGTCTGATTTTGGAAAAAAAAAAAAAAAATCCAAAATCAGACAGAGTGTTGAGACCAGAGAGGCTAAGAGCGCATTGACTCAGTGCGGTATGCAGCCTCTCTGGTGTCAAGTCTGATTTTGGAAAAAAAAAAAAAAAAAATCCAAAATCAGACAGAGTGTTGACACCAGAGAGGCTAAGACCGCATTGACTCAGGGCGGTATTCAGCCTCTCTGGTGTCAAGTCTGATTTTGGAAAAAAAAAAAAAATCCAAAATCAGACAGAGTGTTGACACCAGAGAGGCTAAGACCGCATTGACTCAGTGCGGTATTCAGCCTCTCTGGTGTCAAGTCTGATTTTGGAAAAAAAAAAAAAAAATCCAAAATCAGACAGAGTGTTGACACCAGAGAGGCTAAGACCGCATTGACTCAGTGCGGTATTCAGCCTCTCTGGTGTCAAGTCTGATTTTGGAAAAAAAAAAAAAAATCCAAAATCAGACAGAGTGTTGACACCAGAGAGGCTAAGACCGCATTGACTCAGTGCGGTATTCAGCCTCTCTGGTGTCAAGTCTGATTTTGGAAAAAAAAAAAAAAATCCAAAATCAGACAGAGTGTTGACACCAGAGAGGCTAAGACCGCATTGACTCAGTGCGGTATTCAGCCTCTCTGGTGTCAAGTCTGATTTTGGAAAAAAAAAAAAAAATCCAAAATCAGACAGAGTGTTGAGACCAGAGAGGCTAAGAGCGCATTGACTCAGTGGGGTATGCAGCCTCTCTGGTGTCAAGTCTGATTTTGAAAAAAAAAAAAAAAAAAATCCAAAATCATACAGAGTGTTGACACCAGAGAGGCTAAGACCGCATTGACTCAGTGCGGTATTCAGCCTCTCTGGTGTCAAGTCTGATTTTGGAAAAAAAAAAAAAAAATCCAAAATCAGACAGAGTGTTGAGACCAGAGAGGCTAAGAGCGCATTGACTCAGTGCGGTATGCAGCCTCTCTGGTGTCAAGTCTGATTTTGGAAAAAAAAAAAAAAAAAATCCAAAATCAGACAGAGTGTTGACACCAGAGAGGCTAAGACCGCATTGACTCAGTGCGGTATTCAGCCTCTCTGGTGTCAAGTCTGATTTTGGAAAAAAAAAAAAAAAAATCCAAAATCAGACAGAGTGTTGACACCAGAGAGGCTAAGACCGCATTGACTCAGTGCGGTATTCAGCCTCTCTGGTGTCAAGTCTGATTTTGGAAAAAAAAAAAAGACCAGAGAGGCTAAGACCGCATTGACTCAGTGCGGTATTCAGCCTCTCTGGTGTCAAGTCTGATTTTGGAAAAAAAAAAAAAAAAAAATCCAAAATCAGACAGAGTGTTGAGACCAGAGAGGCTAAGACCGCATTGACTCAGTGCGGTATTCAGCCTCTCTGGTGTCAAGTCTGATTTTGGAAAAAAAAAAAAAAAAATCCAAAATCAGACAGAGTGTTGACACCAGAGAGGCTAAGACCGCATTGACTCAGTGCGGTATTCACTCTCTGGTGTCAAGTCTGATTTTGGAAAAAAAAAAAAAAAAAATCCAAAATCAGACAGAGTGTTGACACCAGAGAGGCTAAGACCGCATTGACTCAGTGCGGTATTCAGCCTCTCTGGTGTCAAGTCTGATTTTGGAAAAAAAAAAAAAAAATCCAAAATCAGACAGAGTGTTGACACCAGAGAGGCTAAGACCGCATTGACTCAGCGCGGTATTCAGCCTCTCTGGTGTCAAGTCTGATTTTGGAAAAAAAAAAAAAAAATCCAAAATCAGACAGAGTGTTGACACCAGAGAGGCTAAGACCGCATTGACTCAGTGCGGTATTCAGCCTCTCTGGTGTCAAGTCTGATTTTGGAAAAAAAAAAAAAAAATCCAAAATCAGACAGAGTGTTGACACCAGAGAGGCTAAGACCGCATTGACTCAGTGCGGTATTCAGCCTCTCTGGTGTCAAGTCTGATTTTGGAAAAAAAAAAAAAAAATCCAAAATCAGACAGAGTGTTGACACCAGAGAGGCTAAGACCGCATTGACTCAGTGCGGTATTCAGCCTCTCTGGTGTCAAGTCTGATTTTGGAAAAAAAAAAAAAAAATCCAAAATCAGACAGAGTGTTGACACCAGAGAGGCTAAGACCGCATTGACTCAGTGCGGTATTCAGCCTCTCTGGTGTCAAGTCTGATTTTGGAAAAAAAAAAAAAAAATCCAAAATCAGACAGAGTGTTGACACCAGAGAGGCTAAGACCGCATTGACTCAGTGCGGTATTCAGCCTCTCTGGTGTCAAGTCTGATTTTGGAAAAAAAAAAAAAAATCCAAAATCAGACAGAGTGTTGACACCAGAGAGGCTAAGACCGCATTGACTCAGTGCGGTATTCAGCCTCTCTGGTGTCAAGTCTGATTTTGGAAAAAAAAAAAAAAAATCCAAAATCAGACAGAGTGTTGACACCAGAGAGGCTAAGACCGCATTGACTCAGTGCGGTATTCAGCCTCTCTGGTGTCAAGTCTGATTTTGGAAAAAAAAAAAAAAATCCAAAATCAGACAGAGTGTTGACACCAGAGAGGCTAAGACCGCATTGACTCAGTGCGGTATTCAGCCTCTCTGGTCTCAAGTCTGATTTTGGAAAAAAAAAAAAAAAATCCAAAATCAGACAGAGTGTTGACACCAGAGAGGCTAAGACCGCATTGACTCAGTGCGGTATTCAGCCTCTCTGGTGTCAAGTCTGATTTTGGAAAAAAAAAAAAAAAATCCAAAATCAGACAGAGTGTTGAGACCAGAGAGGCTAAGAGCGCATTGACTCAGTGCGGTATGCAGCCTCTCTGGTGTCAAGTCTGATTTTGGAAAAAAAAAAAAAAAAATCCAAAATCAGACAGAGTGTTGACACCAGAGAGGCTAAGACCGCATTGACTCAGGGCGGTATTCAGCCTCTCTGGTGTCAAGTCTGATTTTGGAAAAAAAAAAAAAATCCAAAATCAGACAGAGTGTTGACACCAGAGAGGCTAAGACCGCATTGACTCAGTGCGGTATTCAGCCTCTCTGGTGTCAAGTCTGATTTTGGAAAAAAAAAAAAAAAATCCAAAATCAGACAGAGTGTTGACACCAGAGAGGCTAAGACCGCATTGACTCAGTGCGGTATTCAGCCTCTCTGGTGTCAAGTCTGATTTTGGAAAAAAAAAAAAAAATCCAAAATCAGACAGAGTGTTGACACCAGAGAGGCTAAGACCGCATTGACTCAGTGCGGTATTCAGCCTCTCTGGTGTCAAGTCTGATTTTGGAAAAAAAAAAAAAAATCCAAAATCAGACAGAGTGTTGACACCAGAGAGGCTAAGACCGCATTGACTCAGTGCGGTATTCAGCCTCTCTGGTGTCAAGTCTGATTTTGGAAAAAAAAAAAAAAATCCAAAATCAGACAGAGTGTTGAGACCAGAGAGGCTAAGAGCGCATTGACTCAGTGGGGTATGCAGCCTCTCTGGTGTCAAGTCTGATTTTGAAAAAAAAAAAAAAAAAATCCAAAATCATACAGAGTGTTGACACCAGAGAGGCTAAGACCGCATTGACTCAGTGCGGTATTCAGCCTCTCTGGTGTCAAGTCTGATTTTGGAAAAAAAAAAAAAAAATCCAAAATCAGACAGAGTGTTGAGACCAGAGAGGCTAAGAGCGCATTGACTCAGTGCGGTATGCAGCCTCTCTGGTGTCAAGTCTGATTTTGGAAAAAAAAAAAAAAAAATCCAAAATCAGACAGAGTGTTGACACCAGAGAGGCTAAGACCGCATTGACTCAGTGCGGTATTCAGCCTCTCTGGTGTCAAGTCTGATTTTGGAAAAAAAAAAAAAAAATCCAAAATCAGACAGAGTGTTGACACCAGAGAGGCTAAGACCGCATTGACTCAGTGCGGTATTCAGCCTCTCTGGTGTCAAGTCTGATTTTGGAAAAAAAAAAAAAAATCCAAAATCAGACAGAGTGTTGACACCAGAGAGGCTAAGACC
Source organism: Poromitra crassiceps (assembly GCF_964638095.1). Lineage (NCBI taxonomy): Eukaryota > Metazoa > Chordata > Actinopteri > Beryciformes > Melamphaidae > Poromitra > Poromitra crassiceps. The sequence continues at coordinate 174,082 of NW_028152154.1, forward strand.
GCATTGACTCAGTGCGGTATTCAGCCTCTCTGGTGTCAAGTCTGATTTTGGAAAAAAAAAAAATATATACAAAATCAGACAGAGTGTTGAGACCAGAGAGGCTAAGAGCGCATTGACTCAATGCGGTATGCAGCCTCTCTGGTGTCAAGTCTGATTTTTGAAAAAAAAAAAAAAAAATCCAAAATCAGACAGAGTGTTGACACCAGAGAGGCTAAGACCGCATTGACTCAGTGCGGTATTCAGCCTCTCTGGTGTCAAGTCTGATTTTGGGGGAAAAAAAAAAATCCAAAATCAGACAGAGTGTTGACACCAGAGAGGCTAAGACCGCATTGACTCAGTGCGGTATTCAGCCTCTCTGGTGTCAAGTCTGATTTTGGAAAAAAAAAAAAAAAATCCAAAATCAGACAGAGTGTTGACACCAGAGAGGCTAAGACTGCATTGACTCAGTGCGGTATTCAGCCTCTCTGGTGTCAAGTCTGATTTTGGAAAAAAAAAAAAAAAATCCAAAATCAGACAGAGTGTTGACACCAGAGAGGCTAAGACCGCATTGACTCAGTGCGGTATTCAGCCTCTCTGGTGACAAGTCTGATTTTGGAAAAAAAAAAAAAAATCCAAAATCAGACAGAGTGTTGACACCAGAGAGGCTAAGACTGCATTGACTCAGTGCGGTATTCAGCCTCTCTGGTGTCAAGTCTGATTTTGGAAAAAAAAAAAAAAATCCAAAATCAGACAGAGTGTTGACACCAGAGAGGCTAAGACCGCATTGACTCAGTGCGGTATTCAGGCTCTCTGGTGTCAAGTCTGATTTTCGAAAAAAAAAAAAAAAAATCCAAAATCAGACAGTGTTGAGACCAGAGAGGCTAAGACCGCATTGACTCAGTGCGGTATTCAGCCTCTCTGGTGTCAAGTCTGATTTTGGAAAAAAAAAAAAAAAATCCAAAATCAGACAGAGTGTTGAGACCAGAGAGGCTAAGACCGCATTGACTCAGTGCGGTATTCAGCCTCTCTGGTGTCAAGTCTGATTTTGGAAAAAAAAAAAAAAATCCAAAATCAGACAGAGTGTTGAGACCAGAGAGGCTAAGAGCGCATTGACTCAGTGCGGTATGCAGCCTCTCTGGTGTCAAGTCTGATTTTGGAAAAAAAAAAAAAAAAATCCAAAATCAGACAGAGTGTTGACACCAGAGAGGCTAAGACCGCATTGACTCAGTGCGGTATTCAGCCTCTCTGGTGTCAAGTCTGATTTTGGGGGAAAAAAAAAAAAATCCAAAATCAGACAGAGTGTTGACACCAGAGAGGCTAAGACCGCATTGACTCAGTGCGGTATTCAGCCTCTCTGGTGTCAAGTCTGATTTTGGAAAAAAAAAAAAATCCAAAATCAGACAGAGTGTTGACACCAGAGAGGCTAAGACCGCATTGACTCAGTGCGGTATTCAGCCTCTCTGGTGTCAAGTCTGATTTTGGTAAAAAAAAAAAAAATCCAAAATCAGACAGAGTGTTGACACCAGAGAGGCTAAGACCGCATTGACTCAGTGCGGTATTCAGCCTCTCTGGTGTCAAGTCTGATTTTGGAAAAAAAAAAAAAAAAATCCAAAATCAGACAGAGTGTTGAGACCAGAGAGGCTAAGAGCGCATTAACTCAGTGCGGTATGCAGCCTCTCTGGTGTCAAGTCTGATTTTGGAAAAAAAAAAAAAAAAATCCAAAATCAGACAGAGTGTTGAGACCAGAGAGGCTAAGACCGCATTGACTCAGTGCGGTATTCAGCCTCTCTGGTGTCAAGTCTGATTTGGGAAAAAAAAAAAAAAAAAAATCCAAAATCAGACAGAGTGTTGAGACCAGAGAGGCTAAGACCGCATTGACTCAGTGCGGTATTCAGCCTCTCTGGTGTCAAGTCTGATTTTGGAAAAAAAAAAAAAAATCCAAAATCAGACAGAGTGTTGACACCAGAGAGGCTAAGACCGCATTGACTCAGTGCGGTATTCAGCCTCTCTGGTGTCAAGTCTGATTTTGGAAAAAAAAAAAAAAATCCAAAATCAGACAGAGTGTTGAGACCAGAGAGGCTAAGACCGCATTGACTCAGTGCGGTATTGAGCCTCTCTGGTGTCAAGTCTGATTTTGGAAAAAAAAAAAAAAAATCCAAAATCAGACAGAGTGTTGAGACCAGAGAGGCTAAGACCGCATTGACTCAGTGCGGTATTCAGCCTCTCTGGTGTCAAGTCTGATTTTGGAAAAAAAAAAAAAAATCCAAAATCAGACAGAGTGTTGAGACCAGAGAGGCTAAGACCGCATTGACTCAGTGCGGTATTCAGCCTCTCTGGTGTCAAGTCTGATTTTGGAAAAAAAAAAAAAAAATCCAAAATCAGACAGAGTGTTGACACCAGAGAGGCTAAGACCGCATTGACTCAGTGCGGTATTCAGCCTCTCTGGTGTCAAGTCTGATTTTGGAAAAAAAAAAAAAAAAATCCAAAATCAGACAGAGTGTTGACACCAGAGAGGCTAAGACCGCATTGACTCAGTGCGGTATTCAGCCTCTCTGGTGTCAAGTCTGATTTTGGAAAAAAAAAAAAAAAATCCAAAATCAGACAGAGTGTTGAGACCAGAGAGGCTAAGAGCGCATTGACTCAGTGCGGTATGCAGCCTCTCTGGTGTCAAGTCTGATTTTGGAAAAAAAAAAAAAAAAAAATCCAAAATCAGACAGAGTGTTGACACCAGAGAGGCTAAGACCGCATTGACTCAGTGCGGTATTCAGCCTCTCTGGTGTCAAGTCTGATTTTGGAAAAAAAAAAAAAAAATCCAAAATCAGACAGAGTGTTGAGACCAGAGAGGCTAAGAGCGCATTGACTCAGTGCGGTATGCAGCCTCTCTGGTGTCAAGTCTGATTTTGGAAAAAAAAAAAAAAAAAATCCAAAATCAGACAGAGTGTTGACACCAGAGAGGCTAAGACCGCATTGACTCAGTGCGGTATTCAGCCTCTCTGGTGTCAAGTCTGATTTTGGGGAAAAAAAAAAAAAATCCAAAATCAGACAGAGTGTTGACACCAGAGAGGCTAAGACCGCATTGACTCAGTGCGGTATTCAGCCTCTCTGGTGTCAAGTCTGATTTTGGAAAAAAAAAAAAATCCAAAATCAGACAGAGTGTTGACACCAGAGAGGCTAAGACCGCATTGACTCAGTGCGGTATTCAGCCTCTCTGGTGTCAAGTCTGATTTTGGTAAAAAAAAAAAAAATCCAAAATCAGACAGAGTGTTGACACCAGAGAGGCTAAGACCGCATTGACTCAGTGCGGTATTCAGCCTCTCTGGTGTCAAGTCTGATTTTGGAAAAAAAAAAAAAATCCAAAATCAGACAGAGTGTTGACACCAGAGAGGCTAAGACCGCATTGACTCAGTGCGGTATTCAGCCTCTCTGGTGTCAAGTCTGATTTTGGAAAAAAAAAAAAAAAATCCAAAATCAGACAGAGTGTTGAGACCAGAGAGGCTAAGAGCGCATTAACTCAGTGCGGTATGCAGCCTCTCTGGTGTCAAGTCTGATTTTGGAAAAAAAAAAAAAAAAATCCAAAATCAGACAGAGTGTTGAGACCAGAGAGGCTAAGACCGCATTGACTCAGTGCGGTATTCAGCCTCTCTGGTGTCAAGTCTGATTTTGGAAAAAAAAAAAAAAAAAATCCAAAATCAGACAGAGTGTTGAGACCAGAGAGGCTAAGACCGCATTGACTCAGTGCGGTATTCAGCCTCTCTGGTGTCAAGTCTGATTTTGGAAAAAAAAAAAAAAATCCAAAATCAGACAGAGTGTTGACACCAGAGAGGCTAAGACCGCATTGACTCAGTGCGGTATTCAGCCTCTCTGGTGTCAAGTCTGATTTTGGAAAAAAAAAAAAAAAATCCAAAATCAGACAGAGTGTTGAGACCAGAGAGGCTAAGACCGCATTGACTCAGTGCGGTATTCAGCCTCTCTGGTGTCAAGTCTGATTTTGGAAAAAAAAAAAAAAATCCAAAATCAGACAGAGTGTTGAGACCAGAGAGGCTAAGACCGCATTGACTCAGTGCGGTATTCAGCCTCTCTGGTGTCAAGTCTGATTTTGGAAAAAAAAAAAAAAAATCCAAAATCAGACAGTGTTGACACCAGAGAGGCTAAGAGCGCATTGACTCAGTGCGGTATTCAGCCTCTCTGGTGTCAAGTCTGATTTTGGAAAAAAAAAAAAAAAATCCAAAATCAGACAGAGTGTTGAGACCAGAGAGGCTAAGACCGCATTGACTCAGTGCGGTATTCAGCCTCTCTGGTGTCAAGTCTGATTTTGGAAAAAAAAAAAAAAAATCCAAAATCAGACAGAGTGTTGACACCAGAGAGGCTAAGACCGCATTGACTCAGTGCGGTATTCAGCCTCTCTGGTGTCAAGTCTGATTTTGGAAAAAAAAAAAAAAAAATCCAAAATCAGACAGAGTGTTGACACCAGAGAGGCTAAGACCGCATTGACTCAGTGCGGTATTCAGCCTCTCTGGTGTCAAGTCTGATTTTGGAAAAAAAAAAAAAAAATCCAAAATCAGACAGAGTGTTGAGACCAGAGAGGCTAAGAGCGCATTGACTCAGTGCGGTATGCAGCCTCTCTGGTGTCAAGTCTGATTTTGGAAAAAAAAAAAAAAAAAAATCCAAAATCAGACAGAGTGTTGAGACCAGAGAGGCTAAGACCGCATTGACTCAGTGCGGTATTCAGCCTCTCTGGTGTCAAGTCTGATTTTGGAAAAAAAAAAAAAAAAAAAAAATCAGACAGAGTGTTGACACCAGAGAGGCTAAGACCGCATTGACTCAGTGCGGTATTCAGCCTCTCTGGTGTCAAGTGTGATTTTGGAAAAAAAAAAAAAAAAAATCCAAAATCAGACAGAGTGTTGAGACCAGAGAGTATAAGACCGCATTGACTCAGTGCGGTATTCAGCCTCTCTGGTGTCAAGTCTGATTTTGGAAAAAAAAAAAAAAAAAATCCAAAATCAGACAGAGTGTTGACACCAGAGAGGTTAAGACCGCATTGACTCAGTGCGGTATTCAGCCTCTCTGGTGTCAAGTCTGATTTTGGAAAAAAAAAAAAGAAAATCCAAAATCAGACAGAGTGTTGAGACCAGAGAGGCTAAGACCGCATTGACTCAGTGCGGTATTCAGCCTCTCTGGTGTCAAGTCTGATTTTGGAAAAAAAGAAAAGAAAATCCAAAATCAGACAGAGTGTTGACACCAGAGAGGCTAAGACCGCATTGACTCAGTGCGGTATTCAGCCTCTCTGGTGTCAAGTCTGATTTTGGAAAAAAAAAAAAAATCCAAAATCAGACAGAGTGTTGACACCAGAGAGGCTAAGACCGCATTGACTCAGTGCAGTATTCAGCCTCTCTGGTGTCAAGTCTGATTTTGGAAAAATAAATAAATAAATCCAAAATCAGACAGTGTTGAGACCAGAGAGGCTAAGACCGCATTGACTCAGTGCGGTATTCAGCCTCTCTGGTGTCAAGTCTGATTTTGGAAAAAAAAAAAAAAAAAATCCAAAATCAGACAGAGTGTTGACACCAGAGAGGTTAAGACCGCATTGACTCAGTGCGGTATTCAGCCTCTCTGGTGTCAAGTCTGATTTTGGGAAAAAAAAAAAAAAAATCCAAAATCAGACAGAGTGTTGACACCAGAGAGGCTAAGACCGCATTGACTCAGTGCGGTATTCAGCCTCTCTGGTGTCAAGTCTGATTTTGAAAAAAAAAAAAAATCCAAAATCAGACAGAGTGTTGACACCAGAGAGGCTAAGACCGCATTGACTCAGTGCGGTATTCAGCCTCTCTGGTGTCAAGTCTGATTTTGGAAAAAAAAAAAAAAAATCCAAAATCAGACAGAGTGTTGACACCAGAGAGGCTAAGACCGCATTGACTCAGTGCGGTATTCAGCCTCTCTGGTGTCAAGTCTGATTTTGGAAAAAAAAAAAAAAAAAAATCCAAAATCAGACAGAGTGTTGAGACCAGAGAGGCTAAGACCGCATTGACTCAGTGCGGTATTCAGCCTCTCTGGTGTCAAGTCTGATTTTGGAAAAAAAAAAAAAAAAAATCCAAAATCAGACAGAGTGTTGACACCAGAGAGGCTAAGACCGCATTGACTCAGTGCGGTATTCAGCCTCTCTGGTGTCAAGTCTGATTTTGGAAAAAAAAAAAAAATCCAAAATCAGACAGAGTGTCAGTGCGGTATTCAGCCTCTCTGGTGTCAAGTCTGATTTTATAAAAAAAAAAAAAAAAAAATCCAAAATCAGACAGAGTGTTGAGACCAGAGAGGCTAAGACCGCATTGACTCAGTGCGGTATTCAGCCTCTCTGGTGTCAAGTCTGATTTTGGAAAAAAAAAAAAAAATCCAAAATCAGACAGAGTGTTGAGACCAGAGAGGCTAAGACCGCATTGACTCAGTGCGGTATTCAGCCTCTCTGGTGTCAAGTCTGATTTTATAAAAAAAAAAAAAAAAAAATCCAAAATCAGACAGAGTGTTGAGACCAGAGAGGCTAAGACCGCATTGACTCAGTGCGGTATTCAGCCTCTCTGGTGTCAAGTCTGATTTTGGAAAAAAAAAAAAAAAATCCAAAATCAGACAGAGTGTTGACACCAGAGAGGCTAAGACCGCATTGACTCAGTGCGGTATTCAGCCTCTCTGGTGTCAAGTCTGATTTTGGAAAAAAAAAAAAAATCAAAAATCAGACAGAGTGTTGACACCAGAGAGGCTAAGACCGCATTGACTCAGTGCGGTATTCAGCCTCTCTGGTGTCAAGTCTGATTTTGGAAAAAAAAAAAAAAATCCAAAATCAGACAGTGTTGAGACCAGAGAGGCTAAGACCGCATTGACTCAGTGCGGTATTCAGCCTCTCTGGTGTCAAATCTGATTTTGGAAAAAAAAAAAAAAATCCAAAATCAGACAGAGTGTTGAGACCAGAGAGGCTAAGACCGCATTGACTCAGTGCGGTATTCAGCCTCTCTGGTGTCAAGTCTGATTTTTGAAAAAAAAAAAAAAAAAATCCAAAATCAGACAGAGTGTTGACACCAGAGAGGCTAAGACCGCATTGACTCAGTGCGGTATTCAGCCTCTCTGGTGTCAAGTCTGATTTTGGAAAAAAAAAAAAAAATCCAAAATCAGACAGAGTGTTGACACCAGAGAGGCTAAGACCGCATTGACTCAGTGCGGTATTCAGCCTCTCTGGTGTCAAGTCTGATTTTGGAAAAAAAAAAAAAAATCCAAAATCAGACAGAGTGTTGACACCAGAGAGGCTAAGACCGCATTGACTCAGTGCGGTATTCAGCCTCTCTGGTGTCAAGTCTGATTTTGGAAAAAAAAAAAAAATCCAAAATCAGACAGAGTGTTGACACCAGAGAGGCTAAGACCGCATTGACTCAGTGCGGTATTCAGCCTCTCTGGTGTCAAGTCTGATTTTGGAAAAAAAAAAAAAAATCCAAAATCAGACAGAGTGTTGACACCAGAGAGGCTAAGACCGCATTGACTCAGTGCGGTATTCAGCCTCTCTGGTGTCAAGTCTGATTTTGGAAAAAAAAAAAAAAAATCCAAAATCAGACAGTGTTGAGACCAGAGAGGCTAAGACCGCATTGACTCAGTGCGGTATTCAGCCTCTCTGGTGTCAAATCTGATTTTGGAAAAAAAAAAAAAAATCCAAAATCAGACAGAGTGTTGAGACCAGAGAGGCTAAGACCGCATTGACTCAGTGCGGTATTCAGCCTCTCTGGTGTCAAGTCTGATTTTTGAAAAAAAAAAAAAAAAAATCCAAAATCAGACAGAGTGTTGACACCAGAGAGGCTAAGACCGCATTGACTCAGTGCGGTATTCAGCCTCTCTGGTGTCAAGTCTGATTTTGGAAAAAAAAAAAAAAATCCAAAATCAGACAGAGTGTTGACACCAGAGAGGCTAAGACCGCATTGACTCAGTGCGGTATTCAGCCTCTCTGGTGTCAAGTCTGATTTTGGAAAAAAAAAAAAAAATCCAAAATCAGACAGAGTGTTGACACCAGAGAGGCTAAGACCGCATTGACTCAGTGCGGTATTCAGCCTCTCTGGTGTCAAGTCTGATTTTGGAAAAAAAAAAAAAAATCCAAAATCAGACAGAGTGTTGACACCAGAGAGGCTAAGACCGCATTGACTCAGTGCGGTATTCAGCCTCTCTGGTGTCAAGTCTGATTTTGGAAAAAAAAAAAAAAAATCCAAAATCAGACAGTGTTGAGACCAGAGAGGCTAAGACCGCATTGACTCAGTGCGGTATTCAGCCTCTCTGGTGTCAAGTCTGATTTTGGAAAAAAAAAAAAAAAATCCAAAATCAGACAGAGTGTTGAGACCAGAGAGGCTAAGACCGCATTGACTCAGTGCGGTATTCAGCCTCTCTGGTGTCAAGTCTGATTTTGGAAAAAAAAAAAAAAAAAATCCAAAATCAGACAGAGTGTTGACACCAGAGAGGCTAAGACCGCATTGACTCAGTGCGGTATTCAGCCTCTCTGGTGTCAAGTCTGATTTTATAAAAAAAAAAAAAAAAAATCCAAAATCAGACAGAGTGTTGAGACCAGAGAGGCTAAGACCGCATTGACTCAGTGCGGTATTCAGCCTCTCTAGTGTCAAGTCTGATTTTGGAAAAAAAAAAAAAAATCCAAAATCAGACAGAGTGTTGACACCAGAGAGGCTAAGACCGCATTGACTCAGTGCGGTATTCAGCCTCTCTGGTGTCAAGTCTGATTTTGGAAAAAAAAAAAAAAATCCAAAATCAGACAGAGTGTTGACACCAGAGAGGCTAAGACCGCATTGACTCAGTGCGGTATTCAGCCTCTCTGGTGTCAAGTCTGATTTTAGAAAAAAAAAAAAAAAATCCAAAATCAGACAGTGTTGAGACCAGAGAGGCTAAGACTGCATTGACTCAGTGCGGTATTCAGCCTCTCTGGTGTCAAATCTGATTTTGGAAAAAAAAAAAAAAATTCCAAAATCAGACAGAGTGTTGAGACCAGAGAGGCTAAGACCGCATTGACTCAGTGCGGTATTCAGCCTCTCTGGTGTCAAGTCTGATTTTGGAAAAAAAAAAAAAAAATCCAAAATCAGACAGAGTGTTGAGACCAGAGAGGCTAAGAGCGCATTGACTCAGTGCGGTATGCAGCCTCTCTGGTGTCAAGTCTGATTTTGAAAAAAAAAAAAAAAAAAATCCAAAATCAGACAGAGTGTTGACACCAGAGAGGCTAAGACCGCATTGACTCAGTGCGGTATTCAGCCTCTCTGGTGTCAAGTCTGATTTTGGAAAAAAAAAAAAAAATCCAAAATCAGACAGAGTGTTGACACCAGAGAGGCTAAGACCGCATTGACTCAGTGCGGTATTCAGCCTCTCTGGTGTCAAGTCTGATTTTGGAAAAAAAAAAAAAAAATCCAAAATCAGACAGAGTGTTGACACCAGAGAGGCTAAGACCGCATTGACTCAGTGCGGTATTCAGCCTCTCTGGTGTCAAGTCTGATTTTGGAAAAAAAAAAAAAATCCAAAATCAGACAGAGTGTTGACACCAGAGAGGCTAAGACCGCATTGACTCAGTGCGGTATTCAGCCTCTCTGGTGTCAAGTCTGATTTTGGAAAAAAAAAAAAAAATCCAAAATCAGACAGAGTGTTGACACCAGAGAGGCTAAGACCGCATTGACTCAGTGCGGTATTCAGCCTCTCTGGTGTCAAGTCTGATTTTGGAAAAAAAAAAAAAAAATCCAAAATCAGACAGTGTTGAGACCAGAGAGGCTAAGACCGCATTGACTCAGTGCGGTATTCAGCCTCTCTGGTGTCAAATCTGATTTTGGAAAAAAAAAAAAAAATCCAAAATCAGACAGAGTGTTGAGACCAGAGAGGCTAAGACCGCATTGACTCAGTGCGGTATTCAGCCTCTCTGGTGTCAAGTCTGATTTTTGAAAAAAAAAAAAAAAAAATCCAAAATCAGACAGAGTGTTGACACCAGAGAGGCTAAGACCGCATTGACTCAGTGCGGTATTCAGCCTCTCTGGTGTCAAGTCTGATTTTGGAAAAAAAAAAAAAAATCCAAAATCAGACAGAGTGTTGACACCAGAGAGGCTAAGACCGCATTGACTCAGTGCGGTATTCAGCCTCTCTGGTGTCAAGTCTGATTTTGGAAAAAAAAAAAAAAAATCAAAAATCAGACAGAGTGTTGAGACCAGAGAGGCTAAGAGCGCATTGACTCAGTGCGGTATGCAGCCTCTCTGGTGTCAAGTCTGATTTTGGAAAAAAAAAAAAAAAAAAATCCAAAATCAGACAGAATGTTGACACCAGAGAGGCTAAGACCGCATTGACTCAGTGCGGTATTCAGCCTCTCTGGTGTCAAGTCTGATTTTGGGGGAAAAAAAAAAATCCAAAATCAGACAGAGTGTTGACACCAGAGAGGCTAAGACCGCATTGACTCAGTGCGGTATTCAGCCTCTCTGGTGTCAAGTCTGATTTTGGAAAAAAAAAAAAAATCCAAAATCAGACAGAGTGTTGACACCAGAGAGGCTAAGACCGCATTGACTCAGTGCGGTATTCAGCCTCTCTGGTGTCAAGTCTGATTTTGGAAAAAAAAAAAAAAAATCCAAAATCAGACAGAGTGTTGACACCAGAGAGGCTAAGACCGCATTGACTCAGTGCGGTATTCAGCCTCTCTGGTGTCAAGTCTGATTTTGGAAAAAAAAAAAAAATCCAAAATCAGACAGAGTGTTGACACCAGAGAGGCTAAGACCGCATTGACTCAGTGCGGTATTCAGCCTCTCTGGTGTCAAGTCTGATTTTGGAAAAAAAAAAAAAAATCCAAAATCAGACAGAGTGTTGACACCAGAGAGGCTAAGACCGCATTGACTCAGTGCGGTATTCAGCCTCTCTGGTGTCAAGTCTGATTTTGGAAAAAAAAAAAAAAAATCCAAAATCAGACAGTGTTGAGACCAGAGAGGCTTAAGACCGCATTGACTCAGTGCGGTATTCAGCCTCTCTGGTGTCAAATCTGATTTTGGAAAAAAAAAAAAAAATCCAAAATCAGACAGAGTGTTGAGACCAGAGAGGCTAAGACCGCATTGACTCAGTGCGGTATTCAGCCTCTCTGGTGTCAAGTCTGATTTTTGAAAAAAAAAAAAAAAAAATCCAAAATCAGACAGAGTGTTGACACCAGAGAGGCTAAGACCGCATTGACTCAGTGCGGTATTCAGCCTCTCTGGTGTCAAGTCTGATTTTGGAAAAAAAAAAAAAAATCCAAAATCAGACAGAGTGTTGACACCAGAGAGGCTAAGACCGCATTGACTCAGTGCGGTATTCAGCCTCTCTGGTGTCAAGTCTGATTTTGGAAAAAAAAAAAAAAAATCAAAAATCAGACAGAGTGTTGAGACCAGAGAGGCTAAGAGCGCATTGACTCAGTGCGGTATGCAGCCTCTCTGGTGTCAAGTCTGATTTTGGAAAAAAAAAAAAAAAAAAATCCAAAATCAGACAGAATGTTGACACCAGAGAGGCTAAGACCGCATTGACTCAGTGCTGTATTCAGCCTCTCTGGTGTCAAGTCTGATTTTGGGGGAAAAAAAAAAATCCAAAATCAGACAGAGTGTTGACACCAGAGAGGCTAAGACCGCATTGACTCAGTGCGGTATTCAGCCTCTCTGGTGTCAAGTCTGATTTTGGAAAAAAAAAAAAAATCCAAAATCAGACAGAGTGTTGACACCAGAGAGGCTAAGACCGCATTGACTCAGTGCGGTATTCAGCCTCTCTGGTGTCAAGTCTGATTTTGGAAAAAAAAAAAAAAATCCAAAATCAGACAGAGTGTTGACACCAGAGAGGCTAAGACCGCATTGACTCAGTGCGGTATTCAGCCTCTCTGGTGTCAAGTCTGATTTTGGAAAAAAAAAAAAAAATCCAAAATCAGACAGAGTGTTGACACCAGAGAGGCTAAGACCGCATTGACTCAGTGCGGTATTCAGCCTCTCTGGTGTCAAGTCTGATTTTGGAAAAAAAAAAAAAAATCCAAAATCAGACAGAGTGTTGACACCAGAGAGGCTAAGACCGCATTGACTCAGTGCGGTATTCAGCCTCTCTGGTGTCAAGTCTGATTTTGGAAAAAAAAAAAAAAAATCCAAAATCAGACAGTGTTGAGACCAGAGAGGCTAAGACCGCATTGACTCAGTGCGGTATTCAGCCTCTCTGGTGTCAAGTCTGATTTTGGAAAAAAAAAAAAAAAAATCCAAAATCAGACAGAGTGTTGACACCAGAGAGGCTAAGACCGCATTGACTCAGTGCGGTATTCAGCCTCTCTGGTGTCAAGTCTGATTTAAGAAAAAAAAAAAAAAAATCCAAAATCAGACAGAGTGTTGAGACCAGAGAGGCTAAGACCGCATTGACTCAGTGCGGTATTCAGCCTCTCTGGTGTCAAGTCTGATTTTGGAAAAAAAAAAAAAAATCCAAAATCAGACAGAGTGTTGACACCAGAGAGGCTAAGACCGCATTGACTCAGTGCGGTATTCAGCCTCTCTGGTGTCAAGTCTGATTTTAGAAAAAAAAAAAAAAAATCCAAAATCAGACAGTGTTGAGACCAGAGAGGCTAAGACTGCATTGACTCAGTGCGGTATTCAGCCTCTCTGGTGTCAAATCTGATTTTGGAAAAAAAAAAAAAAATCCAAAATCAGACAGAGTGTTGAGACCAGAGAGGCTAAGACCGCATTGACTCAGTGCGGTATTCAGCCTCTCTGGTGTCAAGTCTGATTTTGGAAAAAAAAAAAAAAAATCCAAAATCAGACAGAGTGTTGAGACCAGAGAGGCTAAGAGCGCATTGACTCAGTGCGGTATGCAGCCTCTCTGGTGTCAAGTCTGATTTTGAAAAAAAAAAAAAAAAAAAATCCAAAATCAGACAGAGTGTTGACACCAGAGAGGCTAAGACCGCATTGACTCAGTGCGGTATTCAGCCTCTCTGGTGTCAAGTCTGATTTTGGAAAAAAAAAAAAAAATCCAAAATCAGACAGAGTGTTGACACCAGAGAGGCTAAGACCGCATTGACTCAGTGCGGTATTCAGCCTCTCTGGTGTCAAGTCTGATTTTGGAAAAAAAAAAAAAAATCCAAAATCAGACAGAGTGTTGACACCAGAGAGGCTAAGACCGCATTGACTCAGTGCGGTATTCAGCCTCTCTGGTGTCAAGTCTGATTTTGGAAAAAAAAAAAAAATCCAAAATCAGACAGAGTGTTGACACCAGAGAGGCTAAGACCGCATTGACTCAGTGCGGTATTCAGCCTCTCTGGTGTCAAGTCTGATTTTGGAAAAAAAAAAAAAAATCCAAAATCAGACAGAGTGTTGACACCAGAGAGGCTAAGACCGCATTGACTCAGTGCGGTATTCAGCCTCTCTGGTGTCAAGTCTGATTTTGGAAAAAAAAAAAAAAAATCCAAAATCAGACAGTGTTGAGACCAGAGAGGCTAAGACCGCATTGACTCAGTGCGGTATTCAGCCTCTCTGGTGTCAAATCTGATTTTGGAAAAAAAAAAAAAATCCAAAATCAGACAGAGTGTTGAGACCAGAGAGGCTAAGACCGCATTGACTCAGTGCGGTATTCAGCCTCTCTGGTGTCAAGTCTGATTTTTGAAAAAAAAAAAAAAAAAATCCAAAATCAGACAGAGTGTTGACACCAGAGAGGCTAAGACCGCATTGACTCAGTGCGGTATTCAGCCTCTCTGGTGTCAAGTCTGATTTTGGAAAAAAAAAAAAAAATCCAAAATCAGACAGAGTGTTGACACCAGAGAGGCTAAGACCGCATTGACTCAGTGCGGTATTCAGCCTCTCTGGTGTCAAGTCTGATTTTGGAAAAAAAAAAAAAAAATCAAAAATCAGACAGAGTGTTGAGACCAGAGAGGCTAAGAGCGCATTGACTCAGTGCGGTATGCAGCCTCTCTGGTGTCAAGTCTGATTTTGGAAAAAAAAAAAAAAAAAAATCCTAAATCAGACAGAATGTTGACACCAGAGAGGCTAAGACCGCATTGACTCAGTGCGGTATTCAGCCTCTCTGGTGTCAAGTCTGATTTTGGGGAAAAAAAAAAAAATCCAAAATCAGACAGAGTGTTGACACCAGAGAGGCTAAGACCGCATTGACTCAGTGCGGTATTCAGCCTCTCTGGTGTCAAGTCTGATTTTGGAAAAAAAAAAAAAATCCAAAATCAGACAGAGTGTTGACACCAGAGAGGCTAAGACCGCATTGACTCAGTGCGGTATTCAGCCTCTCTGGTGTCAAGTCTGATTTTGGAAAAAAAAAAAAAATCCAAAATCAGACAGAGTGTTGACACCAGAGAGGCTAAGACCGCATTGACTCAGTGCGGTATTCAGCCTCTCTGGTGTCAAGTCTGATTTTGGAAAAAAAAAAAAAAATCCAAAATCAGACAGAGTGTTGACACCAGAGAGGCTAAGACCGCATTGACTCAGTGCGGTATTCAGCCTCTCTGGTGTCAAGTCTGATTTTGGAAAAAAAAAAAAAAAATCCAAAATCAGACAGTGTTGAGACCAGAGAGGCTAAGACCGCATTGACTCAGTGCGGTATTCAGCCTCTCTGGTGTCAAATCTGATTTTGGAAAAAAAAAAAAAAATCCAAAATCAGACAGAGTGTTGAGACCAGAGAGGCTAAGACCGCATTGACTCAGTGCGGTATTCAGCCTCTCTGGTGTCAAGTCTGATTTTTGAAAAAAAAAAAAAAAAAATCCAAAATCAGACAGAGTGTTGACACCAGAGAGGCTAAGACCGCATTGACTCAGTGCGGTATTCAGCCTCTCTGGTGTCAAGTCTGATTTTGGAAAAAAAAAAAAAAATCCAAAATCAGACAGAGTGTTGACACCAGAGAGGCTAAGACCGCATTGACTCAGTGCGGTATTCAGCCTCTCTGGTGTCAAGTCTGATTTTGGAAAAAAAAAAAAAAAATCAAAAATCAGACAGAGTGTTGAGACCAGAGAGGCTAAGAGCGCATTGACTCAGTGCGGTATGCAGCCTCTCTGGTGTCAAGTCTGATTTTGGAAAAAAAAAAAAAAAAAAATCCAAAATCAGACAGAATGTTGACACCAGAGAGGCTAAGACCGCATTGACTCAGTGCGGTATTCAGCCTCTCTGGTGTCAAGTCTGATTTTGGGGAAAAAAAAAAAATCCAAAATCAGACAGAGTGTTGACACCAGAGAGGCTAAGACCGCATTGACTCAGTGCGGTATTCAGCCTCTCTGGTGTCAAGTCTGATTTTGGAAAAAAAAAAAAAATCCAAAATCAGACAGAGTGTTGACACCAGAGAGGCTGAGACCGCATTGACTCAGTGCGGTATTCAGCCTCTCTGGTGTCAAGTCTGATTTTGGAAAAAAAAAAAAAAATCCAAAATCAGACAGAGTGTTGACACCAGAGAGGCTAAGACCGCATTGACTCAGTGCGGTATTCAGCCTCTCTGGTGTCAAGTCTGATTTTGGAAAAAAAAAAAAAATCCAAAATCAGACAGAGTGTTGACACCAGAGAGGCTAAGACCGCATTGACTCAGTGCGGTATTCAGCCTCTCTGGTGTCAAGTCTGATTTTGGAAAAAAAAAAAAAAATCCAAAATCAGACAGAGTGTTGACACCAGAGAGGCTAAGACCGCATTGACTCAGTGCGGTATTCAGCCTCTCTGGTGTCAAGTCTGATTTTGGAAAAAAAAAAAAAAAATCCAAAATCAGACAGTGTTGAGACCAGAGAGGCTAAGACCGCATTGACTCAGTGCGGTATTCAGCCTCTCTGGTGTCAAGTCTGATTTTGGAAAAAAAAAAAAAAAATCCAAAATCAGACAGAGTGTTGAGACCAGAGAGGCTAAGACCGCATTGACTCAGTGCGGTATTCAGCCTCTCTGGTGTCAAGTCTGATTTTGGAAAAAAAAAAAAAAAAATCCAAAATCAGACAGAGTGTTGACACCAGAGAGGCTAAGACCGCATTGACTCAGTGCGGTATTCAGCCTCTCTGGTGTCAAGTCTGATTTTATAAAAAAAAAAAAAAAAAATCCAAAATCAGACAGAGTGTTGAGACCAGAGAGGCTAAGACCGCATTGACTCAGTGCGGTATTCAGCCTCTCTGGTGTCAAGTCTGATTTTGGAAAAAAAAAAAAAAATCCAAAATCAGACAGAGTGTTGACACCAGAGAGGCTAAGACCGCATTGACTCAGTGCGGTATTCAGCCTCTCTGGTGTCAAGTCTGATTTTGGAAAAAAAAAAAAAATCCAAAATCAGACAGAGTGTTGACACCAGAGAGGCTAAGACCGCATTGACTCAGTGCGGTATTCAGCCTCTCTGGTGTCAAGTCTGATTTTGGAAAAAAAAAAAAAAATCCAAAATCAGACAGAGTGTTGACACCAGAGAGGCTAAGACCGCATTGACTCAGTGCGGTATTCAGCCTCTCTGGTGTCAAGTCTGATTTTAGAAAAAAAAAAAAAAAATCCAAAATCAGACAGTGTTGAGACCAGAGAGGCTAAGACTGCATTGACTCATTGCGGTATTCAGCCTCTCTGGTGTCAAATCTGATTTTGGAAAAAAAAAAAAAAATCCAAAATCAGACAGAGTGTTGAGACCAGAGAGGCTAAGACCGCATTGACTCAGTGCGGTATTCAGCCTCTCTGGTGTCAAGTCTGATTTTGGAAAAAAAAAAAAAAAATCCAAAATCAGACAGAGTGTTGAGACCAGAGAGGCTAAGAGTGCATTGACTCAGTGCGGTATGCAGCCTCTCTGGTGTCAAGTCTGATTTTGAAAAAAAAAAAAAAAAAAAATCCAAAATCAGACAGAGTGTTGACACCAGAGAGGCTAAGACCGCATTGACTCAGTGCGGTATTCAGCCTCTCTGGTGTCAAGTCTGATTTTGGGAAAAAAAAAAAAAAAATCCAAAATCAGACAGAGTGTTGACACCAGAGAGGCTAAGACCGCATTGACTCAGTGCGGTATTCAGCCTCTCTGGTGTCAAGTCTGATTTTTGAAAAAAAAAAAAATCCAAAATCAGACAGAGTGTTGACACCAGAGAGGCTAAGACCGCATTGACTCAGTGCGGTATTCAGCCTCTCTGGTGTCAAGTCTGATTTTGGAAAAAAAAAAAAAAATCCAAAATCAGACAGAGTGTTGACACCAGAGAGGCTAAGACCGCATTGACTCAGTGCGGTATTCAGCCTCGCTGGTGTCAAGTCTGATTTTGGAAAAAAAAAAAAAAAAAAATCCAAAATCAGACAGAGTGTTGAGACCAGAGAGGCTAAGACCGCATTGACTCAGTGCGGTATTCAGCCTCTCTGGTGTCAAGTCTGATTTTGGAAAAAAAAAAAAAAAAATCCAAAATCAGACAGAGTGTTGACACCAGAGAGGCTAAGACCGCATTGACTCAGTGCGGTATTCAGCCTCTCTGGTGTCAAGTCTGATTTTGGAAAAAAAAAAAAAAATCCAAAATCAGACAGAGTGTTGACACCAGAGAGGCTAAGACCGCATTGACTCAGTGCGGTATTCAGCCTCTCTGGTGTCAAGTCTGATTTTGGAAAAAAAAAAAAAAATCCAAAATCAGACAGAGTGTTGACACCAGAGAGGCTAAGACCGCATTGACTCAGTGCGGTATTCAGCCTCTCTGGTGTCAAGTCTGATTTTGGAAAAAAAAAAAAAAAAAATCCAAAATCAGACAGAGTGTTGAGACCAGAGAGGCTAAGACCGCATTGACTCAGTGCGGTATTCAGCCTCTCTGGTGTCAAGTCTGATTTTGGAAAAAAAAAAAAAAAAAATCCAAAATCAGACAGAGTGTTGACACCAGAGAGGCTAAGACCGCATTGACTCAGTGCGGTATTCAGCCTCTCTGGTGTCAAGTCTGATTTTGGAAAAAAAAAAAAAATCCAAAATCAGACAGAGTGTTGAGACCAGAGAGGCTAAGACCGCATTGACTCAGTGCGGTATTCAGCCTCTCTGGTGTCAAGTCTGATTTTATAAAAAAAAAAAAAAAAAAATCCAAAATCAGACAGAGTGTTGAGACCAGAGAGGCTAAGACCGCATTGACTCAGTGCGGTATTCAGCCTCTCTGGTGTCAAGTCTGATTTTGGAAAAAAAAAAAAAAAAATCCAAAATCAGACAGAGTGTTGACACCAGAGAGGCTAAGACCGCATTGACTCAGTGCGGTATTCAGCCTCTCTGGTGTCAAGTCTGATTTTGGAAAAAAAAAAAAAATCCAAAATCAGACAGAGTGTTGACACCAGAGAGGCTAAGACCGCATTGACTCAGTGCGGTATTCAGCCTCTCTGGTGTCAAGTCTGATTTTGGAAAAAAAAAAAAAAATCCAAAATCAGACAGAGTGTTGACACCAGAGAGGCTAAGACCGCATTGACTCAGTGCGGTATTCAGCCTCTCTGGTGTCAAGTCTGATTTTGGAAAAAAAAAAAAAAAAATCCAAAATCAGACAGTGTTGAGACCAGAGAGGCTAAGACCGCATTGACTCAGTGCGGTATTCAGCCTCTCTGGTGTCAAATCTGATTTTGGAAAAAAAAAAAAAAATCCAAAATCAGACAGAGTGTTGAGACCAGAGAGGCTAAGACCGCATTGACTCAGTGCGGTATTCAGCCTCTCTGGTGTCAAGTCTGATTTTGGAAAAAAAAAAAAAAAAAAATCCAAAATCAGACAGAGTGTTGACACCAGAGAGGCTAAGACCGCATTGACTCAGTGCGGTATTCAGCCTCTCTGGTGTCAAGTCTGATTTTGGAAAAAAAAAAAAAATCCAAAATCAGACAGAGTGTTGACACCAGAGAGGCTAAGACCGCATTGACTCAGTGCGGTATTCAGCCTCTCTGGTGTCAAGTCTGATTTTGGAAAAAAAAAAAAAAATCCAAAATCAGACAGAGTGTTGACACCAGAGAGGCTAAGACCGCATTGACTCAGTGCGGTATTCAGCCTCTCTGGTGTCAAGTCTGATTTTGGAAAAAAAAAAAAAATCCAAAATCAGACAGAGTGTTGACACCAGAGAGGCTAAGACCGCATTGACTCAGTGCAGTATTCAGCCTCTCTGGTGTCAAGTCTGATTTTGGAAAAAAAAAAAAAAATCCAAAATCAGACAGAGTGTTGACACCAGAGAGGCTAAGACCGCATTGACTCAGTGCGGTATTCAGCCTCTCTGGTGTCAAGTCTGATTTTGGAAAAAAAAAAAAAAAATCCAAAATCAGACAGTGTTGAGACCAGAGAGGCTAAGACCGCATTGACTCAGTGCGGTATTCAGCCTCTCTGGTGTCAAGTCTGATTTTGGAAAAAAAAAAAAAAAATCCAAAATCAGACAGAGTGTTGAGACCAGAGAGGCTAAGACCGCATTGACTCAGTGCGGTATTCAGCCTCTCTGGTGTCAAGTCTGATTTTGGAAAAAAAAAAAAAAAAAAATCCAAAATCAGACAGAGTGTTGACACCAGAGAGGCTAAGACCGCATTGACTCAGTGCGGTATTCAGCCTCTCTGGTGTCAAGTCTGATTTTATAAAAAAAAAAAAAAAAAAATCCAAAATCAGACAGAGTGTTGAGACCAGAGAGGCTAAGACCGCATTGACTCAGTGCGGTATTCAGCCTCTCTGGTGTCAAGTCTGATTTTGGAAAAAAAAAAAAAAATCCAAAATCAGACAGAGTGTTGACACCAGAGAGGCTAAGACCGCATTGACTCAGTGCGGTATTCAGCCTCTCTGGTGTCAAGTCTGAATTTGGAAAAAAAAAAAAAATCCAAAATCAGACAGAGTGTTGACACCAGAGAGGCTAAGACCGCATTGACTCAGTGCGGTATTCAGCCTCTCTGGTGTCAAGTCTGATTTTGGAAAAAAAAAAAAAAATCCAAAATCAGACAGAGTGTTGACACCAGAGAGGCTAAGACCGCATTGACTCAGTGCGGTATTCAGCCTCTCTGGTGTCAAGTCTGATTTTAGAAAAAAAAAAAAAAAATCCAAAATCAGACAGTGTTGAGACCAGAGAGGCTAAGACTGCATTGACTCAGTGCGGTATTCAGCCTCTCTGGTGTCAAATCTGATTTTGGAAAAAAAAAAAAAAATCCAAAATCAGACAGAGTGTTGAGACCAGAGAGGCTAAGACCGCATTGAACTCAGTGCGGTATTCAGCCTCTCTGGTGTCAAGTCTGATTTTGGAAAAAAAAAAAAAAAATCCAAAATCAGACAGAGTGTTGAGACCAGAGAGGCTAAGAGCGCATTGACTCAGTGCGGTATGCAGCCTCTCTGGTGTCAAGTCTGATTTTGAAAAAAAAAAAAAAAAAAAATCCAAAATCAGACAGAGTGTTGACACCAGAGAGGCTAAGACCGCATTGACTCAGTGCGGTATTCAGCCTCTCTGGTGTCAAGTCTGATTTTGGGAAAAAAAAAAAAAAAAATCCAAAATCAGACAGAGTGTTGACACCAGAGAGGCTAAGACCGCATTGACTCAGTGCGGTATTCAGCCTCTCTGGTGTCAAGTCTGATTTTTGAAAAAAAAAAAAAATCCAAAATCAGACAGAGTGTTGACACCAGAGAGGCTAAGACCGCATTGACTCAGTGCGGTATTCAGCCTCTCTGGTGTCAAGTCTGATTTTGGAAAAAAAAAAAAAAATCCAAAATCAGACAGAGTGTTGACACCAGAGAGGCTAAGACCGCATTGACTCAGTGCGGTATTCAGCCTCGCTGGTGTCAAGTCTGATTTTGGAAAAAAAAAAAAAAAAAAATCCAAAATCAGACAGAGTGTTGAGACCAGAGAGGCTAAGACCGCATTGACTCAGTGCGGTATTCAGCCTCTCTGGTGTCAAGTCTGATTTTGGAAAAAAAAAAAAAAAAAATCCAAAATCAGACAGAGTGTTGACACCAGAGAGGCTAAGACCGCATTGACTCAGTGCGGTATTCAGCCTCTCTGGTGTCAAGTCTGATTTTGGAAAAAAAAAAAAAAAATCCAAAATCAGACAGAGTGTTGACACCAGAGAGGCTAAGACCGCATTGACTCAGTGCGGTATTCAGCCTCTCTGGTGTCAAGTCTGATTTTGGAAAAAAAAAAAAAAATCCAAAATCAGACAGAGTGTTGACACCAGAGAGGCTAAGACCGCATTGACTCAGTGCGGTATTCAGCCTCTCTGGTGTCAAGTCTGATTTTGGAAAAAAAAAAAAAAAAAAATCCAAAATCAGACAGAGTGTTGAGACCAGAGAGGCTAAGACCGCATTGACTCAGTGCGGTATTCAGCCTCTCTGGTGTCAAGTCTGATTTTGGAAAAAAAAAAAAAAAAAATCCAAAATCAGACAGAGTGTTGACACCAGAGAGGCTAAGACCGCATTGACTCAGTGCGGTATTCAGCCTCTCTGGTGTCAAGTCTGATTTTGGAAAAAAAAAAAAAAATCCAAAATCAGACAGAGTGTTGAGACCAGAGAGGCTAAGACCGCATTGACTCAGTGCGGTATTCAGCCTCTCTGGTGTCAAGTCTGATTTTATAAAAAAAAAAAAAAAAAAATCCAAAATCAGACAGAGTGTTGAGACCAGAGAGGCTAAGACCGCATTGACTCAGTGCGGTATTCAGCCTCTCTGGTGTCAAGTCTGATTTTGGAAAAAAAAAAAAAAAATCCAAAATCAGACAGAGTGTTGACACCAGAGAGGCTAAGACCGCATTGACTCAGTGCGGTATTCAGCCTCTCTGGTGTCAAGTCTGATTTTGGAAAAAAAAAAAAAATCCAAAATCAGACAGAGTGTTGACACCAGAGAGGCTAAGACCGCATTGACTCAGTGCGGTATTCAGCCTCTCTGGTGTCAAGTCTGATTTTGGAAAAAAAAAAAAAAATCCAAAATCAGACAGAGTGTTGACACCAGAGAGGCTAAGACCGCATTGACTCAGTGCGGTATTCAGCCTCTCTGGTGTCAAGTCTGATTTTGGAAAAAAAAAAAAAAAATCC
This sequence comes from Poromitra crassiceps, assembly GCF_964638095.1. Lineage (NCBI taxonomy): Eukaryota > Metazoa > Chordata > Actinopteri > Beryciformes > Melamphaidae > Poromitra > Poromitra crassiceps. The sequence goes on from NW_028152154.1 coordinate 195,991, forward strand.
AAAATCAGACAGTGTTGAGACCAGAGAGGCTAAGACCGCATTGACTCAGTGCGGTATTCAGCCTCTCTGGTGTCAAATCTGATTTTGGAAAAAAAAAAAAAAATCCAAAATCAGACAGAGTGTTGAGACCAGAGAGGCTAAGACCGCATTGACTCAGTGCGGTATTCAGCCTCTCTGGTGTCAAGTCTGATTTTGGAAAAAAAAAAAAAAAAAAATCCAAAATCAGACAGAGTGTTGACACCAGAGAGGCTAAGACCGCATTGACTCAGTGCGGTATTCAGCCTCTCTGGTGTCAAGTCTGATTTTGGGGAAAAAAAAAAAAATCCAAAATCAGACAGAGTGTTGACACCAGAGAGGCTAAGACCGCATTGACTCAGTGCGGTATTCAGCCTCTCTGGTGTCAAGTCTGATTTTGGAAAAAAAAAAAAAAATCCAAAATCAGACAGAGTGTTGACACCAGAGAGGCTAAGACCGCATTGACTCAGTGCGGTATTCAGCCTCTCTGGTGTCAAGTCTGATTTTGGAAAAAAAAAAAAAAAATCCAAAATCAGACAGAGTGTTGACACCAGAGAGGCTAAGACCGCATTGACTCAGTGCGGTATTCAGCCTCTCTGGTGTCAAGTCTGATTTTGGAAAAAAAAAAAAAAAAATCCAAAATCAGACAGTGTTGAGACCAGAGAGGCTAAGACCGCATTGACTCAGTGCGGTATTCAGCCTCTCTGGTGTCAAGTCTGATTTTGGAAAAAAAAAAAAAAATCCAAAATCAGACAGAGTGTTGACACCAGAGAGGCTAAGACCGCATTGACTCAGTGCGGTATTCAGCCTCTCTGGTGTCAAGTCTGATTTTGGAAAAAAAAAAAAAAAAAAATCCAAAATCAGACAGAGTGTTGAGACCAGAGAGGCTAAGACCGCATTGACTCAGTGCGGTATTCAGCCTCTCTGGTGTCAAGTCTTATTTTGGAAAAAAAAAAAAAAAAAATCCAAAATCAGACAGAGTGTTGACACCAGAGAGGCTAAGACCGCATTGACTCAGTGCGGTATTCAGCCTCTCTGGTGTCAAGTCTGATTTTGCAAAAAAAAAAAAAAATCCAAAATCAGACAGAGTGTTGACACCAGAGAGGCTAAGACCGCATTGACTCAGTGCGGTATTCAGCCTCTCTGGTGTCAAGTCTGATTTTGGAAAAAAAAAAAAAAAAAATCCAAAATCAGACAGAGTGTTGAGACCAGAGAGGCTAAGACCGCATTGACTCAGTGCGGTATTAAGCCTCTCTGGTGTCAAGTCTGATTTTGGAAAAAAAAAAAAAAAATCCAAAATCAGACAGTGTTGAGACCAGAGAGGCTAAGACCGCATTGACTCAGTGCGGTATTCAGCCTCTCTGGTGTCAAATCTGATTTTGGAAAAAAAAAAAAAAATCCAAAATCAGACAGAGTGTTGAGACCAGAGAGGCTAAGACCGCATTGACTCAGTGCGGTATTCAGCCTCTCTGGTGTCAAGTCTGATTTTGGAAAAAAAAAAAAAAAAAAATCCAAAATCAGACAGAGTGTTGACACCAGAGAGGCTAAGACCGCATTGACTCAGTGCGGTATTCAGCCTCTCTGGTGTCAAGTCTGATTTTGGGAAAAAAAAAAAAATCCAAAATCAGACAGAGTGTTGACACCAGAGAGGCTAAGACCGCATTGACTCAGTGCGGTATTCAGCCTCTCTGGTGTCAAGTCTGATTTTGGAAAAAAAAAAAAAAATCCAAAATCAGACAGAGTGTTGACACCAGAGAGGCTAAGACCGCATTGACTCAGTGCGGTATTCAGCCTCTCTGGTGTCAAGTCTGATTTTGGAAAAAAAAAAAAAATCCAAAATCAGACAGAGTGTTGACACCAGAGAGGCTAAGACCGCATTGACTCAGTGCGGTATTCAGCCTCTCTGGTGTCAAGTCTGATTTTGGAAAAAAAAAAAAAAATCCAAAATCAGACAGAGTGTTGACACCAGAGAGGCTAAGACCGCATTGACTCAGTGCGGTATTCAGCCTCTCTGGTGTCAAGTCTGATTTTGGAAAAAAAAAAAAAAAATCCAAAATCAGACAGTGTTGAGACCAGAGAGGCTAAGACCGCATTGACTCAGTGCGGTATTCAGCCTCTCTGGTGTCAAGTCTGATTTTGGAAAAAAAAAAAAAAATCCAAAATCAGACAGAGTGTTGACACCAGAGAGGCTAAGACCGCATTGACTCAGTGCGGTATTCAGCCTCTCTGGTGTCAAGTCTGATTTTGGAAAAAAAAAAAAAAAAAAATCCAAAATCAGACAGAGTGTTGAGACCAGAGAGGCTAAGACCGCATTGACTCAGTGCGGTATTCAGCCTCTCTGGTGTCAAGTCTGATTTTGGAAAAAAAAAAAAAAAAAATCCAAAATCAGACAGAGTGTTGACACCAGAGAGGCTAAGACCGCATTGACTCAGTGCAGTATTCAGCCTCTCTGGTGTCAAGTCTGATTTTGGAAAAAAAAAAAAAAATCCAAAATCAGACAGAGTGTTGACACCAGAGAGGCTAAGACCGCATTGACTCAGTGCGGTATTCAGCCTCTCTGGTGTCAAGTCTGATTTTGGAAAAAAAAAAAAAAAAAAATCCAAAATCAGACAGAGTGTTGAGACCAGAGAGGCTAAGACCGCATTGACTCAGTGCGGTATTCAGCCTCTCTGGTGTCAAGTCTGATTTTGGAAAAAAAAAAAAAAAAAATCCAAAATCAGACAGAGTGTTGACACCAGAGAGGCTAAGACCGCATTGACTCAGTGCGGTATTCAGCCTCTCTGGTGTCAAGTCTGATTTTATAAAAAAAAAAAAAAAAAATCCAAAATCAGACAGAGTGTTGAGACCAGAGAGGCTAAGACCGCATTGACTCAGTGCGGTATTCAGCCTCTCTGGTGTCAAGTCTGATTTTGGAAAAAAAAAAAAAAATCCAAAATCAGACAGAGTGTTGACACCAGAGAGGCTAAGACCGCATTGACTCAGTGCGGTATTCAGCCTCTCTGGTGTCAAGTCTGATTTTGGAAAAAAAAAAAAAATCCAAAATCAGACAGAGTGTTGACACCAGAGAGGCTAAGACCGCATTGACTCAGTGCGGTATTCAGCCTCTCTGGTGTCAAGTCTGATTTTGGAAAAAAAAAAAAAAATCCAAAATCAGACAGAGTGTTGACACCAGAGAGGCTAAGACCGCATTGACTCAGTGCGGTATTCAGCCTCTCTGGTGTCAAGTCTGATTTTAGAAAAAAAAAAAAAAAATCCAAAATCAGACAGTGTTGAGACCAGAGAGGCTAAGACCGCATTGACTCAGTGCGGTATTCAGCCTCTCTGGTGTCAAATCTGATTTTGGAAAAAAAAAAAAAAATCCAAAATCAGACAGAGTGTTGAGACCAGAGAGGCTAAGACCGCATTGACTCAGTGCGGTATTCAGCCTCTCTGGTGTCAAGTCTGATTTTTGAAAAAAAAAAAAAAAATCCAAAATCAGACAGAGTGTTGAGACCAGAGAGGCTAAGAGCGCATTGACTCAGTGCGGTATGCAGCCTCTCTGGTGTCAAGTCTGATTTTGAAAAAAAAAAAAAAAAAAAATCCAAAATCAGACAGAGTGTTGACACCAGAGAGGCTAAGACCGCATTGACTCAGTGCGGTATTCAGCCTCTCTGGTGTCAAGTCTGATTTTGGGAAAAAAAAAAAAAAAATCCAAAATCAGACAGAGTGTTGACACCAGAGAGGCTAAGACCGCATTGACTCAGTGCGGTATTCAGCCTCTCTGGTGTCAAGTCTGATTTTTGAAAAAAAAAAAAAATCCAAAATCAGACAGAGTGTTGACACCAGAGAGGCTAAGACCGCATTGACTCAGTGCGGTATTCAGCCTCTCTGGTGTCAAGTCTGATTTTGGAAAAAAAAAAAAAAATCCAAAATCAGACAGAGTGTTGACACCAGAGAGGCTAAGACCGCATTGACTCAGTGCGGTATTCAGCCTCGCTGGTGTCAAGTCTGATTTTGGAAAAAAAAAAAAAAAAAAATCCAAAATCAGACAGAGTGTTGAGACCAGAGAGGCTAAGACCGCATTGACTCAGTGCGGTATTCAGCCTCTCTGGTGTCAAGTCTGATTTTGGAAAAAAAAAAAAAAATCCAAAATCAGACGGAGTGTTGACACCAGAGAGGCTAAGACCGCATTGACTCAGTGCGGTATTCAGCCTCTCTGGTGTCAAGTCTGATTTTGGAAAAAAAAAAAAAAATCCAAAATCAGACAGAGTGTTGACACCAGAGAGGCTAAGACCGCATTGACTCAGTGCGGTATTCAGCCTCTCTGGTGTCAAGTCTGATTTTGGAAAAAAAAAAAAAAAAAAATCCAAAATCAGACAGAGTGTTGAGACCAGAGAGGCTAAGACCGCATTGACTCAGTGCGGTATTCAGCCTCTCTGGTGTCAAGTCTGATTTTGGAAAAAAAAAAAAAAAAATCCAAAATCAGACAGAGTGTTGACACCAGAGAGGCTAAGACCGCATTGACTCAGTGCGGTATTCAGCCTCTCTGGTGTCAAGTCTGATTTTGGAAAAAAAAAAAAAAATCCAAAATCAGACAGAGTGTTGAGACCAGAGAGGCTAAGACCGCATTGACTCAGTGCAGTATTAAGCCTCTCTGGTGTCAAGTCTGATTTTATAAAAAAAAAAAAAAAAAATCCAAAATCAGACAGAGTGTTGAGACCAGAGAGGCTAAGACCGCATTGACTCAGTGCGGTATTCAGCCTCTCTGGTGTCAAGTCTGATTTTGGAAAAAAAAAAAAAAAATCCAAAATCAGACAGAGTGTTGACACCAGAGAGGCTAAGACCGCATTGACTCAGTGCGGTATTCAGCCTCTCTGGTGTCAAGTCTGATTTTGGAAAAAAAAAAAAAATCCAAAATCAGACAGAGTGTTGACACCAGAGAGGCTAAGACCGCATTGACTCAGTGCGGTATTCAGCCTCTCTGGTGTCAAGTCTGATTTTGGAAAAAAAAAAAAAAAATCCAAAATCAGACAGTGTTGAGACCAGAGAGGCTAAGACCGCATTGACTCAGTGCGGTATTCAGCCTCTCTGGTGTCAAATCTGATTTTGGAAAAAAAAAAAAAAATCCAAAATCAGACAGTGTTGAGACCAGAGAGGCTAAGACCGCATTGACTCAGTGCGGTATTCAGCCTCTCTGGTGTCAAGTCTGATTTTGGAAAAAAAAAAAAAAAAATCCAAAATCAGACAGAGTGTTGACACCAGAGAGGCTAAGACCGCATTGACTCAGTGCGGTATTCAGCCTCTCTGGTGTCAAGTCTGATTTTGGAAAAAAAAAAAAAAATCCAAAATCAGACAGAGTGTTGACACCAGAGAGGCTAAGACCGCATTGACTCAGTGCGGTATTCAGCCTCTCTGGTGTCAAGTCTGATTTTGGAAAAAAAAAAAAAAAATCCAAAATCAGACAGAGTGTTGACACCAGAGAGGCTAAGACCGCATTGACTCAGTGCGGTATTCAGCCTCTCTGGTGTCAAGTCTGATTTTGGAAAAAAAAAAAAAAAATCCAAAATCAGACAGAGTGTTGAGACCAGAGAGGCTAAGAGCGCATTGACTCAGTGCGGTATGCAGCCTCTCTGGTGTCAAGTCTGATTTTGGAAAAAAAAAAAAAAAAAATCCAAAATCAGACAGAGTGTTGACACCAGAGAGGCTAAGACCGCATTGACTCAGTGCGGTATTCAGCCTCTCTGGTGTCAAGTCTGATTTTGGGGGAAAAAAAAAAATCCAAAATCAGACAGAGTGTTGACACCAGAGAGGCTAAGACCGCATTGACTCAGTGCGGTATTCAGCCTCTCTGGTGTCAAGTCTGATTTTGGAAAAAAAAAAAAGAATCCAAAATCAGACAGAGTGTTGACACCAGAGAGGCTAAGACCGCATTGACTCAGTGCGGTATTCAGCCTCTCTCGTGTCAAGTCTGATTTTGGAAAAAAAAAAAAAAATCCAAAATCAGACAGAGTGTTGACACCAGAGAGGCTAAGACCGCATTGACTCAGTGCGGTATTCAGCCTCTCTGGTGTCAAGGCTGATTTTGGAAAAAAAAAAAAAATCCAAAATCAGACAGAGTGTTGACACCAGAGAGGCTAAGACCGCATTGACTCAGTGCGGTATTCAGCCTCTCTGGTGTCAAGTCTGATTTTGGAAAAAAAAAAAAAAATCCAAAATCAGACAGAGTGTTGACACCAGAGAGGCTAAGACCGCATTGACTCAGTGCGGTATTCAGCCTCTCTGGTGTCAAGTCTGATTTTGGAAAAAAAAAAAAAAAATCCAAAATCAGACAGTGTTGAGACCAGAGAGGCTAAGACCGCATTGACTCAGTGCGGTATTCAGCCTCTCTGGTGTCAAGTCTGATTTTGGAAAAAAAAAAAAAAAATCCAAAATCAGACAGAGTGTTGACACCAGAGAGGCTAAGACCGCATTGACTCAGTGCGGTATTCAGCCTCTCTGGTGTCAAGTCTGATTTTGGGAAAAAAAAAAAAAAATCCAAAATCAGACAGAGTGTTGACACCAGAGAGGCTAAGACCGCATTGACTCAGTGCGGTATTCAGCCTCTCTGGTGTCAAGTCTGATTTTGGAAAAAAAAAAAAATCCAAAATCAGACAGAGTGTTGACACCAGAGAGGCTAAGACCGCATTGACTCAGTGCGGTATTCAGCCTCTCTGGTGTCAAGTCTGATTTTGGAAAAAAAAAAAAAAAATCCAAAATCAGACAGAGTGTTGACACCAGAGAGGCTAAGACCGCATTGACTCAGTGCGGTATTCATTCAGCCTCTCTGTGTGTCAAGTCTGATTTCGGAAAAAAAAAAAAAAAAAATCCAAAATCAGACAGAGTGTTGAGACCAGAGAGGCTAAGAGCATTAACTCAGTGCGGTATGCAGCCTCTCTGGTGTCAAGTCTGATTTTGGGAAAAAAAAAAAAAAATCCAAAATCAGACAGAGTGTTGAGACCAGAGAGGCTAAGACCGCATTGACTCAGTGCGGTATTCAGCCTCTCTGGTGTCAAGTCTGATTTTGGAAAAAAAAAAAAAAAAAATCCAAAATCAGACAGAGTGTTGACACCAGAGAGGCCTAAGACCGCATTGACTCAGTGCGGTATCAGCCTCTCTGGTGTCAAGTCTGATTTTGGAAAAAAAAAAAAAATCCAAAATCAGACAGAGTGTGAGACCAGAGAGGCTAAGACCGCATTGACTCAGTGCGGTATTCAGCCTCTCTGGTGTCAAGTCTGATTTTGGAAAAAAAAAAAAAAAAAATCCAAAATCAGACAGAGTGTTGACACCAGAGAGGCTAAGACCGCATTGACTCAGTGCGGTATTCAGCCTCTCTGGTGTCAAGTCTGAATTGGGAAAAAAAAAAAAAATCCAAAATCAGACAGAGTGTTGACACCAGAGAGGCTAAGACCGCATTGACTCAGTGCGGTATTCAGCCTCTCTGGTGTCAAGTCTGATTTTGGAAAAAAAAAAAAAAAAAAAATCCAAAATCAGACAGAGTGTTGACACCAGAGAGGCTAAGACCGCATTGACTCAGTGCGGTATTCAGCCTCTCTGGTGTCAAGTCTGAATTTGGGAAAAAAAAAAAAAAATCCAAAATCAGACAGAGTGTTGACACCAGAGAGGCTAAGACCGCATTGACTCAGTGCGGTATTCAGCCTCTCTGGTGTCAATTCTGATTTTGGAAAAAAAAAAAAAATCCAAAATCAGACAGAGTGTTGACACCAGAGAGGCTAAGACCGCATTGACTCAGTGCGGTATTCAGCCTCTCTGGTGTCAAGTCTGATTTTGGAAAAAAAAATAATAATCCAAAATCAGACAGAGTGTTGACACCAGAGAGGCTAAGACCGCATTGACTCAGTGCGGTATTCAGCCTCTCTGGTGTCAAGTCTGATTTTGGAAAAAAAAAAAAAAAAATCCAAAATCAGACAGAGTGTTGAGACCAGAGAGGCTAAGACCGCATTGACTCAGTGCGGTATTCAGCCTCTCTGGTGTCAAGTCTGATTTTTGAAAAAAAAAAAAAAAAATCCAAAATCAGACAGAGTGTTGACACCAGAGAGGCTAAGACCGCATTGACTCAGTGCGGTATTCAGCCTCTCTGGTGTCAAGTCTGATTTTGGAAAAAAAAAAAAAAAATCCAAAATCAGACAGAGTGTTGAGACCAGAGAGGCTAAGAGCGCATTGACTCAGTGCGGTATGCAGCCTCTCTGGTGTCAAGTCTGATTTTGGAAAAAAAAAAAAAAAAATCCAAAATCAGACAGAGTGTTGACACCAGAGAGGCTAAGACCGCATTGACTCAGTGCAGTATTCAGCCTCTCTGGTGTCAAGTCTGATTTTGGGAAAAAAAAAAAAAAATCCAAAATCAGACAGAGTGTTGACACCAGAGAGGCTAAGACCGCATTGACTCAGTGCGGTATTCAGCCTCTCTGGTGTCAAGTCTGATTTTGGAAAAAAAAAAAAAATCCAAAATCAGACAGAGTGTTGACACCAGAGAGGCTAAGACCGCATTGACTCAGTGCGGTATTCAGCCTCTCTGGTGTCAAGTCTGATTTTGGAAAAAAAAAAAAAAATCCAAAATCAGACAGAGTGTTGACACCAGAGAGGCTAAGACCGCATTGACTCAGTGCGGTATTCAGCCTCTCTGGTGTCAAGTCTGATTTCGGAAAAAAAAAAAAAAAATCCAAAATCAGACAGAGTGTTGAGACCAGAGAGGCTAAGAGCGCATTAACTCAGTGCGGTATGCAGCCTCTCTGGTGTCAAGTCTGATTTTGGAAAAAAAAAAAAAAAAATCCAAAATCAGACAGAGTGTTGAGACCAGAGAGGCTAAGACCGCATTGACTCAGTGCGGTATTCAGCCTCTCTGGTGTCAAGTCTGATTTTGGAAAAAAAAAAAAAAAAAAATCCAAAATCAGACAGAGTGTTGACACCAGAGAGGCTAAGACCGCATTGACTCAGTGCGGTATTCAGCCTCTCTGGTGTCAAGTCTGATTTTGGAAAAAAAAAAAAAAAATCCAAAATCAGACAGAGTGTTGAGACCAGAGAGGCTAAGACCGCATTGACTCAGTGCGGTATTCAGCCTCTCTGGTGTCAAGTCTGATTTTGGAAAAAAAAAAAAAAAAATCCAAAATCAGACAGAGTGTTGAGACCAGAGAGGCTAAGACCGCATTGACTCAGTGCGGTATTCAGCCTCTCTGGTGTCAAGTCTGATTTTGGAAAAAAAAAAAAAAATCCAAAATCAGACAGAGTGTTGACACCAGAGAGGCTAAGACCGCATTGACTCAGTGCGGTATTCAGCCTCTCTGGTGTCAAGTCTGATTTTGGGAAAAAAAAAAAAAAATCCAAAATCAGACAGAGTGTTGACACCAGAGAGGCTAAGACCGCATTGACTCAGTGCGGTATTCAGCCTCTCTGGTGTCAAGTCTGATTTTGGAAAAAAAAAAAAAAATCCAAAATCAGACAGAGTGTTGAGACCAGAGAGGCTAAGACCGCATTGACTCAGTGCGGTATTCAGCCTCTCTGGTGTCAAGTCTGATTTTTGAAAAAAAAAAAAAAAAAATCCAAAATCAGACAGAGTGTTGAGACCAGAGAGGCTAAGACCGCATTGACTCAGTGCGGTATTCAGCCTCTCTGGTGTCAAGTCTGATTTTGGAAAAAAAAAAAAAAAATCCAAAATCAGACAGAGTGTTGACACCAGAGAGGCTAAGACCGCATTGACTCAGTGCGGTATTCAGCCTCTCTGGTGTCAAGTCTGATTTTGGAAAAAAAAAAAAAAAATCCAAAATCAGACAGAGTGTTGACACCAGAGAGGCTAAGACCGCATTGACTCAGTGCGGTATTCAGCCTCTCTGGTGTCAAGTCTGATTTTGGAAAAAAAAAAAAAAAAAATCCAAAATCAGACAGAGTGTTGACACCAGAGAGGCTAAGACCGCATTGACTCAGTGCGGTATTCAGCCTCTCTGGTGTCAAGTCTGATTTTGGAAAAAAAAAAAAAAAATCCAAAATCAGACAGAGTGTTGAGACCAGAGAGGCTAAGACCGCATTGACTCAGTGCGGTATTCAGCCTCTCTGGTGTCAAGTCTGATTTTGGAAAAAAAAAAAAAAAAATCCAAAATCAGACAGAGTGTTGAGACCAGAGAGGCTAAGACCGCATTGACTCAGTGCGGTATTCAGCCTCTCTGGTGTCAAGTCTGATTTTGGAAAAAAAAAAAAAAAATCCAAAATCAGACAGAGTGTTGACACCAGAGAGGCTAAGACCGCATTGACTCAGTGCGGTATTCAGCCTCTCTGGTGTCAAGTCTGATTTTGGAAAAAAAAAAAAAAAATCCAAAATCAGACAGAGTGTTGAGACCAGAGAGGCTAAGACCGCATTGACTCAGTGCGGTATTCAGCCTCTCTGGTGTCAAGTCTGATTTTGGAAAAAAAAAAAAAAAATCCAAAATCAGACAGAGTGTTGACACCAGAGAGGCTAAGACCGCATTGACTCAGTGCGGTATTCAGCCTCTCTGGTGTCAAGTCTGATTTTGAAAAAAAAAAAAAAATCCTAAATCAGACAGAGTGTTGACACCAGAGAGGCTAAGACCGCATTGACTCAGTGCGGTATTAAGCCTCTCTGGTGTCAAGTCTGATTTTGGAAAAAAAAAAAAAAATCCAAAATCAGACAGAGTGTTGAGACCAGAGAGGCTAAGAGCGCATTGACTCAGTGCGGTATGCAGCCTCTCTGGTGTCAAGTCTGATTTTGGAAAAAAAAAAAAAAAAAAATCCAAAATCAGACAGAGTGTTGACACCAGAGAGGCTAAGACCGCATTGACTCAGTGCGGTATTCAGCCTCTCTGGTGTCAAGTCTGATTTTGGGAAAAAAAGAAAAAAAATCCAAAATCAGACAGAGTGTTGACACCAGAGAGGCTAAGACCGCATTGACTCAGTGCGGTATTCAGCCTCTCTGGTGTCAAGTCTGATTTTGGAAAAAAAAAAAAAATCCAAAATCAGACAGAGTGTTGACACCAGAGAGGCTAAGACCGCATTGACTCAGTGCGGTATTCAGCCTCTCTGGTGTCAAGTCTGATTTTGGAAAAAAAAAAAAAAATCCAAAATCAGACAGAGTGTTGACACCAGAGAGGCTAAGACCGCATTGACTCAGTGCGGTATTCAGCCTCTCTGGTGTCAAGTCTGATTTTGGAAAAAAAAAAAAAAAATCCAAAATCAGACAGAGTGTTGACACCAGAGAGGCTAAGACCGCATTGACTCAGTGCAGTATTCAGCCTCTCTGGTGTCAAGTCTGATTTTTGAAAAAAAAAAAAAAAAAAATCCAAAATCAGACAGAGTGTTGAGACCAGAGAGGCTAAGACCGCATTGACTCAGTGCGGTATTCAGCCTCTCTGGTGTCAAGTCTGATTTTGGAAAAAAAAAAAAAAATCCAAAATCAGACAGAGTGTTGTCACCAGAGAGGCTAAGACCGCATTGACTCAGTGCGGTATTCAGCCTCTCTGGTGTCAAGTCTGATTTTGGAAAAAAAAAAAAAAAATCCAAAATCAGACAGTGTTGACACCAGAGAGGCTAAGACCGCATTGACTCAGTGCGGTATTCAGCCTCTCTGGTGTCAAGTCTGATTTTTGAAAAAAAAAAAAAAAATCCAAAATCAGACAGAGTGTTGAGACCAGAGAGGCTAAGACCGCATTGACTCAGTGCGGTATTCAGCCTCTCTGGTGTCAAGTCTGATTTTGGACAAAAAAAAAAAAAAAAAAATCCAAAATCAGACAGAGTGTTGAGACCAGAGAGGCTAAGACCGCATTGACTCAGTGCGGTATTCAGCCTCTCTGGTGTCAAGTCTGATTTTGGAAAAAAAAAAAAAAAATCCAAAATCAGACAGAGTGTTGAGACCAGAGAGGCTAAGACCGCATTGACTCAGTGCGGTATTCAGCCTCTCTGGTGTCAAGTCTGATTTTGGAAAAAAAAAAAAAAAATCCAAAATCAGACAGTGTTGAGACCAGAGAGGCTAAGACTGCATTGACTCAGTGCGGTATTCAGCCTCTCTGGTGTCAAGTCTGATTTTGGAAAAAAAAAAAAAAAATCCAAAATCAGACAGTGTTGACACCAGAGAGGCTAAGACCGCATTGACTCAGTGCGGTATTCAGCCTCTCTGGTGTCAAGTCTGATTTTTGAAAAAAAAAAAAAAAAAAATCCAAAATCAGACAGAGTGTTGAGACCAGAGAGGCTAAGACCGCATTGACTCAGTGCGGTATTCAGCCTCTCTGGTGTCAAGTCTGATTTTGGAAAAAAAAAAAAGACCAGAGAGGCTAAGACCGCATTGACTCAGTGCGGTATTCAGCCTCTCTGGTGTCAAGTCTGATTTTTGAAAAAAAAAAAAAAAAAAATCCAAAATCAGACAGAGTGTTGAGACCAGAGAGGCTAAGACCGCATTGACTCAGTGCGGTATTCAGCCTCTCTGGTGTCAAGTCTGATTTTGGAAAAAAAAAAAAAAATCCAAAATCAGACAGAGTGTTGTCACCAGAGAGGCTAAGACCGCATTGACTCAGTGCGGTATTCAGCCTCTCTGGTGTCAAGTCTGATTTTGGAAAAAAAAAAAAAAAAATCCAAAATCAGACAGTGTTGACACCAGAGAGGCTAAGACCGCATTGACTCAGTGCGGTATTCAGCCTCTCTGGTGTCAAGTCTGATTTTGGAAAAAAAAAAAAAAAATCCAAAATCAGACAGAGTGTTGAGACCAGAGAGGCTAAGACCACATTGACTCAGTGCGGTATTCAGCCTCTCTGGTGTCAAGTCTGATTTTGGACAAAAAAAAAAAAAAAAAAATCCAAAATCAGACAGAGTGTTGAGACCAGAGAGGCTAAGACCGCATTGACTCAGTGCGGTATTCAGCCTCTCTGGTGTCAAGTCTGATTTTGGAAAAAAAAAAAAAAATCCAAAATCAGACAGAGTGTTGAGACCAGAGAGGCTAAGACCGCATTGACTCAGTGCGGTATTCAGCCTCTCTGGTGTCAAGTCTGATTTTGGAAAAAAAAAAAAAAAATCCAAAATCAGACAGTGTTGAGACCAGAGAGGCTAAGACTGCATTGACTCAGTGCGGTATTCAGCCTCTCTGGTGTCAAGTCTGATTTTGGAAAAAAAAAAAAAAAAATCCAAAATCAGACAGTGTTGACACCAGAGAGGCTAAGACCGCATTGACTCAGTGCGGTATTCAGCCTCTCTGGTGTCAAGTCTGATTTTTGAAAAAAAAAAAAAAAAAAATCCAAAATCAGACAGAGTGTTGAGACCAGAGAGGCTAAGACCGCATTGACTCAGTGCGGTATTCAGCCTCTCTGGTGTCAAGTCTGATTTTGGAAAAAAAAAAAAAAATCCAAAATCAGACAGAGTGTTGTCACCAGAGAGGCTAAGACCGCATTGACTCAGTGCGGTATTCAGCCTCTCTGGTGTCAAGTCTGATTTTGGAAAAAAAAAAAAAAAATCCAAAATCAGACAGTGTTGACACCAGAGAGGCTAAGACCGCATTGACTCAGTGCGGTATTCAGCCTCTCTGGTGTCAAGTCTGATTTTGGAAAAAAAAAAAAAATCCAAAATCAGACAGAGTGTTGACACCAGAGAGGCTAAGACCGCATTGACTCAGTGCGGTATTCAGCCTCTCTGGTGTCAAGTCTGATTTTGGAAAAAAAAAAAAAAAATCCAAAATCAGACAGAGTGTTGAGACCAGAGAGGCTAAGACCGCATTGACTCAGTGCGGTATTCAGCCTCTCTGGTGTCAAGTCTGATTTTGGACAAAAAAAAAAAAAAAAAATCCAAAATCAGACAGAGTGTTGAGACCAGAGAGGCTAAGACCGCATTGACTCAGTGCGGTATTCAGCCTCTCTGGTGTCAAGTCTGATTTTGGAAAAAAAAAAAAAAATCCAAAATCAGACAGAGTGTTGAGACCAGAGAGGCTAAGACCGCATTGACTCAGTGCGGTATTCAGCCTCTCTGGTGTCAAGTCTGATTTTGGAAAAAAAAAAAAAAAATCCAAAATCAGACAGTGTTGAGACCAGAGAGGCTAAGACTGCATTGACTCAGTGCGGTATTCAGCCTCTCTGGTGTCAAGTCTGATTTTGGAAAAAAAAAAAAAAAATCCAAAATCAGACAGTGTTGACACCAGAGAGGCTAAGACCGCATTGACTCAGTGCGGTATTCAGCCTCTCTGGTGTCAAGTCTGATTTTTGAAAAAAATAAAAAAATAAATCCAAAATCAGACAGAGTGTTGAGACCAGAGAGGCTAAGACCGCATTGACTCAGTGCGGTATTCAGCCTCTCTGGTGTCAAGTCTGATTTTGGAAAAAAAAAAAAAAATCCAAAATCAGACAGAGTGTTGTCACCAGAGAGGCTAAGACCGCATTGACTCAGTGCGGTATTCAGCCTCTCTGGTGTCAAGTCTGATTTTGGAAAAAAAAAAAAAAAATCCAAAATCAGACAGTGTTGACACCAGAGAGGCTAAGACCGCATTGACTCAGTGCGGTATTCAGCCTCTCTGGTGTCAAGTCTGATTTTGGAAAAAAAAAAAAAATCCAAAATCAGACAGAGTGTTGACACCAGAGAGGCTAAGACCGCATTGACTCAGTGCGGTATTCAGCCTCTCTGGTGTCAAGTCTGATTTTGGAAAAAAAAAAAATCCAAAATCCAAAATCAGACAGAGTGTTGAGACCAGAGAGGCTAAGACCGCATTGACTCAGTGCGGTATTCAGCCTCTCTGGTGTCAAGTCTGATTTTGGAAAAAAAAAAAAAAAAAATCCAAAATCAGACAGAGTGTTGACACCAGAGAGGCTAAGACCGCATTGACTCAGTGCGGTATTCAGCCTCTCTGGTGTCAAGTCTGATTTTGGAAAAAAAAAAAAGACCAGAGAGGCTAAGACCGCATTGACTCAGTGCGGTATTCAGCCTCTCTGGTGTCAAGTCTGATTTTGTAAAAAAAAAAAAAAAAAAAAAAAAATCCAAAATCAGACAGAGCGTTGAGACCAGAGAGGCTAAGACCGCATTGACTCAGTGCGGTATTCAGCCTCTCTGGTGTCAAGTCTGATTTTGGAAAAAAAAAAAAAAAATCCAAAATCAGACAGAGTGTTGACACCAGAGAGGCTAAGACCGCATTGACTCAGTGCGGTATTCAGCCTCTCTGGTGTCAAGTCTGATTTTGGAAAAAAAAAAAAAATCCAAAATCAGACAGAGTGTTGAGACCAGAGAGGCTAAGACCGCATTGACTCAGTGCGGTATTCAGCCTCTCTGGTGTCAAGTCTGATTTTGGACAAAAAAAAAAAAAAATCCAAAATCAGACAGTGTTGAGACCAGAGAGGCTAAGACTGCATTGACTCAGTGCGGTATTCAGCCTCTCTGGTGTCAAGTCTGATTTTGGAAAAAAAAAAAAAAAATCCAAAATCAGACAGTGTTGACACCAGAGAGGCTAAGACCGCATTGACTCAGTGCGGTATTCAGCCTCTCTGGTGTCAAGTCTGATTTTTGAAAAAAAAAAAAAAAAAAATCCAAAATCAGACAGAGTGTTGAGACCAGAGAGGCTAAGACCGCATTGACTCAGTGCGGTATTCAGCCTCTCTGGTGTCAAGTCTGATTTTGGAAAAAAAAAAAAAATCCAAAATCAGACAGAGTGTTGTCACCAGAGAGGCTAAGACCGCATTGACTCAGTGCGGTATTCAGCCTCTCTGGTGTCAAGTCTGATTTTGGAAAAAAAAAAAAAAAATCCAAAATCAGACAGTGTTGACACCAGAGAGGCTAAGACCGCATTGACTCAGTGCGGTATTCAGCCTCTCTGGTGTCAAGTCTGATTTTGGAAAAAAAAAAAAAATCCAAAATCAGACAGAGTGTTGACACCAGAGAGGCTAAGACCGCATTGACTCAGTGCGGTATTCAGCCTCTCTGGTGTCAAGTCTGATTTTGGAAAAAAAAAAAATCCAAAATCCAAAATCAGACAGAGTGTTGAGACCAGAGAGGCTAAGACCGCATTGACTCAGTGCGGTATTCAGCCTCTCTGGTGTCAAGTCTGATTTTGGAAAAAAAAAAAAAAAAAATCCAAAATCAGACAGAGTGTTGACACCAGAGAGGCTAAGACCGCATTGACTCAGTGCGGTATTCAGCCTCTCTGGTGTCAAGTCTGATTTTGGAAAAAAAAAAAAGACCAGAGAGGCTAAGACCGCATTGACTCAGTGCGGTATTCAGCCTCTCTGGTGTCAAGTCTGATTTTGTAAAAAAAAAAAAAAAAAAAAAAAAATCCAAAATCAGACAGAGTGTTGAGACCAGAGAGGCTAAGACCGCATTGACTCAGTGCGGTATTCAGCCTCTCTGGTGTCAAGTCTGATTTTGGAAAAAAAAAAAAAAAATCCAAAATCAGACAGAGTGTTGACACCAGAGAGGCTAAGACCGCATTGACTCAGTGCGGTATTCAGCCTCTCTGGTGTCAAGTCTGATTTTGGAAAAAAAAAAAAAAATCCAAAATCAGACAGAGTGTTGAGACCAGAGAGGCTAAGACCGCATTGACTCAGTGCGGTATTCAGCCTCTCTGGTGTCAAGTCTGATTTTGGACAAAAAAAAAAAAAAAAAAATCCAAAATCAGACAGAGTGTTGAGACCAGAGAGGCTAAGACCGCATTGACTCAGTGCGGTATTCAGCCTCTCTGGTGTCAAGTCTGATTTTGGAAAAAAAAAAAAAAAATCCAAAATCAGACAGAGTGTTGAGACCAGAGAGGCTAAGACCGCATTGACTCAGTGCGGTATTCAGCCTCTCTGGTGTCAAGTCTGATTTTGGAAAAAAAAAAAAAAAAATCCAAAATCAGACAGTGTTGAGACCAGAGAGGCTAAGACTGCATTGACTCAGTGCGGTATTCAGCCTCTCTGGTGTCAAGTCTGATTTTGGAAAAAAAAAAAAAAAATCCAAAATCAGACAGTGTTGACACCAGAGAGGCTAAGACCGCATTGACTCAGTGCGGTATTCAGCCTCTCTGGTGTCAAGTCTGATTTTTGAAAAAAAAAAAAAAAAAAATCCAAAATCAGACAGAGTGTTGAGACCAGAGAGGCTAAGACCGCATTGACTCAGTGCGGTATTCAGCCTCTCTGGTGTCAAGTCTGATTTTGGAAAAAAAAAAAAGACCAGAGAGGCTAAGACCGCATTGACTCAGTGCGGTATTCAGCCTCTCTGGTGTCAAGTCTGATTTTTGAAAAAAAAAAAAAAAAAAATCCAAAATCAGACAGAGTGTTGAGACCAGAGAGGCTAAGACCGCATTGACTCAGTGCGGTATTCAGCCTCTCTGGTGTCAAGTCTGATTTTGGAAAAAAAAAAAAAAATCCAAAATCAGACAGAGTGTTGTCACCAGAGAGGCTAAGACCGCATTGACTCAGTGCGGTATTCAGCCTCTCTGGTGTCAAGTCTGATTTTGGAAAAAAAAAAAAAAAAATCCAAAATCAGACAGTGTTGACACCAGAGAGGCTAAGACCGCATTGACTCAGTGCGGTATTCAGCCTCTCTGGTGTCAAGTCTGATTTTGGAAAAAAAAAAAAAAAATCCAAAATCAGACAGAGTGTTGAGACCAGAGAGGCTAAGACCGCATTGACTCAGTGCGGTATTCAGCCTATCTGGTGTCAAGTCTGATTTTGGACAAAAAAAAAAAAAAAAAATCCAAAATCAGACAGAGTGTTGAGACCAGAGAGGCTAAGACCGCATTGACTCAGTGCGGTATTCAGCCTCTCTGGTGTCAAGTCTGATTTTGGAAAAAAAAAAAAAAATCCAAAATCAGACAGAGTGTTGAGACCAGAGAGGCTAAGACCGCATTGACTCAGTGCGGTATTCAGCCTCTCTGGTGTCAAGTCTGATTTTGGAAAAAAAAAAAAAAAATCCAAAATCAGACAGTGTTGAGACCAGAGAGGCTAAGACTGCATTGACTCAGTGCGGTATTCAGCCTCTCTGGTGTCAAGTCTGATTTTGGAAAAAAAAAAAAAAATCCAAAATCAGACAGTGTTGACACCAGAGAGGCTAAGACCGCATTGACTCAGTGCGGTATTCAGCCTCTCTGGTGTCAAGTCTGATTTTTGAAAAAAAAAAAAAAAAAAATCCAAAATCAGACAGAGTGTTGAGACCAGAGAGGCTAAGACCGCATTGACTCAGTGCGGTATTCAGCCTCTCTGGTGTCAAGTCTGATTTTGGAAAAAAAAAAAAGACCAGAGAGGCTAAGACCGCATTGACTCAGTGCGGTATTCAGCCTCTCTGGTGTCAAGTCTGATTTTTGAAAAAAAAAAAAAAAAAAATCCAAAATCAGACAGAGTGTTGAGACCAGAGAGGCTAAGACCGCATTGACTCAGTGCGGTATTCAGCCTCTCTGGTGTCAAGTCTGATTTTGGAAAAAAAAAAAAAAATCCAAAATCAGACAGAGTGTTGTCACCAGAGAGGCTAAGACCGCATTGACTCAGTGCGGTATTCAGCCTCTCTGGTGTCAAGTCTGATTTTGGAAAAAAAAAAAAAAAAATCCAAAATCAGACAGTGTTGACACCAGAGAGGCTAAGACCGCATTGACTCAGTGCGGTATTCAGCCTCTCTGGTGTCAAGTCTGATTTTGGAAAAAAAAAAAAAAAAATCCAAAATCAGACAGAGTGTTGAGACCAGAGAGGCTAAGACCGCATTGACTCAGTGCGGTATTCAGCCTCTCTGGTGTCAAGTCTGATTTTTGAAAAAAAAAAAAAAAAAAATCCAAAATCAGACAGAGTGTTGAGACCAGAGAGGCTAAGACCGCATTGACTCAGTGCGGTATTCAGCCTCTCTGGTGTCAAGTCTGATTTTGGAAAAAAAAAAAAAAATCCAAAATCAGACAGTGTTGAGACCAGAGAGGCTAAGACCGCATTGACTCAGTGCGGTATTCAGCCTCTCTGGTGTCAAGTCTGATTTTGGAAAAAAAAAAAAAAAAATCCAAAATCAGACAGTGTTGAGACCAGAGAGGCTAAGACTGCATTGACTCAGTGCGGTATTCAGCCTCTCTGGTGTCAAGTCTGATTTTGGAAAAAACAAAAAAAAATCCAAAATCAGACAGTGTTGACACCAGAGAGGCTAAGACCGCATTGACTCAGTGCGGTATTCAGCCTCTCTGGTGTCAAGTCTGATTTTTGAAAAAAAAAAAAAAAAAAATCCAAAATCAGACAGAGTGTTGAGACCAGAGAGGCTAAGACCGCATTGACTCAGTGCGGTATTCAGCCTCTCTGGTGTCAAGTCTGATTTTGGAAAAAAAAAAAAAAATCCAAAATCAGACAGAGTGTTGTCACCAGAGAGGCTAAGACCGCATTGACTCAGTGCAGTATTCAGCCTCTCTGGTGTCAAGTCTGATTTTGGAAAAAAAAAAAAAAAAAAAAAAAAATCCAAAATCAGACAGAGTGTTGAGACCAGAGAGGCTAAGACCGCATTGACTCAGTGCGGTATTCAGCCTCTCTGGTGTCAAGTCTGATTTTGGAAAAAAAAAAAAAAAATCCAAAATCAGACAGAGTGTTGACACCAGAGAGGCTAAGACCGCATTGACTCAGTGCGGTATTCAGCCTCTCTGGTGTCAAGTCTGATTTTGGAAAAAAAAAAAAAATCCAAAATCAGACAGAGTGTTGAGACCAGAGAGGCTAAGACCGCATTGACTCAGTGCGGTATTCAGCCTCTCTGGTGTCAAGTCTGATTTTGGACAAAAAAAAAAAAAATCCAAAATCAGACAGTGTTGACACCAGAGAGGCTAAGACCGCATTGACTCAGTGCGGTATTCAGCCTCTCTGGTGTCAAGTCTGATTTTTGAAAAAAAAAAAAAAAAAAATCCAAAATCAGACAGAGTGTTGAGACCAGAGAGGCTAAGACCGCATTGACTCAGTGCGGTATTCAGCCTCTCTGGTGTCAAGTCTGATTTTGGAAAAAAAAAAAAAAATCCAAAATCAGACAGAGTGTTGTCACCAGAGAGGCTAAGACCGCATTGACTCAGTGCAGTATTCAGCCTCTCTGGTGTCAAGTCTGATTTTGGAAAAAAAAAAAAAAAAAAAAAAAAAATCCAAAATCAGACAGAGTGTTGAGACCAGAGAGGCTAAGACCGCATTGACTCAGTGCGGTATTCAGCCTCTCTGGTGTCAAGTCTGATTTTGGAAAAAAAAAAAAAAAATCCAAAATCAGACAGAGTGTTGACACCAGAGAGGCTAAGACCGCATTGACTCAGTGCGGTATTCAGCCTCTCTGGTGTCAAGTTTTATTTTTGGAAAAAAAAAAAAAAATCCAAAATCAGACAGAGTGTTGAGACCAGAGAGGCTAAGACCGCATTGACTCAGTGCGGTATTCAGCCTCTCTGGTGTCAAGTCTGATTTTGGAAAAAAAAAAAAGACCAGAGAGGCTAAGACCGCATTGACTCAGTGCGGTATTCAGCCTCTCTGGTGTCAAGTCTGATTTTTGAAAAAAAAAAAAAAAAAAATCCAAAATCAGACAGAGTGTTGAGACCAGAGAGGCTAAGACCGCATTGACTCAGTGCGGTATTCAGCCTCTCTGGTGTCAAGTCTGATTTTGGAAAAAAAAAAAAAAAATCCAAAATCAGACAGAGTGTTGTCACCAGAGAGGCTAAGACCGCATTGACTCAGTGCGGTATTCAGCCTCTCTGGTGTCAAGTCTGATTTTGGAAAAAAAAAAAAAAAAATCCAAAATCAGACAGTGTTGACACCAGAGAGGCTAAGACCGCATTGACTCAGTGCGGTATTCAGCCTCTCTGGTGTCAAGTCTGATTTTGGAAAAAAAAAAAAAAAAATCCAAAATCAGACAGAGTGTTGAGACCAGAGAGGCTAAGACCGCATTGACTCAGTGCGGTATTCAGCCTCTCTGGTGTCAAGTCTGATTTTTGAAAAAAAAAAAAAAAAAAATCCAAAATCAGACAGAGTGTTGAGACCAGAGAGGCTAAGACCGCATTGACTCAGTGCGGTATTCAGCCTCTCTGGTGTCAAGTCTGATTTTGTAAAAAAAAAAAAAAAAAAAAAAAAATCCAAAATCAGACAGAGTGTTGAGACCAGAGAGGCTAAGACCGCATTGACTCAGTGCGGTATTCAGCCTCTCTGGTGTCAAGTCTGATTTTGGAAAAAAAAAAAAAAAATGCAAAATCAGACAGAGTGTTGACACCAGAGAGGCTAAGACCGCATTGACTCAGTGCGGTATTCAGCCTCTCTGGTGTCAAGTCTGATTTTGGACAAAAAAAAAAAAAAAAAAATCCAAAATCAGACAGAGTGTTGAGACCAGAGAGGCTAAGACCGCATTGACTCAGTGCGGTATTCAGCCTCTCTGGTGTCAAGTCTGATTTTGAAAAAAAAAAAAAAAAATCCAAAATCAGACAGAGTGTTGAGACCAGAGAGGCTAAGACCGCATTGACTCAGTGCGGTATTCAGCCTCTCTGGTGTCAAGTCTGATTTTGGAAAAAAAAAAAAAAAATCCAAAATCAGACAGTGTTGAGACCAGAGAGGCTAAGACTGCATTGACTCAGTGCGGTATTCAGCCTCTCTGGTGTCAAGTCTGATTTTGGAAAAAAAAAAAAAAAATCCAAAATCAGACAGTGTTGACACCAGAGAGGCTAAGACCGCATTGACTCAGTGCGGTATTCAGCCTCTCTGGTGTCAAGTCTGATTTTGGAAAAAAAAAAAAAAATCCAAAATCAGACAGAGTGTTGAGACCAGAGAGGCTAAGACCGCATTGACTCAGTGCGGTATTCAGCCTCTCTGGTGTCAAGTCTGATTTTCGAAAAAAAAAAAAAAAATCCAAAATCAGACAGTGTTGAGACCAGAGAGGCTAAGACTGCATTGACTCAGTGCGGTATTCAGCCTCTCTGGTGTCAAGTCTGATTTTGGAAAAAAAAAAAAAAAATCCAAAATCAGACAGTGTTGACACCAGAGAGGCTAAGACCGCATTGACTCAGTGCGGTATTCAGCCTCTCTGGTGTCAAGTCTGATTTTTGAAAAAAAAAAAAAAAAAAATCCAAAATCAGACAGAGTGTTGAGACCAGAGAGGCTAAGACCGCATTGACTCAGTGCGGTATTCAGCCTCTCTGGTGTCAAGTCTGATTTTGGAAAAAAAAAAAAGACCAGAGAGGCTAAGACCGCATTGACTCAGTGCGGTATTCAGCCTCTCTGGTGTCAAGTCTGATTTAAAAAAAAAAAAAAAAAAAAAAATCCAAAATCAGACAGAGTGTTGAGACCAGAGAGGCTAAGACCGCATTGACTCAGTGCGGTATTCAGCCTCTCTGGTGTCAAGTCTGATTTTGGAAAAAAAAAAAAAAATCCAAAATCAGACAGAGTGTTGAGACCAGAGAGGCTAAGACCGCATTGACTCAGTGCGGTATTCAGCCTCTCTGGTGTCAAGTCTGATTTTCGAAAAAAAAAAAAAAAATCCAAAATCAGACAGTGTTGAGACCAGAGAGGCTAAGACTGCATTGACTCAGTGCGGTATTCAGCCTCTCTGGTGTCAAGTCTGATTTTGGAAAAAAAAAAAAAAAATCCAAAATCAGACAGTGTTGACACCAGAGAGGCTAAGACCGCATTGACTCAGTGCGGTATTCAGCCTCTCTGGTGTCAAGTCTGATTTTTGAAAAAAAAAAAAAAAAAAATCCAAAATCAGACAGAGTGTTGAGACCAGAGAGGCTAAGACCGCATTGACTCAGTGCGGTATTCA
This sequence comes from Poromitra crassiceps, assembly GCF_964638095.1. NCBI lineage: Eukaryota > Metazoa > Chordata > Actinopteri > Beryciformes > Melamphaidae > Poromitra > Poromitra crassiceps. The sequence continues at coordinate 218,704 of NW_028152154.1, forward strand.
GCCTCTCTGGTGTCAAGTCTGATTTTGGAAAAAAAAAAAAGACCAGAGAGGCTAAGACCGCATTGACTCAGTGCGGTATTCAGCCTCTCTGGTGTCAAGTCTGATTTAAAAAAAAAAAAAAAAAAAAAATCCAAAATCAGACAGAGTGTTGAGACCAGAGAGGCTAAGACCGCATTGACTCAGTGCGGTATTCAGCCTCTCTGGTGTCAAGTCTGATTTTGGAAAAAAAAAAAAAAAAATCCAAAATCAGACAGAGTGTTGAGACCAGAGAGGCTAAGACCGCATTGACTCAGTGCGGTATTCAGCCTCTCTGGTGTCAAGTCTGATTTTGGAAAAAAAAAAAAGACCAGAGAGGCTAAGACCGCATTGACTCAGTGCGGTATTCAGCCTCTCTGGTGTCAAGTCTGATTTTGTAAAAAAAAAAAAAAAAAAAAAAAAATCCAAAATCAGACAGAGTGTTGAGACCAGAGAGGCTAAGACCGCATTGACTCAGTGCGGTATTCAGCCTCTCTGGTGTCAAGTCTGATTTTGGAAAAAAAAAAAAATAATCCAAAATCAGACAGAGTGTTGACACCAGAGAGGCTAAGACCGCATTGACTCAGTGCGGTATTCAGCCTCTCTGGTGTCAAGTCTGATTTTGGAAAAAAAAAAAAATCCAAAATCAGACAGAGTGTTGACACCAGAGAGGCTAAGACCGCATTGACTCAGTGCGGTATTCAGCCTCTCTGGTGTCAAGTCTGATTTTGGAAAAAAAAAAAAAAATCCAAAATCAGACAGAGTGTTGACACCAGAGAGGCTAAGACCGCATTGACTCAGTGCGGTATTCAGCCTCTCTGGTGTCAAGTCTGATTTTAGAAAAAAAAAAAAAAAATCCAAAATCAGACAGAGTGTTGAGACCAGAGAGGCTAAGAGCGCATTGACTCAGTGCAGTATGCAGCCTCTCTGGTGTCAAGTCTGATTTTGGAAAAAAAAAAAAAAAAAATCCAAAATCAGACAGAGTGTTGACACCAGAGAGGCTAAGACCGCATTGACTCAGTGCGGTATTCAGCCTCTCTGGTGTCAAGTCTGATTTTGGAAAAAAAAAAAAAAATCCAAAATCAGACAGAGTGTTGACACCAGAGAGGCTAAGACCGCATTGACTCAGTGCGGTATTCAGCCTCTCTGGTGTCAAGTCTGATTTTGGAAAAAAAAAAAAAAAATCCAAAATCAGACAGAGTGTTGAGACCAGAGAGGCTAAGACCGCATTGACTCAGTGCGGTATTCAGCCTCTCTGGTGTCAAGTCTGATTTTGGACAAAAAAAAAAAAAAAAAAATCCAAAATCAGACAGAGTGTTGAGACCAGAGAGGCTAAGACCGCATTGACTCAGTGCGGTATTCAGCCTCTCTGGTGTCAAGTCTGATTTTGGAAAAAAAAAAAAAAATCCAAAATCAGACAGAGTGTTGAGACCAGAGAGGCTAAGACCGCATTGACTCAGTGCGGTATTCAGCCTCTCTGGTGTCAAGTCTGATTTTCGAAAAAAAAAAAAAAAAATCCAAAATCAGACAGTGTTGAGACCAGAGAGGCTAAGACTGCATTGACTCAGTGCGGTATTCAGCCTATCTGGTGTCAAGTCTGATTTTGGAAAAAAAAAAAAAAAATCCAAAATCAGACAGTGTTGACACCAGAGAGGCTAAGACCGCATTGACTCAGTGCGGTATTCAGCCTCTCTGGTGTCAAGTCTGATTTTTGAAAAAAAAAAAAAAAAAAATCCAAAATCAGACAGAGTGTTGAGACCAGAGAGGCTAAGACCGCATTGACTCAGTGCGGTATTCAGCCTCTCTGGTGTCAAGTCTGATTTTGGAAAAAAAAAAAAAAGACCAGAGAGGCTAAGACCGCATTGACTCAGTGCGGTATTCAGCCTCTCTGGTGTCAAGTCTGATTTTTGAAAAAAAAAAAAAAAAAAATCCAAAATCAGACAGAGTGTTGAGACCAGAGAGGCTAAGACCGCATTGACTCAGTGCGGTATTCAGCCTCTCTGGTGTCAAGTCTGATTTTGGAAAAAAAAAAAAAAATCCAAAATCAGACAGAGTGTTGTCACCAGAGAGGCTAAGACCGCATTGACTCAGTGCGGTATTCAGCCTCTCTGGTGTCAAGTCTGATTTTGGAAAAAAAAAAAAAAAATCCAAAATCAGACAGTGTTGACACCAGAGAGGCTAAGACTGCATTGACTCAGTGCGGTATTCAGCCTCTCTGGTGTCAAGTCTGATTTTGGAAAAAAAAAAAAAAAATCCAAAATCAGACAGAGTGTTGAGACCAGAGAGGCTAAGACCGCATTGACTCAGTGCAGTATTCAGCCTCTCTGGTGTCAAGTCTGATTTTGGACAAAAAAAAAAAAAAAAAAATCCAAAATCAGACAGAGTGTTGAGACCAGAGAGGCTAAGACCGCATTGACTCAGTGCGGTATTCAGCCTCTCTGGTGTCAAGTCTGATTTTGGAAAAAAAAAAAAAAAAAAAAAATCAGACAGTGTTGAGACCAGAGAGGCTAAGACCGCATTGACTCAGTGCGGTATTCAGCCTCTCTGGTGTCAAGTCTGATTTTGGAAAAAAAAAAAAAAATCCAAAATCAGACAGTGTTGAGACCAGAGAGGCTAAGACTGCATAGACTCAGTGCGGTATTCAGCCTCTCTGGTGTCAAGTCTGATTTTGGAAAAAAAAAAAAAAAATCCAAAATCAGACAGTGTTGACACCAGAGAGGCTAAGACCGCATTGACTCAGTGCGGTATTCAGCCTCTCTGGTGTCAAGTCTGATTTTTGAAAAAAAAAAAAAAAAAAATCCAAAATCAGACAGAGTGTTGAGACCAGAGAGGCTAAGACCGCATTGACTCAGTGCGGTATTCAGCCTCTCTGGTGTCAAGTCTGATTTTGGAAAAAAAAAAAAAATCCAAAATCAGACAGAGTGTTGTCACCAGAGAGGCTAAGACCGCATTGACTCAGTGCGGTATTCAGCCTCTCTGGTGTCAAGTCTGATTTTGGAAAAAAAAAAAAAAAATCCAAAATCAGACAGTGTTGACACCAGAGAGGCTAAGACCGCATTGACTCAGTGCGGTATTCAGCCTCTCTGGTGTCAAGTCTGATTTTGGAAAAAAAAAAAAAATCCAAAATCAGACAGAGTGTTGACACCAGAGAGGCTAAGACCGCATTGACTCAGTGCGGTATTCAGCCTCTCTGGTGTCAAGTCTGATTTTGGAAAAAAAAAAAATCCAAAATCAGACAGAGTGTTGAGACCAGAGAGGCTAAGACCGCATTGACTCAGTGCGGTATTCAGCCTCTCTGGTGTCAAGTCTGATTTTGGAAAAAAAAAAAAAAAAAATCCAAAATCAGACAGAGTGTTGACACCAGAGAGGCTAAGACCGCATTGACTCAGTGCGGTATTCAGCCTCTCTGGTGTCAAGTCTGATTTTGGAAAAAAAAAAAAGACCAGAGAGGCTAAGACCGCATTGACTCAGTGCGGTATTCAGCCTCTCTGGTGTCAAGTCTGATTTTAGAAAAAAAAAAAAAAAATCCAAAATCAGACAGAGTGTTGAGACCAGAGAGGCTAAGAGCGCATTGACTCAGTGCAGTATGCAGCCTCTCTGGTGTCAAGTCTGATTTTGGAAAAAAAAAAAAAAAAAAATCCAAAATCAGACAGAGTGTTGACACCAGAGAGGCTAAGACCGCATTGACTCAGTGCGGTATTCAGCCTCTCTGGTGTCAAGTCTGATTTTGGAAAAAAAAAAAAAAATCCAAAATCAGACAGAGTGTTGAGACCAGAGAGGCTAAGACCGCATTGACTCAGTGCGGTATTCAGCCTCTCTGGTGTCAAGTCTGATTTTGGACAAAAAAAAAAAAAAAAAAATCCAAAATCAGACAGAGTGTTGAGACCAGAGAGGCTAAGACCGCATTGACTCAGTGCGGTATTCAGCCTCTCTGGTGTCAAGTCTGATTTTTGAAAAAAAAAAAAAAATCCAAAATCAGACAGAGTGTTGAGACCAGAGAGGCTAAGACCGCATTGACTCAGTGCGGTATTCAGCCTCTCTGGTGTCAAGTCTGATTTTCGAAAAAAAAAAAAAAAAATCCAAAATCAGACAGTGTTGAGACCAGAGAGGCTAAGACTGCATTGACTCAGTGCGGTATTCAGCCTATCTGGTGTCAAGTCTGATTTTGGAAAAAAAAAAAAAAAATCCAAAATCAGACAGTGTTGACACCAGAGAGGCTAAGACCGCATTGACTCAGTGCGGTATTCAGCCTCTCTGGTGTCAAGTCTGATTTTTGAAAAAAAAAAAAAAAAAAATCCAAAATCAGACAGAGTGTTGAGACCAGAGAGGCTAAGACCGCATTGACTCAGTGCGGTATTCAGCCTCTCTGGTGTCAAGTCTGATTTTGGAAAAAAAAAAAAGACCAGAGAGGCTAAGACCGCATTGACTCAGTGCGGTATTCAGCCTCTCTGGTGTCAAGTCTGATTTTTGAAAAAAAAAAAAAAAAAAAATCCAAAATCAGACAGAGTGTTGAGACCAGAGAGGCTAAGACCGCATTGACTCAGTGCGGTATTCAGCCTCTCTGGTGTCAAGTCTGATTTTGGAAAAAAAAAAAAAAATCCAAAATCAGACAGAGTGTTGTCACCAGAGAGGCTAAGACCGCATTGACTCAGTGCGGTATTCAGCCTCTCTGGTGTCAAGTCTGATTTTGGAAAAAAAAAAAAAAAATCCAAAATCAGACAGTGTTGACACCAGAGAGGCTAAGACCGCATTGACTCAGTGCGGTATTCAGCCTCTCTGGTGTCAAGTCTGATTTTGGAAAAAAAAAAAAAAAATCCAAAATCAGACAGAGTGTTGAGACCAGAGAGGCTAAGACCGCATTGACTCAGTGCGGTATTCAGCCTCTCTGGTGTCAAGTCTGATTTTGGACAAAAAAAAAAAAAAAAAAATCCAAAATCAGACAGAGTGTTGAGACCAGAGAGGCTAAGACCGCATTGACTCAGTGCGGTATTCAGCCTCTCTGGTGTCAAGTCTGATTTTGGAAAAAAAAAAAAAAAAAAAAAATCAGACAGTGTTGAGACCAGAGAGGCTAAGACCGCATTGACTCAGTGCGGTATTCAGCCTCTCTGGTGTCAAGTCTGATTTTGGAAAAAAAAAAAAAAAATCCAAAATCAGACAGTGTTGAGACCAGAGAGGCTAAGACTGCATTGACTCAGTGCGGTATTCAGCCTCTCTGGTGTCAAGTCTGATTTTGGAAAAAAAAAAAAAAAATCCAAAATCAGACAGTGTTGACACCAGAGAGGCTAAGACCGCATTGACTCAGTGCGGTATTCAGCCTCTCTGGTGTCAAGTCTGATTTTTGAAAAAAAAAAAAAAAAAAATCCAAAATCAGACAGAGTGTTGAGACCAGAGAGGCTAAGACCGCATTGACTCAGTGCGGTATTCAGCCTCTCTGGTGTCAAGTCTGATTTTGGAAAAAAAAAAAAAAATCCAAAATCAGACAGAGTGTTGTCACCAGAGAGGCTAAGACCGCATTGACTCAGTGCGGTATTCAGCCTCTCTGGTGTCAAGTCTGATTTTGGAAAAAAAAAAAAAAAATCCAAAATCAGACAGTGTTGACACCAGAGAGGCTAAGACCGCATTGACTCAGTGCGGTATTCAGCCTCTCTGGTGTCAAGTCTGATTTTGGAAAAAAAAAAAAAATCCAAAATCAGACAGAGTGTTGACACCAGAGAGGCTAAGACCGCATTGACTCAGTGCGGTATTCAGCCTCTCTGGTGTCAAGTCTGATTTTGGAAAAAAAAAAAATCCAAAATCAGACAGAGTGTTGAGACCAGAGAGGCTAAGACCGCATTGACTCAGTGCGGTATTCAGCCTCTCTGGTGTCAAGTCTGATTTTGGAAAAAAAAAAAAAAAAAATCCAAAATCAGACAGAGTGTTGACACCAGAGAGGCTAAGACCGCATTGACTCAGTGCGGTATTCAGCCTCTCTGGTGTCAAGTCTGATTTTGGAAAAAAAAAAAAGACCAGAGAGGCTAAGACCGCATTGACTCAGTGCGGTATTCAGCCTCTCTGGTGTCAAGTCTGATTTTAGAAAAAAAAAAAAAAAATCCAAAATCAGACAGAGTGTTGACACCAGAGAGGCTAAGACCGCATTGACTCAGTGCGGTATTCAGCCTCTCTGGTGTCAAGTCTGATTTTGGAAAAAAAAAAAAAAATCCAAAATCAGACAGAGTGTTGACACCAGAGAGGCTAAGACCGCATTGACTCAGTGCGGTATTCAGCCTCTCTGGTGTCAAGTCTGATTTTGGAAAAAAAAAAAAAAAATCCAAAATCAGACAGAGTGTTGAGACCAGAGAGGCTAAGACCGCATTGACTCAGTGCGGTATTCAGCCTCTCTGGTGTCAAGTCTGATTTTGGACAAAAAAAAAAAAAAAAAAATCCAAAATCAGACAGAGTGTTGAGACCAGAGAGGCTAAGACCGCATTGACTCAGTGCGGTATTCAGCCTCTCTGGTGTCAAGTCTGATTTTGGAAAAAAAAAAAAAAATCCAAAATCAGACAGAGTGTTGAGACCAGAGAGGCTAAGACCGCATTGACTCAGTGCGGTATTCAGCCTCTCTGGTGTCAAGTCTGATTTTCGAAAAAAAAAAAAAAAAATCCAAAATCAGACAGTGTTGAGACCAGAGAGGCTAAGACTGCATTGACTCAGTGCGGTATTCAGCCTATCTGGTGTCAAGTCTGATTTTGGAAAAAAAAAAAAAAAATCCAAAATCAGACAGTGTTGACACCAGAGAGGCTAAGACCGCATTGACTCAGTGCGGTATTCAGCCTCTCTGGTGTCAAGTCTGATTTAAAAAAAAAAAAAAAAAAAAAATCCAAAATCAGACAGAGTGTTGAGACCAGAGAGGCTAAGACCGCATTGACTCAGTGCGGTATTCAGCCTCTCTGGTGTCAAGTCTGATTTTGGAAAAAAAAAAAAGACCAGAGAGGCTAAGACCGCATTGACTCAGTGCGGTATTCAGCCTCTCTGGTGTCAAGTCTGATTTTTGAAAAAAAAAAAAAAAAAAATCCAAAATCAGACAGAGTGTTGAGACCAGAGAGGCTAAGACCGCATTGACTCAGTGCGGTATTCAGCCTCTCTGGTGTCAAGTCTGATTTTGGAAAAAAAAAAAAAAATCCAAAATCAGACAGAGTGTTGTCACCAGAGAGGCTAAGACCGCATTGACTCAGTGCGGTATTCAGCCTCTCTGGTGTCAAGTCTGATTTTGGAAAAAAAAAAAAAAAATCCAAAATCAGACAGTGTTGACACCAGAGAGGCTAAGACCGCATTGACTCAGTGCGGTATTCAGCCTCTCTGGTGTCAAGTCTGATTTTGGAAAAAAAAAAAAAAAATCCAAAATCAGACAGAGTGTTGAGACCAGAGAGGCTAAGACCGCATTGACTCAGTGCGGTATTCAGCCTCTCTGGTGTCAAGTCTGATTTTGGACAAAAAAAAAAAAAAAAAAATCCAAAATCAGACAGAGTGTTGAGACCAGAGAGGCTAAGACCGCATTGACTCAGTGCGGTATTCAGCCTCTCTGGTGTCAAGTCTGATTTTGGAAAAAAAAAAAAAAAAAAAAAATCAGACAGTGTTGAGACCAGAGAGGCTAAGACCGCATTGACTCAGTGCAGTATTCAGCCTCTCTGGTGTCAAGTCTGATTTTGGAAAAAAAAAAAAAAAATCCAAAATCAGACAGTGTTGAGACCAGAGAGGCTAAGACTGCATTGACTCAGTGCGGTATTCAGCCTCTCTGGTGTCAAGTCTGATTTTGGAAAAAAAAAAAAAAAATCCAAAATCAGACAGTGTTGACACCAGAGAGGCTAAGACCGCATTGACTCAGTGCGGTATTCAGCCTCTCTGGTGTCAAGTCTGATTTTTGAAAAAAAAAAAAAAAAAAATCCAAAATCAGACAGAGTGTTGAGACCAGAGAGGCTAAGACGGCATTGACTCAGTGCGGTATTCAGCCTCTCTGGTGTCAAGTCTGATTTTGGAAAAAAAAAAAAAAAATCCAAAATCAGACAGTGTTGACACCAGAGAGACTAAGACCGCATTGACTCAGTGCGGTATTCAGCCTCTCTGGTGTCAAGTCTGATTTTGGAAAAAAAAAAAAATCCAAAATCAGACAGAGTGTTGACACCAGAGAGGCTAAGACCGCATTGACTCAGTGCGGTATTCAGCCTCTCTGGTGTCAAGTCTGATTTTGGAAAAAAAAAAAATCCAAAATCAGACAGAGTGTTGAGACCAGAGAGGCTAAGACCGCATTGACTCAGTGCGGTATTCAGCCTCTCTGGTGTCAAGTCTGATTTTGGAAAAAAAAAAAAAAAATCCAAAATCAGACAGAGTGTTGAGACCAGAGAGGCTAAGACCGCATTGACTCAGTGCGGTATTCAGCCTCTCTGGTGTCAAGTCTGATTTTGGACAAAAAAAAAAAAAAAAAAATCCAAAATCAGACAGAGTGTTGAGACCAGAGAGGCTAAGACCGCATTGACTCAGTGCGGTATTCAGCCTCTCTGGTGTCAAGTCTGATTTTGGAAAAAAAAAAAAAAATCCAAAATCAGACAGAGTGTTGAGACCAGAGAGGCTAAGACCGCATTGACTCAGTGCGGTATTCAGCCTCTCTGGTGTCAAGTCTGATTTTCGAAAAAAAAAAAAAAAAATCCAAAATCAGACAGTGTTGAGACCAGAGAGGCTAAGACTGCATTGACTCAGTGCGGTATTCAGCCTATCTGGTGTCAAGTCTGATTTTGGAAAAAAAAAAAAAAAATCCAAAATCAGACAGTGTTGACACCAGAGAGGCTAAGACCGCATTGACTCAGTGCGGTATTCAGCCTCTCTGGTGTCAAGTCTGATTTTTAAAAAAAAATAAAAAATAAATCCAAAATCAGACAGAGTGTTGAGACCAGAGAGGCTAAGACCGCATTGACTCAGTGCGGTATTCAGCCTCTCTGGTGTCAAGTCTGATTTTGGAAAAAAAAAAAAGACCAGAGAGGCTAAGACCGCATTGACTCAGTGCGGTATTCAGCCTCTCTGGTGTCAAGTCTGATTTTTGAAAAAAAAAAAAAAAAAAATCCAAAATCAGACAGAGTGTTGAGACCAGAGAGGCTAAGACCGCATTGACTCAGTGCGGTATTCAGCCTCTCTGGTGTCAAGTCTGATTTTGGAAAAAAAAAAAAAAATCCAAAATCAGACAGAGTGTTGTCACCAGAGAGGCTAAGACCGCATTGACTCAGTGCGGTATTCAGCCTCTCTGGTGTCAAGTCTGATTTTGGAAAAAAAAAAAAAAAATCCAAAATCAGACAGTGTTGACACCAGAGAGGCTAAGACCGCATTGACTCAGTGCGGTATTCAGCCTCTCTGGTGTCAAGTCTGATTTTGGAAAAAAAAAAAAAAAATCCAAAATCAGACAGAGTGTTGAGACCAGAGAGGCTAAGACCGCATTGACTCAGTGCAGTATTCAGCCTCTCTGGTGTCAAGTCTGATTTTGGACAAAAAAAAAAAAAAAAAAATCCAAAATCAGACAGAGTGTTGAGACCAGAGAGGCTAAGACCGCATTGACTCAGTGCGGTATTCAGCCTCTCTGGTGTCGTCTGATTTTGGAAAAAAAAAAAAAAAAAAAAAATCAGACAGTGTTGAGACCAGAGAGGCTAAGACCGCATTGACTCAGTGCGGTATTCAGCCTCTCTGGTGTCAAGTCTGATTTTGGAAAAAAAAAAAAAAAATCCAAAATCAGACAGTGTTGAGACCAGAGAGGCTAAGACTGCATTGACTCAGTGCGGTATTCAGCCTCTCTGGTGTCAAGTCTGATTTTGGAAAAAAAAAAAAAAAATCCAAAATCAGACAGTGTTGACACCAGAGAGGCTAAGACCGCATTGACTCAGTGCGGTATTCAGCCTCTCTGGTGTCAAGTCTGATTTTTGAAAAAAAAAAAAAAAAAAATCCAAAATCAGACAGAGTGTTGAGACCAGAGAGGCTAAGACGGCATTGACTCAGTGCGGTATTCAGCCTCTCTGGTGTCAAGTCTGATTTTGGAAAAAAAAAAAAAAAATCCAAAATCAGACAGTGTTGACACCAGAGAGGCTAAGACCGCATTGACTCAGTGCGGTATTCAGCCTCTCTGGTGTCAAGTCTGATTTTGGAAAAAAAAAAAAATCCAAAATCAGACAGAGTGTTGACACCAGAGAGGCTAAGACCGCATTGACTCAGTGCGGTATTCAGCCTCTCTGGTGTCAAGTCTGATTTTGGAAAAAAAAAAAATCCAAAATCAGACAGAGTGTTGAGACCAGAGAGGCTAAGACTGCATTGACTCAGTGCGGTATTCAGCCTCTCTGGTGTCAAGTCTGATTTTGGAAAAAAAAAAAAAAAATCCAAAATCAGACAGTGTTGACACCAGAGAGGCTAAGACCGCATTGACTCAGTGCGGTATTCAGCCTCTCTGGTGTCAAGTCTGATTTTTGAAAAAAAAAAAAAAAAAAATCCAAAATCAGACAGAGTGTTGAGACCAGAGAGGCTAAGACCGCATTGACTCAGTGCGGTATTCAGCCTCTCTGGTGTCAAGTCTGATTTTGGAAAAAAAAAAAAGACCAGAGAGGCTAAGACCGCATTGACTCAGTGCGGTATTCAGCCTCTCTGGTGTCAAGTCTGATTTAAAAAAAAAAAAAAAAAAAAAATCCAAAATCAGACAGAGTGTTGAGACCAGAGAGGCTAAGACCGCATTGACTCAGTGCGGTATTCAGCCTCTCTGGTGTCAAGTCTGATTTTGGAAAAAAAAAAAAAAAATCCAAAATCAGACAGAGTGTTGAGACCAGAGAGGCTAAGACCGCATTGACTCAGTGCGGTATTCAGCCTCTCTGGTGTCAAGTCTGATTTTGGAAAAAAAAAAAAGACCAGAGAGGCTAAGACCGCATTGACTCAGTGCGGTATTCAGCCTCTCTGGTGTCAAGTCTGATTTTGTAAAAAAAAAAAAAAAAAAAAAAAAAATCCAAAATCAGACAGAGTGTTGAGACCAGAGAGGCTAAGACCGCATTGACTCAGTGCGGTATTCAGCCTCTCTGGTGTCAAGTCTGATTTTGGAAAAAAAAAAAAAAAATCCAAAATCAGACAGAGTGTTGACACCAGAGAGGCTAAGACCGCATTGACTCAGTGCGGTATTCAGCCTCTCTGGTGTCAAGTCTGATTTTGGAAAAAAAAAAAAATCCAAAATCAGACAGAGTGTTGACACCAGAGAGGCTAAGACCGCATTGACTCAGTGCGGTATTCAGCCTCTCTGGTGTCAAGTCTGATTTTGGAAAAAAAAAAAAAAATCCAAAATCAGACAGAGTGTTGACACCAGAGAGGCTAAGACCGCATTGACTCAGTGCGGTATTCAGCCTCTCTGGTGTCAAGTCTGATTTTAGAAAAAAAAAAAAAAAATCCAAAATCAGACAGAGTGTTGAGACCAGAGAGGCTAAGAGCGCATTGACTCAGTGCAGTATGCAGCCTCTCTGGTGTCAAGTCTGATTTTGGAAAAAAAAAAAAAAAAAATCCAAAATCAGACAGAGTGTTGACACCAGAGAGGCTAAGACCGCATTGACTCAGTGCGGTATTCAGCCTCTCTGGTGTCAAGTCTGATTTTGGAAAAAAAAAAAAAAATCCAAAATCAGACAGAGTGTTGACACCAGAGAGGCTAAGACCGCATTGACTCAGTGCGGTATTCAGCCTCTCTGGTGTCAAGTCTGATTTTGGAAAAAAAAAAAAAAAATCCAAAATCAGACAGAGTGTTGAGACCAGAGAGGCTAAGACCGCATTGACTCAGTGCGGTATTCAGCCTCTCTGGTGTCAAGTCTGATTTTGGACAAAAAAAAAAAAAAAAAATCCAAAATCAGACAGAGTGTTGAGACCAGAGAGGCTAAGACCGCATTGACTCAGTGCGGTATTCAGCCTCTCTGGTGTCAAGTCTGATTTAAAAAAAAAAAAAAAAAAAAAATCCAAAATCAGACAGAGTGTTGAGACCAGAGAGGCTAAGACCGCATTGACTCAGTGCGGTATTCAGCCTCTCTGGTGTCAAGTCTGATTTTGGAAAAAAAAAAAAAAAATCCAAAATCAGACAGAGTGTTGAGACCAGAGAGGCTAAGACCGCATTGACTCAGTGCGGTATTCAGCCTCTCTGGTGTCAAGTCTGATTTTGGAAAAAAAAAAAAGACCAGAGAGGCTAAGACCGCATTGACTCAGTGCGGTATTCAGCCTCTCTGGTGTCAAGTCTGATTTTGTAAAAAAAAAAAAAAAAAAAAAAAAATCCAAAATCAGACAGAGTGTTGAGACCAGAGAGGCTAAGACCGCATTGACTCAGTGCGGTATTCAGCCTCTCTGGTGTCAAGTCTGATTTTGGAAAAAAAAAAAAAAAATCCAAAATCAGACAGAGTGTTGACACCAGAGAGGCTAAGACCGCATTGACTCAGTGCGGTATTCAGCCTCTCTGGTGTCAAGTCTGATTTTGGAAAAAAAAAAAAATCCAAAATCAGACAGAGTGTTGACACCAGAGAGGCTAAGACCGCATTGACTCAGTGCGGTATTCAGCCTCTCTGGTGTCAAGTCTGATTTTGGAAAAAAAAAAAAAAATCCAAAATCAGACAGAGTGTTGACACCAGAGAGGCTAAGACCGCATTGACTCAGTGCGGTATTCAGCCTCTCTGGTGTCAAGTCTGATTTTAGAAAAAAAAAAAAAAAATCCAAAATCAGACAGAGTGTTGAGACCAGAGAGGCTAAGAGCGCATTGACTCAGTGCAGTATGCAGCCTCTCTGGTGTCAAGTCTGATTTTGGAAAAAAAAAAAAAAAATCCAAAATCAGACAGAGTGTTGAGACCAGAGAGGCTAAGACCGCATTGACTCAGTGCGGTATTCAGCCTCTCTGGTGTCAAGTCTGATTTTGGACAAAAAAAAAAAAAAAAAAATCCAAAATCAGACAGAGTGTTGAGACCAGAGAGGCTAAGACCGCATTGACTCAGTGCGGTATTCAGCCTCTCTGGTGTCAAGTCTGATTTTGGAAAAAAAAAAAAAAATCCAAAATCAGACAGAGTGTTGAGACCAGAGAGGCTAAGACCGCATTGACTCAGTGCGGTATTCAGCCTCTCTGGTGTCAAGTCTGATTTTGGAAAAAAAAAAAAAAAATCCAAAATCAGACAGAGTGTTGAGACCAGAGAGGCTAAGACCGCATTGACTCAGTGCGGTATTCAGCCTCTCTGGTGTCAAGTCTGATTTTGGAAAAAAAAAAAAGACCAGAGAGGCTAAGACCGCATTGACTCAGTGCGGTATTCAGCCTCTCTGGTGTCAAGTCTGATTTTGTAAAAAAAAAAAAAAAAAAAAAAAAAATCCAAAATCAGACAGAGTGTTGAGACCAGAGAGGCTAAGACCGCATTGACTCAGTGCGGTATTCAGCCTCTCTGGTGTCAAGTCTGATTTTGGAAAAAAAAAAAAAAAATCCAAAATCAGACAGAGTGTTGACACCAGAGAGGCTAAGACCGCATTGACTCAGTGCGGTATTCAGCCTCTCTGGTGTCAAGTCTGATTTTGGAAAAAAAAAAAAAATCCAAAATCAGACAGAGTGTTGACACCAGAGAGGCTAAGACCGCATTGACTCAGTGCGGTATTCAGCCTCTCTGGTGTCAAGTCTGATTTTGGAAAAAAAAAAAAAAATCCAAAATCAGACAGAGTGTTGACACCAGAGAGGCTAAGACCGCATTGACTCAGTGCGGTATTCAGCCTCTCTGGTGTCAAGTCTGATTTTAGAAAAAAAAAAAAAAAATCCAAAATCAGACAGAGTGTTGAGACCAGAGAGGCTAAGAGCGCATTGACTCAGTGCAGTATGCAGCCTCTCTGGTGTCAAGTCTGATTTTGGAAAAAAAAAAAAAAAAAATCCAAAATCAGACAGAGTGTTGACACCAGAGAGGCTAAGACCGCATTGACTCAGTGCGGTATTCAGCCTCTCTGGTGTCAAGTCTGATTTTGGAAAAAAAAAAAAAAATCCAAAATCAGACAGAGTGTTGACACCAGAGAGGCTAAGACCGCATTGACTCAGTGCGGTATTCAGCCTCTCTGGTGTCAAGTCTGATTTTGGAAAAAAAAAAAAAAAATCCAAAATCAGACAGAGTGTTGAGACCAGAGAGGCTAAGACCGCATTGACTCAGTGCGGTATTCAGCCTCTCTGGTGTCAAGTCTGATTTTGGACAAAAAAAAAAAAAAAAAAATCCAAAATCAGACAGAGTGTTGAGACCAGAGAGGCTAAGACCGCATTGACTCAGTGCGGTATTCAGCCTCTCTGGTGTCAAGTCTGATTTTGGAAAAAAAAAAAAAAATCCAAAATCAGACAGAGTGTTGAGACCAGAGAGGCTAAGACCGCATTGACTCAGTGCGGTATTCAGCCTCTCTGGTGTCAAGTCTGATTTTCGAAAAAAAAAAAAAAAATCCAAAATCAGACAGTGTTGAGACCAGAGAGGCTAAGACTGCATTGACTCAGTGCGGTATTCAGCCTCTCTGGTGTCAAGTCTGATTTTGGAAAAAAAAAAAAAAAAATCCAAAATCAGACAGTGTTGACACCAGAGAGGCTAAGACCGCATTGACTCAGTGCGGTATTCAGCCTCTCTGGTGTCAAGTCTGATTTTTGAAAAAAAAAAAAAAAAAAATCCAAAATCAGACAGAGTGTTGAGACCAGAGAGGCTAAGACCGCATTGACTCAGTGCGGTATTCAGCCTCTCTGGTGTCAAGTCTGATTTTGGAAAAAAAAAAAAGACCAGAGAGGCTAAGACCGCATTGACTCAGTGCGGTATTCAGCCTCTCTGGTGTCAAGTCTGATTTAAAAAAAAAAAAAAAAAAAAAAATCCAAAATCAGACAGAGTGTTGAGACCAGAGAGGCTAAGACCGCATTGACTCAGTGCGGTATTCAGCCTCTCTGGTGTCAAGTCTGATTTTGGAAAAAAAAAAAAAAATCCAAAATCAGACAGAGTGTTGAGACCAGAGAGGCTAAGACCGCATTGACTCAGTGCGGTATTCAGCCTCTCTGGTGTCAAGTCTGATTTTCGAAAAAAAAAAAAAAAATCCAAAATCAGACAGTGTTGAGACCAGAGAGGCTAAGACTGCATTGACTCAGTGCGGTATTCAGCCTCTCTGGTGTCAAGTCTGATTTTGGAAAAAAAAAAAAAAAATCCAAAATCAGACAGTGTTGACACCAGAGAGGCTAAGACCGCATTGACTCAGTGCGGTATTCAGCCTCTCTGGTGTCAAGTCTGATTTTTGAAAAAAAAAAAAAAAAAAATCCAAAATCAGACAGAGTGTTGAGACCAGAGAGGCTAAGACCGCATTGACTCAGTGCGGTATTCAGCCTCTCTGGTGTCAAGTCTGATTTTGGAAAAAAAAAAAAGACCAGAGAGGCTAAGACCGCATTGACTCAGTGCGGTATTCAGCCTCTCTGGTGTCAAGTCTGATTTAAAAAAAAAAAAAAAAAAAAATCCAAAATCAGACAGAGTGTTGAGACCAGAGAGGCTAAGACCGCATTGACTCAGTGCGGTATTCAGCCTCTCTGGTGTCAAGTCTGATTTTGGAAAAAAAAAAAAAAAATCCAAAATCAGACAGAGTGTTGAGACCAGAGAGGCTAAGACCGCATTGACTCAGTGCGGTATTCAGCCTCTCTGGTGTCAAGTCTGATTTTGGAAAAAAAAAAAAGACCAGAGAGGCTAAGACCGCATTGACTCAGTGCGGTATTCAGCCTCTCTGGTGTCAAGTCTGATTTTGTAAAAAAAAAAAAAAAAAAAAAAAATCCAAAATCAGACAGAGTGTTGAGACCAGAGAGGCTAAGACCGCATTGACTCAGTGCGGTATTCAGCCTCTCTGGTGTCAAGTCTGATTTTGGAAAAAAAAAAAAAAAATCCAAAATCAGACAGAGTGTTGACACCAGAGAGGCTAAGACCGCATTGACTCAGTGCGGTATTCAGCCTCTCTGGTGTCAAGTCTGATTTTGGAAAAAAAAAAAAATCCAAAATCAGACAGAGTGTTGACACCAGAGAGGCTAAGACCGCATTGACTCAGTGCGGTATTCAGCCTCTCTGGTGTCAAGTCTGATTTTGAAAAAAAAAAAAAAAATCCAAAATCAGACAGAGTGTTGACACCAGAGAGGCTAAGACCGCATTGACTCAGTGCGGTATTCAGCCTCTCTGGTGTCAAGTCTGATTTTAGAAAAACAAAAACAAAATCCAAAATCAGACAGAGTGTTGAGACCAGAGAGGCTAAGAGCGCATTGACTCAGTGCAGTATGCAGCCTCTCTGGTGTCAAGTCTGATTTTGGAAAAAAAAAAAAAAAAAATCCAAAATCAGACAGAGTGTTGACACCAGAGAGGCTAAGACCGCATTGACTCAGTGCGGTATTCAGCCTCTCTGGTGTCAAGTCTGATTTTGGAAAAAAAAAAAAAAATCCAAAATCAGACAGAGTGTTGACACCAGAGAGGCTAAGACCGCATTGACTCAGTGCGGTATTCAGCCTCTCTGGTGTCAAGTCTGATTTTGGAAAAAAAAAAAAAAAATCCAAAATCAGACAGAGTGTTGAGACCAGAGAGGCTAAGACCGCATTGACTCAGTGCGGTATTCAGCCTCTCTGGTGTCAAGTCTGATTTTGGACAAAAAAAAAAAAAAAAAAATCCAAAATCAGACAGAGTGTTGAGACCAGAGAGGCTAAGACCGCATTGACTCAGTGCGGTATTCAGCCTCTCTGGTGTCAAGTCTGATTTTGGAAAAAAAAAAAAAAATCCAAAATCAGACAGAGTGTTGAGACCAGAGAGGCTAAGACCGCATTGACTCAGTGCGGTATTCAGCCTCTCTGGTGTCAAGTCTGATTTTCGAAAAAAAAAAAAAAAAATCCAAAATCAGACAGTGTTGAGACCAGAGAGGCTAAGACTGCATTGACTCAGTGCGGTATTCAGCCTATCTGGTGTCAAGTCTGATTTTGGGAAAAAAAAAAAAAAATCCAAAATCAGACAGTGTTGACACCAGAGAGGCTAAGACCGCATTGACTCAGTGCGGTATTCAGCCTCTCTGGTGTCAAGTCTGATTTTTGAAAAAAAAAAAAAAAAAAATCCAAAATCAGACAGAGTGTTGAGACCAGAGAGGCTAAGACCGCATTGACTCAGTGCGGTATTCAGCCTCTCTGGTGTCAAGTCTGATTTTGGAAAAAAAAAAAAGACCAGAGAGGCTAAGACCGCATTGACTCAGTGCGGTATTCAGCCTCTCTGGTGTCAAGTCTGATTTTTGAAAAAAAAAAAAAAAAAAATCCAAAATCAGACAGAGTGTTGAGACCAGAGAGGCTAAGACCGCATTGACTCAGTGCGGTATTCAGCCTCTCTGGTGTCAAGTCTGATTTTGGAAAAAAAAAAAAAAATCCAAAATCAGACAGAGTGTTGTCACCAGAGAGGCTAAGACCGCATTGACTCAGTGCGGTATTCAGCCTCTCTGGTGTCAAGTCTGATTTTGGAAAAAAAAAAAAAAAATCCAAAATCAGACAGTGTTGACACCAGAGAGGCTAAGACCGCATTGACTCAGTGCGGTATTCAGCCTCTCTGGTGTCAAGTCTGATTTTGGAAAAAAAAAAAAAAAATCCAAAATCAGACAGAGTGTTGAGACCAGAGAGGCTAAGACCGCATTGACTCAGTGCGGTATTCAGCCTCTCTGGTGTCAAGTCTGATTTTGGACAAAAAAAAAAAAAAAAAAATCCAAAATCAGACAGAGTGTTGAGACCAGAGAGGCTAAGACCGCATTGACTCAGTGCGGTATTCAGCCTCTCTGGTGTCAAGTCTGATTTTGGAAAAAAAAAAAAAAAAAAAAAATCAGACAGTGTTGAGACCAGAGAGGCTAAGACCGCATTGACTCAGTGCGGTATTCAGCCTCTCTGGTGTCAAGTCTGATTTTGGAAAAAAAAAAAAAAAATCCAAAATCAGACAGTGTTGAGACCAGAGAGGCTAAGACTGCATTGACTCAGTGCGGTATTCAGCCTCTCTGGTGTCAAGTCTGATTTTGGAAAAAAAAAAAAAAAATCCAAAATCAGACAGTGTTGACACCAGAGAGGCTAAGACCGCATTGACTCAGTGCGGTATTCAGCCTCTCTGGTGTCAAGTCTGATTTTTGAAAAAAAAAAAAAAAAAAATCCAAAATCAGACAGAGTGTTGAGACCAGAGAGGCTAAGACCGCATTGACTCAGTGCGGTATTCAGCCTCTCTGGTGTCAAGTCTGATTTTGGAAAAAAAAAAAAAAATCCAAAATCAGACAGAGTGTTGTCACCAGAGAGGCTAAGACCGCATTGACTCAGTGCGGTATTCAGCCTCTCTGGTGTCAAGTCTGATTTTGGAAAAAAAAAAAAAAAATCCAAAATCAGACAGTGTTGACACCAGAGAGGCTAAGACCGCATTGACTCAGTGCGGTATTCAGCCTCTCTGGTGTCAAGTCTGATTTTGGAAAAAAAAAAAAAATCCAAAATCAGACAGAGTGTTGACACCAGAGAGGCTAAGACCGCATTGACTCAGTGCGGTATTCAGCCTCTCTGGTGTCAAGTCTGATTTTGGACAAAAAAAAAAAAAAAAAAATCCAAAATCAGACAGAGTGTTGAGACCAGAGAGGCTAAGACCGCATTGACTCAGTGCGGTATTCAGCCTCTCTGGTGTCAAGTCTGATTTTGGAAAAAAAAAAAAAAATCCAAAATCAGACAGAGTGTTGAGACCAGAGAGGCTAAGACCGCATTGACTCAGTGCGGTATTCAGCCTCTCTGGTGTCAAGTCTGATTTTCGAAAAAAAAAAAAAAAAATCCAAAATCAGACAGTGTTGAGACCAGAGAGGCTAAGACTGCATTGACTCAGTGCGGTATTCAGCCTATCTGGTGTCAAGTCTGATTTTGGGAAAAAAAAAAAAAAATCCAAAATCAGACAGTGTTGACACCAGAGAGGCTAAGACCGCATTGACTCAGTGCGGTATTCAGCCTCTCTGGTGTCAAGTCTGATTTTTGAAAAAAAAAAAAAAAAAAATCCAAAATCAGACAGAGTGTTGAGACCAGAGAGGCTAAGACCGCATTGACTCAGTGCGGTATTCAGCCTCTCTGGTGTCAAGTCTGATTTTGGAAAAAAAAAAAAGACCAGAGAGGCTAAGACCGCATTGACTCAGTGCGGTATTCAGCCTCTCTGGTGTCAAGTCTGATTTTTGAAAAAAAAAAAAAAAAAAATCCAAAATCAGACAGAGTGTTGAGACCAGAGAGGCTAAGACCGCATTGACTCAGTGCGGTATTCAGCCTCTCTGGTGTCAAGTCTGATTTTGGAAAAAAAAAAAAAAATCCAAAATCAGACAGAGTGTTGTCACCAGAGAGGCTAAGACCGCATTGACTCAGTGCGGTATTCAGCCTCTCTGGTGTCAAGTCTGATTTTGGAAAAAAAAAAAAAAAATCCAAAATCAGACAGTGTTGACACCAGAGAGGCTAAGACCGCATTGACTCAGTGCGGTATTCAGCCTCTCTGGTGTCAAGTCTGATTTTGGAAAAAAAAAAAAAAAATCCAAAATCAGACAGAGTGTTGAGACCAGAGAGGCTAAGACCGCATTGACTCAGTGCGGTATTCAGCCTCTCTGGTGTCAAGTCTGATTTTGGACAAAAAAAAAAAAAAAAAAATCCAAAATCAGACAGAGTGTTGAGACCAGAGAGGCTAAGACCGCATTGACTCAGTGCGGTATTCAGCCTCTCTGGTGTCAAGTCTGATTTTGGAAAAAAAAAAAAAAAAAAAAAATCAGACAGTGTTGAGACCAGAGAGGCTAAGACCGCATTGACTCAGTGCGGTATTCAGCCTCTCTGGTGTCAAGTCTGATTTTGGAAAAAAAAAAAAAAAAATCCAAAATCAGACAGTGTTGAGACCAGAGAGGCTAAGACTGCATTGACTCAGTGCGGTATTCAGCCTCTCTGGTGTCAAGTCTGATTTTGGAAAAAAAAAAAAAAAATCCAAAATCAGACAGTGTTGACACCAGAGAGGCTAAGACCGCATTGACTCAGTGCGGTATTCAGCCTCTCTGGTGTCAAGTCTGATTTTTGAAAAAAAAAAAAAAAAAATCCAAAATCAGACAGAGTGTTGAGACCAGAGAGGCTAAGACCGCATTGACTCAGTGCGGTATTCAGCCTCTCTGGTGTCAAGTCTGATTTTGGAAAAAAAAAAAAAAATCCAAAATCAGACAGAGTGTTGTCACCAGAGAGGCTAAGACCGCATTGACTCAGTGCGGTATTCAGCCTCTCTGGTGTCAAGTCTGATTTTGGAAAAAAAAAAAAAAAATCCAAAATCAGACAGTGTTGACACCAGAGAGGCTAAGACCGCATTGACTCAGTGCGGTATTCAGCCTCTCTGGTGTCAAGTCTGATTTTGGAAAAAAAAAAAAAATCCAAAATCAGACAGAGTGTTGACACCAGAGAGGCTAAGACCGCATTGACTCAGTGCGGTATTCAGCCTCTCTGGTGTCAAGTCTGATTTTGGAAAAAAAAAAAATCCAAAATCAGACAGAGTGTTGAGACCAGAGAGGCTAAGACCGCATTGACTCAGTGCGGTATTCAGCCTCTCTGGTGTCAAGTCTGATTTTGGAAAAAAAAAAATCCAAAATCCAAAATCAGACAGAGTGTTGACACCAGAGAGGCTAAGACCGCATTGACTCAGTGCGGTATTCAGCCTCTCTGGTGTCAAGTCTGATTTTGGAAAAAAAAAAAAGACCAGAGAGGCTAAGACCGCATTGACTCAGTGCGGTATTCAGCCTCTCTGGTGTCAAGTCTGATTTTAGAAAAAAAAAAAAAAAATCCAAAATCAGACAGAGTGTTGAGACCAGAGAGGCTAAGAGCGCATTGACTCAGTGCAGTATGCAGCCTCTCTGGTGTCAAGTCTGATTTTGGAAAAAAAAAAAAAAAAAAATCCAAAATCAGACAGAGTGTTGACACCAGAGAGGCTAAGACCGCATTGACTCAGTGCGGTATTCAGCCTCTCTGGTGTCAAGTCTGATTTTGGAAAAAAAAAAAAAAATCCAAAATCAGACAGAGTGTTGACACCAGAGAGGCTAAGACCGCATTGACTCAGTGCGGTATTCAGCCTCTCTGGTGTCAAGTCTGATTTTGGAAAAAAAAAAAAAAAATCCAAAATCAGACAGAGTGTTGAGACCAGAGAGGCTAAGACCGCATTGACTCAGTGCGGTATTCAGCCTCTCTGGTGTCAAGTCTGATTTTGGACAAAAAAAAAAAAAAAAAAATCCAAAATCAGACAGAGTGTTGAGACCAGAGAGGCTAAGACCGCATTGACTCAGTGCGGTATTCAGCCTCTCTGGTGTCAAGTCTGATTTTGGAAAAAAAAAAAAAAATCCAAAATCAGACAGAGTGTTGAGACCAGAGAGGCTAAGACCGCATTGACTCAGTGCGGTATTCAGCCTCTCTGGTGTCAAGTCTGATTTTCGAAAAAAAAAAAAAAAAATCCAAAATCAGACAGTGTTGAGACCAGAGAGGCTAAGACTGCATTGACTCAGTGCGGTATTCAGCCTATCTGGTGTCAAGTCTGATTTTGGAAAAAAAAAAAAAAAATCCAAAATCAGACAGTGTTGACACCAGAGAGGCTAAGACCGCATTGACTCAGTGCGGTATTCAGCCTCTCTGGTGTCAAGTCTGATTTTTGAAAAAAAAAAAAAAAAAAATCCAAAATCAGACAGAGTGTTGAGACCAGAGAGGCTAAGACCGCATTGACTCAGTGCGGTATTCAGCCTCTCTGGTGTCAAGTCTGATTTTGGAAAAAAAAAAAAAGACCAGAGAGGCTAAGACCGCATTGACTCAGTGCGGTATTCAGCCTCTCTGGTGTCAAGTCTGATTTTTGAAAAAAAAAAAAAAAAAAATCCAAAATCAGACAGAGTGTTGAGACCAGAGAGGCTAAGACCGCATTGACTCAGTGCGGTATTCAGCCTCTCTGGTGTCAAGTCTGATTTTGGAAAAAAAAAAAAAAATCCAAAATCAGACAGAGTGTTGTCACCAGAGAGGCTAAGACCGCATTGACTCAGTGCGGTATTCAGCCTCTCTGGTGTCAAGTCTGATTTTGGAAAAAAAAAAAAAAAATCCAAAATCAGACAGTGTTGACACCAGAGAGGCTAAGACCGCATTGACTCAGTGCGGTATTCAGCCTCTCTGGTGTCAAGTCTGATTTTGGAAAAAAAAAAAAAAAATCCAAAATCAGACAGAGTGTTGAGACCAGAGAGGCTAAGACCGCATTGACTCAGTGCGGTATTCAGCCTCTCTGGTGTCAAGTCTGATTTTGGACAAAAAAAAAAAAAAAAAAATCCAAAATCAGACAGAGTGTTGAGACCAGAGAGGCTAAGACCGCATTGACTCAGTGCGGTATTCAGCCTCTCTGGTGTCAAGTCTGATTTTGGAAAAAAAAAAAAAAAAAAAAAATCAGACAGTGTTGAGACCAGAGAGGCTAAGACCGCATTGACTCAGTGCGGTATTCAGCCTCTCTGGTGTCAAGTCTGATTTTGGAAAAAAAAAAAAAAAATCCAAAATCAGACAGTGTTGAGACCAGAGAGGCTAAGACTGCATTGACTCAGTGCGGTATTCAGCCTCTCTGGTGTCAAGTCTGATTTTTGAAAAAAAAAAAAAAAAAAATCCAAAATCAGACAGAGTGTTGAGACCAGAGAGGCTAAGACCGCATTGACTCAGTGCGGTATTCAGCCTCTCTGGTGTCAAGTCTGATTTTGGAAAAAAAAAAAAAGACCAGAGAGGCTAAGACCGCATTGACTCAGTGCGGTATTCAGCCTCTCTGGTGTCAAGTCTGATTTTTGAAAAAAAAAAAAAAAAAAATCCAAAATCAGACAGAGTGTTGAGACCAGAGAGGCTAAGACCGCATTGACTCAGTGCGGTATTCAGCCTCTCTGGTGTCAAGTCTGATTTTGGAAAAAAAAAAAAAAATCCAAAATCAGACAGAGTGTTGTCACCAGAGAGGCTAAGACCGCATTGACTCAGTGCGGTATTCAGCCTCTCTGGTGTCAAGTCTGATTTTGGAAAAAAAAAAAAAAAATCCAAAATCAGACAGTGTTGACACCAGAGAGGCTAAGACCGCATTGACTCAGTGCGGTATTCAGCCTCTCTGGTGTCAAGTCTGATTTTGGAAAAAAAAAAAAAAAATCCAAAATCAGACAGAGTGTTGAGACCAGAGAGGCTAAGACCGCATTGACTCAGTGCGGTATTCAGCCTCTCTGGTGTCAAGTCTGATTTTGGACAAAAAAAAAAAAAAAAAATCCAAAATCAGACAGAGTGTTGAGACCAGAGAGGCTAAGACCGCATTGACTCAGTGCGGTATTCAGCCTCTCTGGTGTCAAGTCTGATTTTGGAAAAAAAAAAAAAAAAAAAAAATCAGACAGTGTTGAGACCAGAGAGGCTAAGACCGCATTGACTCAGTGCGGTATTCAGCCTCTCTGGTGTCAAGTCTGATTTTGGAAAAAAAAAAAAAAAATCCAAAATCAGACAGTGTTGAGACCAGAGAGGCTAAGACTGCATTGACTCAGTGCGGTATTCAGCCTCTCTGGTGTCAAGTCTGATTTTGGAAAAAAAAAAAAAAAATCCAAAATCAGACAGTGTTGACACCAGAGAGGCTAAGACCGCATTGACTCAGTGCGGTATTCAGCCTCTCTGGTGTCAAGTCTGATTTTTGAAAAAAAAAAAAAAAAAATCCAAAATCAGACAGAGTGTTGAGACCAGAGAGGCTAAGACCGCATTGACTCAGTGCGGTATTCAGCCTCTCTGGTGTCAAGTCTGATTTTGGAAAAAAAAAAAAAAATCCAAAATCAGACAGAGTGTTGTCACCAGAGAGGCTAAGACCGCATTGACTCAGTGCGGTATTCAGCCTCTCTGGTGTCAAGTCTGATTTTGGAAAAAAAAAAAAAAAATCCAAAATCAGACAGTGTTGACACCAGAGAGGCTAAGACCGCATTGACTCAGTGCGGTATTCAGCCTCTCTGGTGTCAAGTCTGATTTTGGAAAAAAAAAAAAAAAAAAATCCAAAATCAGACAGAGTGTTGAGACCAGAGAGGCTAAGACCGCATTGACTCAGTGCGGTATTCAGCCTCTCTGGTGTCAAGTCTGATTTTGGAAAAAAAAAAAAAAAAAAAAAATCAGACAGTGTTGAGACCAGAGAGGCTAAGACCGCATTGACTCAGTGCGGTATTCAGCCTCTCTGGTGTCAAGTCTGATTTTGGAAAAAAAAAAAAAAATCCAAAATCAGACAGTGTTGAGACCAGAGAGGCTAAGACTGCATTGACTCAGTGCGGTATTCAGCCTCTCTGGTGTCAAGTCTGATTTTGGAAAAAAAAAAAAAAAATCCAAAATCAGACAGTGTTGACACCAGAGAGGCTAAGACCGCATTGACTCAGTGCGGTATTCAGCCTCTCTGGTGTCAAGTCTGATTTTTGAAAAAAAAAAAAAAAAAAATCCAAAATCAGACAGAGTGTTGAGACCAGAGAGGCTAAGACCGCATTGACTCAGTGCGGTATTCTGCCTCTCTGGTGTCAAGTCTGATTTTGGAAAAAAAAAAAAAAATCCAAAATCAGACAGAGTGTTCTCACCAGAGAGGCTAAGACCGCATTGACTCAGTGCGGTATTCAGCCTCTCTGGTGTCAAGTCTGATTTTGGAAAAAAAAAAAAAAAATCCAAAATCAGACAGTGTTGACACCAGAGAGGCTAAGACCGCATTGACTCAGTGCGGTATTCAGCCTCTCTGGTGTCAAGTCTGATTTTGGAAAAAAAAAAAAAATCCAAAATCAGACAGAGTGTTGACACCAGAGAGGCTAAGACCGCATTGACTCAGTGCGGTATTCAGCCTCTCTGGTGTCAAGTCTGATTTTGGAAAAAAAAAAAATCCAAAATCAGACAGAGTGTTGAGACCAGAGAGGCTAAGACCGCATTGACTCAGTGCGGTATTCAGCCTCTCTGGTGTCAAGTCTGATTTTGGAAAAAAAAAAAAAAAAAATCCAAAATCAGACAGAGTGTTGACACCAGAGAGGCTAAGACCGCATTGACTCAGTGCGGTATTCAGCCTCTCTGGTGTCAAGTCTGATTTTGGAAAAAAAAAAAAGACCAGAGAGGCTAAGACCGCATTGACTCAGTGCGGTATTCAGCCTCTCTGGTGTCAAGTCTGATTTTAGAAAAAAAAAAAAAAAATCCAAAATCAGACAGAGTGTTGAGACCAGAGAGGCTAAGAGCGCATTGACTCAGTGCAGTATGCAGCCTCTCTGGTGTCAAGTCTGATTTTGGAAAAAAAAAAAAAAAAAAATCCAAAATCAGACAGAGTGTTGACACCAGAGAGGCTAAGACCGCATTGACTCAGTGCGGTATTCAGCCTCTCTGGTGTCAAGTCTGATTTTGGAAAAAAAAAAAAAAATCCAAAATCAGACAGAGTGTTGACACCAGAGAGGCTAAGACCGCATTGACTCAGTGCGGTATTCAGCCTCTCTGGTGTCAAGTCTGATTTTGGAAAAAAAAAAAAAAAATCCAAAATCAGACAGAGTGTTGAGACCAGAGAGGCTAAGACCGCATTGACTCAGTGCGGTATTCAGCCTCTCTGGTGTCAAGTCTGATTTTGGACAAAAAAAAAAAAAAAAAAATCCAAAATCAGACAGAGTGTTGAGACCAGAGAGGCTAAGACCGCATTGACTCAGTGCGGTATTCAGCCTCTCTGGTGTCAAGTCTGATTTTGGAAAAAAAAAAAAAAATCCAAAATCAGACAGAGTGTTGAGACCAGAGAGGCTAAGACCGCATTGACTCAGTGCGGTATTCAGCCTCTCTGGTGTCAAGTCTGATTTTCGAAAAAAAAAAAAAAAAATCCAAAATCAGACAGTGTTGAGACCAGAGAGGCTAAGACTGCATTGACTCAGTGCGGTATTCAGCCTATCTGGTGTCAAGTCTGATTTTGGAAAAAAAAAAAAAAAATCCAAAATCAGACAGTGTTGACACCAGAGAGGCTAAGACCGCATTGACTCAGTGCGGTATTCAGCCTCTCTGGTGTCAAGTCTGATTTTTGGAAAAAAAAAAAAAAAAAATCCAAAATCAGACAGAGTGTTGAGACCAGAGAGGCTAAGACCGCATTGACTCAGTGCGGTATTCAGCCTCTCTGGTGTCAAGTCTGATTTTGGAAAAAAAAAAAAAGACCAGAGAGGCTAAGACCGCATTGACTCAGTGCGGTATTCAGCCTCTCTGGTGTCAAGTCTGATTTTTGAAAAAAAAAAAAAAAAAATCCAAAATCAGACAGAGTGTTGAGACCAGAGAGGCTAAGACCGCATTGACTCAGTGCGGTATTCAGCCTCTCTGGTGTCAAGTCTGATTTTGGAAAAAAAAAAAAAAATCCAAAATCAGACAGAGTGTTGTCACCAGAGAGGCTAAGACCGCATTGACTCAGTGCGGTATTCAGCCTCTCTGGTGTCAAGTCTGATTTTGGAAAAAAAAAAAAAAAATCCAAAATCAGACAGTGTTGACACCAGAGAGGCTAAGACCGCATTGACTCAGTGCGGTATTCAGCCTCTCTGGTGTCAAGTCTGATTTTGGAAAAAAAAAAAAAAAATCCAAAATCAGACAGAGTGTTGAGACCAGAGAGGCTAAGACCGCATTGACTCAGTGCGGTATTCAGCCTCTCTGGTGTCAAGTCTGATTTTGGACAAAAAAAAAAAAAAAAAAATCCAAAATCAGACAGAGTGTTGAGACCAGAGAGGCTAAGACCGCATTGACTCAGTGCGGTATTCAGCCTCTCTGGTGTCAAGTCTGATTTTGGAAAAAAAAAAAAAAAAAAAAAATCAGACAGTGTTGAGACCAGAGAGGCTAAGACCGCATTGACTCAGTGCGGTATTCAGCCTCTCTGGTGTCAAGTCTGATTTTGGAAAAAAAAAAAAAAAATCCAAAATCAGACAGTGTTGAGACCAGAGAGGCTAAGACTGCATTGACTCAGTGCGGTATTCAGCCTCTCTGGTGTCAAGTCTGATTTTGGAAAAAAAAAAAAAAAATCCAAAATCAGACAGTGTTGACACCAGAGAGGCTAAGACCGCATTGACTCAGTGCGGTATTCAGCCTCTCTGGTGTCAAGTCTGATTTTTGAAAAGAAAAAAAAAATCCAAAATCAGACAGAGTGTTGTCACCAGAGAGGCTAAGACCGCATTGACTCAGTGCGGTATTCAGCCTCTCTGGTGTCAAGTCTGATTTTGGAAAAAAAATAAAATAATCCAAAATCAGACAGTGTTGACACCAGAGAGGCTAAGACCGCATTGACTCAGTGCGGTATTCAGCCTCTCTGGTGTCAAGTCTGATTTTGGAAAAAAAAAAAAATCCAAAATCAGACAGAGTGTTGACACCAGAGAGGCTAAGACCGCATTGACTCAGTGCGGTATTCAGCCTCTCTGGTGTCAAGTCTGATTTTGGAAAAAAAAAAAATCCAAAATCAGACAGAGTGTTGAGACCAGAGAGGCTAAGACCGCATTGACTCAGTGCGGTATTCAGCCTCTCTGGTGTCAAGTCTGATTTTGGAAAAAAAAAAAAAAAAAATCCAAAATCAGACAGAGTGTTGACACCAGAGAGGCTAAGACCGCATTGACTCAGTGCGGTATTCAGCCTCTCTGGTGTCAAGTCTGATTTTGGAAAAAAAAAAAAGACCAGAGAGGCTAAGACCGCATTGACTCAGTGCGGTATTCAGCCTCTCTGGTGTCAAGTCTGATTTTGTAAAAAAAAAAAAAAAAAAAAAAAAAATCCAAAATCCAAAATCAGACAGAGTGTTGAGACCAGAGAGGCTAAGACCGCATTGACTCAGTGCGGTATTCAGCCTCTCTGGTGTCAAGTCTGATTTTGGAAAAAAAAAAAAAAAATCCAAAATCAGACAGAGTGTTGACACCAGAGAGGCTAAGACCGCATTGACTCAGTGCGGTATTCAGCCTCTCTGGTGTCAAGTCTGATTTTGGAAAAAAAAAAAAGACCAGAGAGGCTAAGACCGCATTGACTCAGTGCGGTATTCAGCCTCTCTGGTGTCAAGTCTGATTTTAGAAAAAAAAAAAAAAAATCCAAAATCAGACAGAGTGTTGAGACCAGAGAGGCTAAGAGCGCATTGACTCAGTGCAGTATGCAGCCTCTCTGGTGTCAAGTCTGATTTTGGAAAAAAAAAAAAAAAAAAATCCAAAATCAGACAGAGTGTTGACACCAGAGAGGCTAAGACCGCATTGACTCAGTGCGGTATTCAGCCTCTCTGGTGTCAAGTCTGATTTTGGAAAAAAAAAAAAAAAATCCAAAATCAGACAGAGTGTTGACACCAGAGAGGCTAAGACCGCATTGACTCAGTGCGGTATTCAGCCTCTCTGGTGTCAAGTCTGATTTTGGAAAAAAAAAAAAAAAATCCAAAATCAGACAGAGTGTTGAGACCAGAGAGGCTAAGACCGCATTGACTCAGTGCGGTATTCAGCCTCTCTGGTGTCAAGTCTGATTTTGGACAAAAAAAAAAAAAAAAAAATCCAAAATCAGACAGAGTGTTGAGACCAGAGAGGCTAAGACCGCATTGACTCAGTGCGGTATTCAGCCTCTCTGGTGTCAAGTCTGATTTTGGAAAAAAAAAAAAAAATCCAAAATCAGACAGAGTGTTGAGACCAGAGAGGCTAAGACCGCATTGACTCAGTGCGGTATTCAGCCTCTCTGGTGTCAAGTCTGATTTTCGAAAAAAAAAAAAAAAAATCCAAAATCAGACAGTGTTGAGACCAGAGAGGCTAAGACTGCATTGACTCAGTGCGGTATTCAGCCTATCTGGTGTCAAGTCTGATTTTGGAAAAAAAAAAAAAAAATCCAAAATCAGACAGTGTTGACACCAGAGAGGCTAAGACCGCATTGACTCAGTGCGGTATTCAGCCTCTCTGGTGTCAAGTCTGATTTTTGAAAAAAAAAAAAAAAAAAATCCAAAATCAGACAGAGTGTTGAGACCAGAGAGGCTAAGACCGCATTGACTCAGTGCGGTATTCAGCCTCTCTGGTGTCAAGTCTGATTTTGGAAAAAAAAAAAAGACCAGAGAGGCTAAGACCGCATTGACTCAGTGCGGTATTCAGCCTCTCTGGTGTCAAGTCTGATTTTTGAAAAAAAAAAAAAAAAAATCCAAAATCAGACAGAGTGTTGAGACCAGAGAGGCTAAGACCGCATTGACTCAGTGCGGTATTCAGCCTCTCTGGTGTCAAGTCTGATTTTGGAAAAAAAAAAAAAAAATCCAAAATCAGACAGAGTGTTGTCACCAGAGAGGCTAAGACCGCATTGACTCAGTGCGGTATTCAGCCTCTCTGGTGTCAAGTCTGATTTTGGAAAAAAAAAAAAAAAATCCAAAATCAGACAGTGTTGACACCAGAGAGGCTAAGACCGCATTGACTCAGTGCGGTATTCAGCCTCTCTGGTGTCAAGTCTGATTTTGGAAAAAAAAAAAAAAAATCCAAAATCAGACAGAGTGTTGAGACCAGAGAGGCTAAGACCGCATTGACTCAGTGCGGTATTCAGCCTCTCTGGTGTCAAGTCTGATTTTGGACAAAAAAAAAAAAAAAAAAATCCAAAATCAGACAGAGTGTTGAGACCAGAGAGGCTAAGACCGCATTGACTCAGTGCGGTATTCAGCCTCTCTGGTGTCAAGTCTGATTTTGGAAAAAAAAAAAAAAAAAAAAAATCAGACAGTGTTGAGACCAGAGAGGCTAAGACCGCATTGACTCAGTGCGGTATTCAGCCTCTCTGGTGTCAAGTCTGATTTTGGAAAAAAAAAAAAAAAATCCAAAATCAGACAGTGTTGAGACCAGAGAGGCTAAGACTGCATTGACTCAGTGCGGTATTCAGCCTCTCTGGTGTCAAGTCTGATTTTGGAAAAAAAAAAAAAAAATCCAAAATCAGACAGTGTTGACACCAGAGAGGCTAAGACCGCATTGACTCAGTGCGGTATTCAGCCTCTCTGGTGTCAAGTCTGATTTTTGAAAAAAAAAAAAAAAAAAATCCAAAATCAGACAGAGTGTTGAGACCAGAGAGGCTAAGACCGCATTGACTCAGTGCGGTATTCAGCCTCTCTGGTGTCAAGTCTGATTTTGGAAAAAAAAAAAAAAATCCAAAATCAGACAGAGTGTTGTCACCAGAGAGGCTAAGACCGCATTGACTCAGTGCGGTATTCAGCCTCTCTGGTGTCAAGTCTGATTTTGGAAAAAAAAAAAAAAAATCCAAAATCAGACAGTGTTGACACCAGAGAGGCTAAGACCGCATTGACTCAGTGCGGTATTCAGCCTCTCTGGTGTCAAGTCTGATTTTGGAAAAAAAAAAAAATCCAAAATCAGACAGAGTGTTGACACCAGAGAGGCTAAGACCGCATTGACTCAGTGCGGTATTCAGCCTCTCTGGTGTCAAGTCTGATTTTGGAAAAAAAAAAAATCCAAAATCAGACAGAGTGTTGAGACCAGAGAGGCTAAGACCGCATTGACTCAGTGCGGTATTCAGCCTCTCTGGTGTCAAGTCTGATTTTGGAAAAAAAAAAAAAAAAAATCCAAAATCAGACAGAGTGTTGACACCAGAGAGGCTAAGACCGCATTGACTCAGTGCGGTATTCAGCCTCTCTGGTGTCAAGTCTGATTTTGGAAAAAAAAAAAAGACCAGAGAGGCTAAGACCGCATTGACTCAGTGCGGTATTCAGCCTCTCTGGTGTCAAGTCTGATTTTGTAAAAAAAAAAAAAAAAAAAAAAAAATCCAAAATCAGACAGAGTGTTGAGACCAGAGAGGCTAAGACCGCATTGACTCAGTGCGGTATTCAGCCTCTCTGGTGTCAAGTCTGATTTTGGAAAAAAAAAAAAAAAATCCAAAATCAGACAGAGTGTTGACACCAGAGAGGCTAAGACCGCATTGACTCAGTGCGGTATTCAGCCTCTCTGGTGTCAAGTCTGATTTTGGACAAAAAAAAAAAAAAAAAAATCCAAAATCAGACAGAGTGTTGAGACCAGAGAGGCTAAGACCGCATTGACTCAGTGCGGTATTCAGCCTCTCTGGTGTCAAGTCTGATTTTGGAAAAAAAAAAAAAAATCCAAAATCAGACAGAGTGTTGAGACCAGAGAGGCTAAGACCGCATTGACTCAGTGCGGTATTCAGCCTCTCTGGTGTCAAGTCTGATTTTCGAAAAAAAAAAAAAAAAATCCAAAATCAGACAGTGTTGAGACCAGAGAGGCTAAGACTGCATTGACTCAGTGCGGTATTCAGCCTATCTGGTGTCAAGTCTGATTTTGGAAAAAAAAAAAAAAAATCCAAAATCAGACAGTGTTGACACCAGAGAGGCTAAGACCGCATTGACTCAGTGCGGTATTCAGCCTCTCTGGTGTCAAGTCTGATTTTTGAAAAAAAAAAAAAAAAAAATCCAAAATCAGACAGAGTGTTGAGACCAGAGAGGCTAAGACCGCATTGACTCAGTGCGGTATTCAGCCTCTCTGGTGTCAAGTCTGATTTTGGAAAAAAAAAAAAGACCAGAGAGGCTAAGACCGCATTGACTCAGTGCGGTATTCAGCCTCTCTGGTGTCAAGTCTGATTTTTGAAAAAAAAAAAAAAAAAAATCCAAAATCAGACAGAGTGTTGAGACCAGAGAGGCTAAGACCGCATTGACTCAGTGCGGTATTCAGCCTCTCTGGTGTCAAGTCTGATTTTGGAAAAAAAAAAAAAAATCCAAAATCAGACAGAGTGTTGTCACCAGAGAGGCTAAGACCGCATTGACTCAGTGCGGTATTCAGCCTCTCTGGTGTCAAGTCTGATTTTGGAAAAAAAAAAAAAAAATCCAAAATCAGACAGTGTTGACACCAGAGAGGCTAAGACCGCATTGACTCAGTGCGGTATTCAGCCTCTCTGGTGTCAAGTCTGATTTTGGAAAAAAAAAAAAAAAATCCAAAATCAGACAGAGTGTTGAGACCAGAGAGGCTAAGACCGCATTGACTCAGTGCGGTATTCAGCCTCTCTGGTGTCAAGTCTGATTTTGGACAAAAAAAAAAAAAAAAAATCCAAAATCAGACAGAGTGTTGAGACCAGAGAGGCTAAGACCGCATTGACTCAGTGCGGTATTCAGCCTCTCTGGTGTCAAGTCTGATTTTGGAAAAAAAAAAAAAAATCCAAAATCAGACAGTGTTGAGACCAGAGAGGCTAAGACCGCATTGACTCAGTGCGGTATTCAGCCTCTCTGGTGTCAAGTCTGATTTTGGAAAAAAAAAAAAAAAATCAAAAATCAGACAGTGTTGAGACCAGAGAGGCTAAGACTGCATTGACTCAGTGCGGTATTCAGCCTCTCTGGTGTCAAGTCTGATTTTGGAAAAAAAAAAAAAAAATCCAAAATCAGACAGTGTTGACACCAGAGAGGCTAAGACCGCATTGACTCAGTGCGGTATTCAGCCTCTCTGGTGTCAAGTCTGATTTTTGAAAAAAAAAAAAAAAAAAATCCAAAATCAGACAGAGTGTTGAGACCAGAGAGGCTAAGACCGCATTGACTCAGTGCGGTATTCAGCCTCTCTGGTGTCAAGTCTGATTTTGGAAAAAAAAAAAAAAAATCCAAAATCAGACAGTGTTGACACCAGAGAGGCTAAGACCGCATTGACTCAGTGCGGTATTCAGCCTCTCTGGTGTCAAGTCTGATTTTGGAAAAAAAAAAAAAAATCCAAAATCAGACAGAGTGTTGACACCAGAGAGGCTAAGACCGCATTGACTCAGTGCGGTATTCAGCCTCTCTGGTGTCAAGTCTGATTTTGGAAAAAAAAAAAAATCCAAAATCAGACAGAGTGTTGAGACCAGAGAGGCTAAGACCGCATTGACTCAGTGCGGTATTCAGCCTCTCTGGTGTCAAGTCTGATTTTGGAAAAAAAAAAAAAAAAAATCCAAAATCAGACAGAGTGTTGACACCAGAGAGGCTAAGACCGCATTGACTCAGTGCGGTATTCAGCCTCTCTGGTGTCAAGTCTGATTTTGGAAAAAAAAAAAAAAATCCAAAATCAGACAGAGTGTTGTCACCAGAGAGGCTAAGACCGCATTGACTCAGTGCGGTATTCAGCCTCTCTGGTGTCAAGTCTGATTTTGGAAAAAAAAAAAAAAAATCCAAAATCAGACAGTGTTGACACCAGAGAGGCTAAGACCGCATTGACTCAGTGCGGTATTCAGCCTCTCTGGTGTCAAGTCTGATTTTGGAAAAAAAAAAAAAATCCAAAATCAGACAGAGTGTTGACACCAGAGAGGCTAAGACCGCATTGACTCAGTGCGGTATTCAGCCTCTCTGGTGTCAAGTCTGATTTTTGAAAAAAAAAAAAAAATCCAAAATCAGACAGAGTGTTGACACCAGAGAGGCTAAGACCGCATTGACTCAGTGCGGTATTCAGCCTCTCTGGTGTCAAGTCTGATTTTAGAAAAAAAAAAAAAAAAATCCAAAATCAGACAGAGTGTTGAGACCAGAGAGGCTAAGAGCGCATTGACTCAGTGCAGTATGCAGCCTCTCTGGTGTCAAGTCTGATTTTGGAAAAAAAAAAAAAAAAAATCCAAAATCAGACAGAGTGTTGACACCAGAGAGGCTAAGACCGCATTGACTCAGTGCGGTATTCAGCCTCTCTGGTGTCAAGTCTGATTTTGGAAAAAAAAAAAAAAATCCAAAATCAGACAGAGTGTTGACACCAGAGAGGCTAAGACCGCATTGACTCAGTGCGGTATTCAGCCTCTCTGGTGTCAAGTCTGATTTTGGAAAAAAAAAAAAAAAATCCAAAATCAGACAGAGTGTTGAGACCAGAGAGGCTAAGACCGCATTGACTCAGTGCGGTATTCAGCCTCTCTGGTGTCAAGTCTGATTTTGGACAAAAAAAAAAAAAAAAAAATCCAAAATCAGACAGAGTGTTGAGACCAGAGAGGCTAAGACCGCATTGACTCAGTGCGGTATTCAGCCTCTCTGGTGTCAAGTCTGATTTTGGAAAAAAAAAAAAAAATCCAAAATCAGACAGAGTGTTGAGACCAGAGAGGCTAAGACCGCATTGACTCAGTGCGGTATTCAGCCTCTCTGGTGTCAAGTCTGATTTTCGAAAAAAAAAAAAAAAATCCAAAATCAGACAGTGTTGAGACCAGAGAGGCTAAGACTGCATTGACTCAGTGCGGTATTCAGCCTCTCTGGTGTCAAGTCTGATTTTGGAAAAAAAAAAAAAAAATCCAAAATCAGACAGTGTTGACACCAGAGAGGCTAAGACCGCATTGACTCAGTGCGGTATTCAGCCTCTCTGGTGTCAAGTCTGATTTTGGACAAAAAAAAAAAAAAAAAAATCCAAAATCAGACAGAGTGTTGAGACCAGAGAGGCTAAGACCGCATTGACTCAGTGCGGTATTCAGCCTCTCTGGTGTCAAGTCTGATTTTGGAAAAAAAAAAAAAAATCCAAAATCAGACAGAGTGTTGAGACCAGAGAGGCTAAGACCGCATTGACTCAGTGCGGTATTCAGCCTCTCTGGTGTCAAGTCTGATTTTCGAAAAAAAAAAAAAAAATCCAAAATCAGACAGTGTTGAGACCAGAGAGGCTAAGACTGCATTGACTCAGTGCGGTATTCAGCCTCTCTGGTGTCAAGTCTGATTTTGGAAAAAAAAAAAAAAAATCCAAAATCAGACAGTGTTGACACCAGAGAGGCTAAGACCGCATTGACTCAGTGCGGTATTCAGCCTCTCTGGTGTCAAGTCTGATTTTGGAAAAAAAAAAAAGACCAGAGAGGCTAAGACCGCATTGACTCAGTGCGGTATTCAGCCTCTCTGGTGTCAAGTCTGATTTTTGAAAAAAAAAAAAAAAAAAATCTAAAATCAGACAGAGTGTTGAGACCAGAGAGGCTAAGACCGCATTGACTCAGTGCGGTATTCAGCCTCTCTGGTGTCAAGTCTGATTTTGGAAAAAAAAAAAAAAATCCAAAATCAGACAGAGTGTTGTCACCAGAGAG
Source organism: Poromitra crassiceps (assembly GCF_964638095.1). Lineage (NCBI taxonomy): Eukaryota > Metazoa > Chordata > Actinopteri > Beryciformes > Melamphaidae > Poromitra > Poromitra crassiceps. The sequence goes on from NW_028152154.1 coordinate 253,730, forward strand.
GCTAAGACCGCATTGACTCAGTGCGGTATTCAGCCTCTCTGGTGTCAAGTCTGATTTTGGAAAAAAAAAAAAAAAATCCAAAATCAGACAGTGTTGACACCAGAGAGGCTAAGACCGCATTGACTCAGTGCGGTATTCAGCCTCTCTGGTGTCAAGTCTGATTTTGGAAAAAAAAAAAAAAAATCCAAAATCAGACAGAGTGTTGACACCAGAGAGGCTAAGACCGCATTGACTCAGTGCGGTATTCAGCCTCTCTGGTGTCAAGTCTGATTTTGGAAAAAAAAAAAAAAAATCCAAAATCAGACAGAGTGTTGAGACCAGAGAGGCTAAGACCGCATTGACTCAGTGCGGTATTCAGCCTCTCTGGTGTCAAGTCTGATTTTGGACAAAAAAAAAAAAAAAAAAATCCAAAATCAGACAGAGTGTTGAGACCAGAGAGGCTAAGACCGCATTGACTCAGTGCGGTATTCAGCCTCTCTGGTGTCAAGTCTGATTTTGGAAAAAAAAAAAAAAATCCAAAATCAGACAGAGTGTTGAGACCAGAGAGGCTAAGACCGCATTGACTCAGTGCGGTATTCAGCCTCTCTGGTGTCAAGTCTGATTTTCGAAAAAAAAAAAAAAAATCCAAAATCAGACAGTGTTGAGACCAGAGAGGCTAAGACTGCATTGACTCAGTGCGGTATTCAGCCTCTCTGGTGTCAAGTCTGATTTTGGAAAAAAAAAAAAAAAAATCCAAAATCAGACAGTGTTGACACCAGAGAGGCTAAGACCGCATTGACTCAGTGCGGTATTCAGCCTCTCTGGTGTCAAGTCTGATTTTGGACAAAAAAAAAAAAAAAAAAATCCAAAATCAGACAGAGTGTTGAGACCAGAGAGGCTAAGACCGCATTGACTCAGTGCGGTATTCAGCCTCTCTGGTGTCAAGTCTGATTTTGGAAAAAAAAAAAAAAAATCCAAAATCAGACAGAGTGTTGAGACCAGAGAGGCTAAGACCGCATTGACTCAGTGCGGTATTCAGCCTCTCTGGTGTCAAGTCTGATTTTCGAAAAAAAAAAAAAAAATCCAAAATCAGACAGTGTTGAGACCAGAGAGGCTAAGACTGCATTGACTCAGTGCGGTATTCAGCCTCTCTGGTGTCAAGTCTGATTTTGGAAAAAAAAAAAAAAATCCAAAATCAGACAGAGTGTTGTCACCAGAGAGGCTAAGACCGCATTGACTCAGTGCGGTATTCAGCCTCTCTGGTGTCAAGTCTGATTTTGGAAAAAAAAAAAAAAAATCCAAAATCAGACAGTGTTGACACCAGAGAGGCTAAGACCGCATTGACTCAGTGCGGTATTCAGCCTCTCTGGTGTCAAGTCTGATTTTTGAAAAAAAAAAAAAAAAAAATCCAAAATCAGACAGAGTGTTGAGACCAGAGAGGCTAAGACCGCATTGACTCAGTGCGGTATTCAGCCTCTCTGGTGTCAAGTCTGATTTTGGAAAAAAAAAAAAAAATCCAAAATCAGACAGAGTGTTGTCACCAGAGAGGCTAAGACCGCATTGACTCAGTGCGGTATTCAGCCTCTCTGGTGTCAAGTCTGATTTTGGAAAAAAAAAAAAAAAATCCAAAATCAGACAGTGTTGACACCAGAGAGGCTAAGACCGCATTGACTCAATGCGGTATTCAGCCTCTCTGGTGTCAAGTCTGATTTTGGAAAAAAAAAAAAAAAATCCAAAATCAGACAGAGTGTTGAGACCAGAGAGGCTAAGACCGCATTGACTCAGTGCGGTATTCAGCCTCTCTGGTGTCAAGTCTGATTTTGGACAAAAAAAAAAAAAAAAAAATCCAAAATCAGACAGAGTGTTGAGACCAGAGAGGCTAAGACCGCATTGACTCAGTGCGGTATTCAGCCTCTCTGGTGTCAAGTCTGATTTTGGAAAAAAAAAAAAAAATCCAAAATCAGACAGTGTTGAGACCAGAGAGGCTAAGACCGCATTGACTCAGTGCGGTATTCAGCCTCTCTGGTGTCAAGTCTGATTTTGGAAAAAAAAAAAAAAATCCAAAATCAGACAGTGTTGAGACCAGAGAGGCTAAGACTGCATTGACTCAGTGCGGTATTCAGCCTCTCTGGTGTCAAGTCTGATTTTGGAAAAAAAAAAAAAAAATCCAAAATCAGACAGTGTTGACACCAGAGAGGCTAAGACCGCATTGACTCAGTGCGGTATTCAGCCTCTCTGGTGTCAAGTCTGATTTTTGAAAAAAAAAAAAAAAAAAATCCAAAATCAGACAGAGTGTTGAGACCAGAGAGGCTAAGACCGCATTGACTCAGTGCGGTATTCAGCCTCTCTGGTGTCAAGTCTGATTTTGGAAAAAAAAAAAAAAATCCAAAATCAGACAGAGTGTTGTCACCAGAGAGGCTAAGACCGCATTGACTCAGTGCGGTATTCAGCCTCTCTGGTGTCAAGTCTGATTTTGGAAAAAAAAAAAAAAAATCCAAAATCAGACAGTGTTGACACCAGAGAGGCTAAGACCGCATTGACTCAGTGCGGTATTCAGCCTCTCTGGTGTCAAGTCTGATTTTGGAAAAAAAAAAAAAAATCCAAAATCAGACAGAGTGTTGACACCAGAGAGGCTAAGACCGCATTGACTCAGTGCGGTATTCAGCCTCTCTGGTGTCAAGTCTGATTTTGGAAAAAAAAAAAAAAAAAATCCAAAATCAGACAGAGTGTTGAGACCAGAGAGGCTAAGACCGCATTGACTCAGTGCGGTATTCAGCCTCTCTGGTGTCAAGTCTGATTTTGGAAAAAAAAAAAAAAAAAATCCAAAATCAGACAGAGTGTTGACACCAGAGAGGCTAAGACCGCATTGACTCAGTGCGGTATTCAGCCTCTCTGGTGTCAAGTCTGATTTTGGAAAAAAAAAAAAAGACCAGAGAGGCTAAGACCGCATTGACTCAGTGCGGTATTCAGCCTCTCTGGTGTCAAGTCTGATTTTGTAAAAAAAAAAAAAAAAAAAAAAAAATCCAAAATCAGACAGAGTGTTGAGACCAGAGAGGCTAAGACCGCATTGACTCAGTGCGGTATTCAGCCTCTCTGGTGTCAAGTCTGATTTTGGAAAAAAAAAAAAAAAATCCAAAATCAGACAGAGTGTTGACACCAGAGAGGCTAAGACCGCATTGACTCAGTGCGGTATTCAGCCTCTCTGGTGTCAAGTCTGATTTTGGAAAAAAAAAAAAAATCCAAAATCAGACAGAGTGTTGACACCAGAGAGGCTAAGACCGCATTGACTCAGTGCGGTATTCAGCCTCTCTGGTGTCAAGTCTGATTTTGAAAAAAAAAAAAAAAATCCAAAATCAGACAGAGTGTTGAGACCAGAGAGGCTAAGAGCGCATTGACTCAGTGCAGTATGCAGCCTCTCTGGTGTCAAGTCTGATTTTGGAAAAAAAAAAAAAAAAAAATCCAAAATCAGACAGAGTGTTGACACCAGAGAGGCTAAGACCGCATTGACTCAGTGCGGTATTCAGCCTCTCTGGTGTCAAGTCTGATTTTGGAAAAAAAAAAAAAAATCCAAAATCAGACAGAGTGTTGACACCAGAGAGGCTAAGACCGCATTGACTCAGTGCGGTATTCAGCCTCTCTGGTGTCAAGTCTGATTTTGGAAAAAAAAAAAAAAATCCAAAATCAGACAGAGTGTTGACACCAGAGAGGCTAAGACCGCATTGACTCAGTGCGGTATTCAGCCTCTCTGGTGTCAAGTCTGATTTTGGAAAAAAAAAAAAAAATCCAAAATCAGACAGAGTGTTGACACCAGAGAGGCTAAGACCGCATTGACTCAGTGCGGTATTCAGCCTCTCTGGTGTCAAGTCTGATTTTGGAAAAAAAAAAAAAAATCCAAAATCAGACAGAGTGTTGACACCAGAGAGGCTAAGACCGCATTGACTCAGTGCGGTATTCAGCCTCTCTGGTGTCAAGTCTGATTTTGGAAAAAAAAAAAAAAAATCCAAAATCAGACAGAGTGTTGAGACCAGAGAGGCTAAGAGCGCATTGACTCAGTGCGGTATGCAGCCTCTCTGGTGTCATGTCTGATTTTGGAAAAAAAAAAAAAAAAATCCAAAATCAGACAGAGTGTTGACACCAGAGAGGCTAAGACCGCATTGACTCAGTGCGGTATTCAGCCTCTCTGGTGTCAAGTCTGATTTTGGAAAAAAAAAAAAAAATCCAAAATCAGACAGAGTGTTGACACCAGAGAGGCTAAGACCGCATTGACTCAGTGCGGTATTCAGCCTCTCTGGTGTCAAGTCTGATTTTGGAAAAAAAAAAAAAAAATCCAAAATCAGACAGAGTGTTGAGACCAGAGAGGCTAAGAGCGCATTGACTCAGTGCGGTATGCAGCCTCTCTGGTGTCAAGTCTGATTTTGGAAAAAAAAAAAAAAAAAATCCAAAATCAGACAGAGTGTTGAGACCAGAGAGGCTAAGACCGCATTGACTCAGTGCGGTATTCAGCCTCTCTGGTGTCAAGTCTGATTTTGGAAAAAAAAAAAAAAAAAATCCAAAATCAGACAGAGTGTTGACACCAGAGAGGCTAAGACCGCATTGACTCAGTGCGGTATTCAGCCTCTCTGGTGTCAAGTCTGATTTTGGAAAAAAAAAAAAAAAAAAATCCAAAATCAGACAGAGTGTTGAGACCAGAGAGGCTAAGACCGCATTGACTCAGTGCGGTATTCAGCCTCTCTGGTGTCAAGTCTGATTTTGGAAAAAAAAAAAAAAAATCCAAAATCAGACAGAGTGTTGACACCAGAGAGGCTAAGAGCGCATTGACTCAATGCGGTATGCAGCCTCTCTGGTGTCAAGTCTGATTTTGGAAAAAAAAAAAAAAAAAAATCCAAAATCAGACAGAGTGTTGAGACCAGAGAGGCTAAGACCGCATTGACTCAGTGCGGTATTCAGCCTCTCTGGTGTCAAGTCTGATTTTGGAAAAAAAAAAAAAAAAAATCCAAAATCAGACAGAGTGTTGACACCAGAGAGGCTAAGACCGCATTGACTCAGTGCGGTATTCAGCCTCTCTGGTGTCAAGTCTGATTTTGGAAAAAAAAAAAAGACCAGAGAGGCTAAGACCGCATTGACTCAGTGCGGTATTCAGCCTCTCTGGTGTCAAGTCTGATTTTGGAAAAAAAAAAAAAAAAAAATCCAAAATCAGACAGAGTGTTGAGACCAGAGAGGCTAAGACCGCATTGACTCAGTGCGGTATTCAGCCTCTCTGGTGTCAAGTCTGATTTTGGAAAAAAAAAAAAAAATCCAAAATCAGACAGAGTGTTGACACCAGAGAGGCTAAGACCGCATTGACTCAGTGCGGTATTCAGTCTCTCTGGTGTCAAGTCTGATTTTGGAAAAAAAAAAAAAAAATCCAAAATCAGACAGAGTGTTGACACCAGAGAGGCTAAGACCGCATTGACTCAGTGCAGTATTCAGCCTCTCTGGTGTCAAGTCTGATTTTGGAAAAAAAAAAAAAAAATCCAAAATCAGACAGTGTTGAGACCAGAGAGGCTAAGACCGCATTGACTCAGTGCGGTATTCAGCCTCTCTGGTGTCAAGTCTGATTTTGGAAAAAAAAAAAAAAAATCCAAAATCAGACAGAGTGTTGACACCAGAGAGGCTAAGACCGCATTGACTCAGTGCGGTATTCAGCCTCTCTGGTGTCAAGTCTGATTTTGGAAAAAAAAAAAAAAAATCCAAAATCAGACAGAGTGTTGACACCAGAGAGGCTAAGACCGCATTGACTCAGTGCGGTATTCAGCCTCTCTGGTGTCAAGTCTGATTTTGGGAAAAAAAAAAAAAAAATCCAAAATCAGACAGAGTGTTGACACCAGAGAGGCTAAGACCGCATTGACTCAGTGCGGTATTCAGCCTCTCTGGTGTCAAGTCTGATTTTGGAAAAAAAAAAAAAAATCCAAAATCAGACAGAGTGTTGTCACCAGAGAGGCTAAGACCGCATTGACTCAGTGCGGTATTCAGCCTCTCTGGTGTCAAGTCTGATTTTGGAAAAAAAAAAAAAAAATCCAAAATCAGACAGTGTTGACACCAGAGAGGCTAAGACCGCATTGACTCAGTGCGGTATTCAGCCTCTCTGGTGTCAAGTCTGATTTTGGAAAAAAAAAAAAAAAATCCAAAATCAGACAGAGTGTTGACACCAGAGAGGCTAAGACCGCATTGACTCAGTGCGGTATTCAGCCTCTCTGGTGTCAAGTCTGATTTTGGAAAAAAAAAAAAAAAAAAATCCAAAATCAGACAGAGTGTTGAGACCAGAGAGGCTAAGACCGCATTGACTCAGTGCGGTATTCAGCCTCTCTGGTGTCAAGTCTGATTTTGGAAAAAAAAAAAAAAAAAATCCAAAATCAGACAGAGTGTTGACACCAGAGAGGCTAAGACCGCATTGACTCAGTGCGGTATTCAGCCTCTCTGGTGTCAAGTCTGATTTTGGAAAAAAAAAAAAAGACCAGAGAGGCTAAGACCGCATTGACTCAGTGCGGTATTCAGCCTCTCTGGTGTCAAGTCTGATTTTGTAAAAAAAAAAAAAAAAAAAAAAAAATCCAAAATCAGACAGAGTGTTGAGACCAGAGAGGCTAAGACCGCATTGACTCAGTGCGGTATTCAGCCTCTCTGGTGTCAAGTCTGATTTTGGAAAAAAAAAAAAAAAATCCAAAATCAGACAGAGTGTTGACACCAGAGAGGCTAAGACCGCATTGACTCAGTGCGGTATTCAGCCTCTCTGGTGTCAAGTCTGATTTTGGAAAAAAAAAAAAAAAATCCAAAATCAGACAGAGTGTTGAGACCAGAGAGGCTAAGAGCGCATTGACTCAGTGCGGTATGCAGCCTCTCTGGTGTCAAGTCTGATTTTGGAAAAAAAAAAAAAAAAAAAATCCAAAATCAGACAGAGTGTTGACACCAGAGAGGCTAAGACCGCATTGACTCAGTGCGGTATTCAGCCTCTCTGGTGTCAAGTCTGATTTTGGGAAAAAAAAAAAAAAAATCCAAAATCAGACAGAGTGTTGACACCAGAGAGGCTAAGACCGCATTGACTCAGTGCGGTATTCAGCCTCTCTGGTGTCAAGTCTGATTTTGGAAAAAAAAAAAAAAAATCCAAAATCAGACAGAGTGTTGTCACCAGAGAGGCTAAGACCGCATTGACTCAGTGCGGTATTCAGCCTCTCTGGTGTCAAGTCTGATTTTGGAAAAAAAAAAAAAAAATCCAAAATCAGACAGTGTTGACACCAGAGAGGCTAAGACCGCATTGACTCAGTGCGGTATTCAGCCTCTCTGGTGTCAAGTCTGATTTTGGAAAAAAAAAAAAAAAATCCAAAATCAGACAGAGTGTTGACACCAGAGAGGCTAAGACCGCATTGACTCAGTGCGGTATTCAGCCTCTCTGGTGTCAAGTCTGATTTTGGAAAAAAAAAAAAAAAAAAATCCAAAATCAGACAGAGTGTTGAGACCAGAGAGGCTAAGACCGCATTGACTCAGTGCGGTATTCAGCCTCTCTGGTGTCAAGTCTGATTTTGGAAAAAAAAAAAAAAAAAAATCCAAAATCAGACAGAGTGTTGAGACCAGAGAGGCTAAGACCGCATTGACTCAGCGCGGTATTCAGCCTCTCTGGTGTCAAGTCTGATTTTGGAAAAAAAAAAAAAGACCAGAGAGGCTAAGACCGCATTGACTCAGTGCGGTATTCAGCCTCTCTGGTGTCAAGTCTGATTTTGTAAAAAAAAAAAAAAAAAAAAAAAAATCCAAAATCAGACAGAGTGTTGAGACCAGAGAGGCTAAGACCGCATTGACTCAGTGCAGTATTCAGCCTCTCTGGTGTCAAGTCTGATTTTGGAAAAAAAAAAAAAAAATCCAAAATCAGACAGAGTGTTGACACCAGAGAGGCTAAGACCGCATTGACTCAGTGCGGTATTCAGCCTCTCTGGTGTCAAGTCTGATTTTGGAAAAAAAAAAAAAATCCAAAATCAGACAGAGTGTTGACACCAGAGAGGCTAAGACCGCATTGACTCAGTGCGGTATTCAGCCTCTCTGGTGTCAAGTCTGATTTTGGAAAAAAAAAAAAAAATCCAAAATCAGACAGAGTGTTGACACCAGAGAGGCTAAGACCGCATTGACTCAGTGCGGTATTCAGCCTCTCTGGTGTCAAGTCTGATTTTGGAAAAAAAAAAAAAAAATCCAAAATCAGACAGAGTGTTGAGACCAGAGAGGCTAAGAGCGCATTGACTCAGTGCAGTATGCAGCCTCTCTGGTGTCAAGTCTGATTTTGGAAAAAAAAAAAAAAAAAATCCAAAATCAGACAGAGTGTTGACACCAGAGAGGCTAAGACCGCATTGACTCAGTGCGGTATTCAGCCTCTCTGGTGTCAAGTCTGATTTTGGAAAAAAAAAAAAAATCCAAAATCAGACAGAGTGTTGACACCAGAGAGGCTAAGACCGCATTGACTCAGTGCGGTATTCAGTCTCTCTGGTGTCAAGTCTGATTTTGGAAAAAAAAAAAAAAAAATCCAAAATCAGACAGAGTGTTGACACCAGAGAGGCTAAGACCGCATTGACTCAGTGCAGTATTCAGCCTCTCTGGTGTCAAGTCTGATTTTGGAAAAAAAAAAAAAAAATCCAAAATCAGACAGTGTTGAGACCAGAGAGGCTAAGACCGCATTGACTCAGTGCGGTATTCAGCCTCTCTGGTGTCAAGTCTGATTTTGGAAAAAAAAAAAAAAAATCCAAAATCAGACAGAGTGTTGACACCAGAGAGGCTAAGACCGCATTGACTCAGTGCGGTATTCAGCCTCTCTGGTGTCAAGTCTGATTTTGGAAAAAAAAAAAAAAAATCCAAAATCAGACAGAGTGTTGACACCAGAGAGGCTAAGACCGCATTGACTCAGTGCGGTATTCAGCCTCTCTGGTGTCAAGTCTGATTTTGGGAAAAAAAAAAAAAAAATCCAAAATCAGACAGAGTGTTGACACCAGAGAGGCTAAGACCGCATTGACTCAGTGCGGTATTCAGCCTCTCTGGTGTCAAGTCTGATTTTGGAAAAAAAAAAAAAAATCCAAAATCAGACAGAGTGTTGTCACCAGAGAGGCTAAGACCGCATTGACTCAGTGCGGTATTCAGCCTCTCTGGTGTCAAGTCTGATTTTGGAAAAAAAAAAAAAAAATCCAAAATCAGACAGTGTTGACACCAGAGAGGCTAAGACCGCATTGACTCAGTGCGGTATTCAGCCTCTCTGGTGTCAAGTCTGATTTTGGAAAAAAAAAAAAAAAATCCAAAATCAGACAGAGTGTTGACACCAGAGAGGCTAAGACCGCATTGACTCAGTGCGGTATTCAGCCTCTCTGGTGTCAAGTCTGATTTTGGAAAAAAAAAAAAAAAAAAATCCAAAATCAGACAGAGTGTTGAGACCAGAGAGGCTAAGACCGCATTGACTCAGTGCGGTATTCAGCCTCTCTGGTGTCAAGTCTGATTTTGGAAAAAAAAAAAAAAAAAATCCAAAATCAGACAGAGTGTTGACACCAGAGAGGCTAAGACCGCATTGACTCAGTGCGGTATTCAGCCTCTCTGGTGTCAAGTCTGATTTTGGAAAAAAAAAAAAAGACCAGAGAGGCTAAGACCGCATTGACTCAGTGCGGTATTCAGCCTCTCTGGTGTCAAGTCTGATTTTGTAAAAAAAAAAAAAAAAAAAAAAAAATCCAAAATCAGACAGAGTGTTGAGACCAGAGAGGCTAAGACCGCATTGACTCAGTGCGGTATTCAGCCTCTCTGGTGTCAAGTCTGATTTTGGAAAAAAAAAAAAAAAATCCAAAATCAGACAGAGTGTTGACACCAGAGAGGCTAAGACCGCATTGACTCAGTGCGGTATTCAGCCTCTCTGGTGTCAAGTCTGATTTTGGAAAAAAAAAAAAAAAATCCAAAATCAGACAGAGTGTTGAGACCAGAGAGGCTAAGAGCGCATTGACTCAGTGCGGTATGCAGCCTCTCTGGTGTCAAGTCTGATTTTGGAAAAAAAAAAAAAAAAAAAATCCAAAATCAGACAGAGTGTTGACACCAGAGAGGCTAAGACCGCATTGACTCAGTGCGGTATTCAGCCTCTCTGGTGTCAAGTCTGATTTTGGGAAAAAAAAAAAAAAAATCCAAAATCAGACAGAGTGTTGACACCAGAGAGGCTAAGACCGCATTGACTCAGTGCGGTATTCAGCCTCTCTGGTGTCAAGTCTGATTTTGGAAAAAAAAAAAAAAATCCAAAATCAGACAGAGTGTTGTCACCAGAGAGGCTAAGACCGCATTGACTCAGTGCGGTATTCAGCCTCTCTGGTGTCAAGTCTGATTTTGGAAAAAAAAAAAAAAAAATCCAAAATCAGACAGTGTTGACACCAGAGAGGCTAAGACCGCATTGACTCAGTGCGGTATTCAGCCTCTCTGGTGTCAAGTCTGATTTTGGAAAAAAAAAAAAAAAATCCAAAATCAGACAGAGTGTTGACACCAGAGAGGCTAAGACCGCATTGACTCAGTGCGGTATTCAGCCTCTCTGGTGTCAAGTCTGATTTTGGAAAAAAAAAAAAAAAAAAATCCAAAATCAGACAGAGTGTTGAGACCAGAGAGGCTAAGACCGCATTGACTCAGTGCGGTATTCAGCCTCTCTGGTGTCAAGTCTGATTTTGGAAAAAAAAAAAAAAAAAAATCCAAAATCAGACAGAGTGTTGAGACCAGAGAGGCTAAGACCGCATTGACTCAGCGCGGTATTCAGCCTCTCTGGTGTCAAGTCTGATTTTGGAAAAAAAAAAAAAGACCAGAGAGGCTAAGACCGCATTGACTCAGTGCGGTATTCAGCCTCTCTGGTGTCAAGTCTGATTTTGTAAAAAAAAAAAAAAAAAAAAAAAATCCAAAATCAGACAGAGTGTTGAGACCAGAGAGGCTAAGACCGCATTGACTCAGTGCAGTATTCAGCCTCTCTGGTGTCAAGTCTGATTTTGGAAAAAAAAAAAAAAAATCCAAAATCAGACAGAGTGTTGACACCAGAGAGGCTAAGACCGCATTGACTCAGTGCGGTATTCAGCCTCTCTGGTGTCAAGTCTGATTTTGGAAAAAAAAAAAAAATCCAAAATCAGACAGAGTGTTGACACCAGAGAGGCTAAGACCGCATTGACTCAGTGCGGTATTCAGCCTCTCTGGTGTCAAGTCTGATTTTGGAAAAAAAAAAAAAAATCCAAAATCAGACAGAGTGTTGACACCAGAGAGGCTAAGACCGCATTGACTCAGTGCGGTATTCAGCCTCTCTGGTGTCAAGTCTGATTTTGGAAAAAAAAAAAAAAAATCCAAAATCAGACAGAGTGTTGAGACCAGAGAGGCTAAGAGCGCATTGACTCAGTGCAGTATGCAGCCTCTCTGGTGTCAAGTCTGATTTTGGAAAAAAAAAAAAAAAAAATCCAAAATCAGACAGAGTGTTGACACCAGAGAGGCTAAGACCGCATTGACTCAGTGCGGTATTCAGCCTCTCTGGTGTCAAGTCTGATTTTGGAAAAAAATAAAAAAATCCAAAATCAGACAGAGTGTTGACACCAGAGAGGCTAAGACCGCATTGACTCAGTGCGGTATTCAGCCTCTCTGGTGTCAAGTCTGATTTTGGAAAAAAAAAAAAAAATCCAAAATCAGACAGAGTGTTGACACCAGAGAGGCTAAGACCGCATTGACTCAGTGCGGTATTCAGCCTCTCTGGTGTCAAGTCTGATTTTGGAAAAAAAAAAAAAATCCAAAATCAGACAGAGTGTTGACACCAGAGAGGCTAAGACCGCATTGACTCAGTGCGGTATTCAGCCTCTCTGGTGTCAAGTCTGATTTTGGAAAAAAAAAAAAAAAATCCAAAATCAGACAGAGTGTTGACACCAGAGAGGCTAAGACCGCATTGACTCAGTGCGGTATTCAGCCTCTCTGGTGTCAAGTCTGATTTTGGAAAAAAAAAAAAAAAATCCAAAATCAGACAGAGTGTTGAGACCAGAGAGGCTAAGAGCGCATTGACTCAGTGCGGTATGCAGCCTCTCTGGTGTCATGTCTGATTTTGGAAAAAAAAAAAAAAAAAATCCAAAATCAGACAGAGTGTTGACACCAGAGAGGCTAAGACCGAATTGACTCAGTGCGGTATTCAGCCTCTCTGGTGTCAAGTCTGATTTTGGAAAAAAAAAAAAAAATCCAAAATCAGACAGAGTGTTGACACCAGAGAGGCTAAGACCGCATTGACTCAGTGCGGTATTCAGCCTCTCTGGTGTCAAGTCTGATTTTGGAAAAAAAAAAAAAAAATCCAAAATCAGACAGAGTGTTGAGACCAGAGAGGCTAAGAGCGCATTGACTCAGTGCGGTATGCAGCCTCTCTGGTGTCAAGTCTGATTTTGGAAAAAAAAAAAAAAAAAAATCCAAAATCAGACAGAGTGTTGAGACCAGAGAGGCTAAGACCGCATTGACTCAGTGCGGTATTCAGCCTCTCTGGTGTCAAGTCTGATTTTGGAAAAAAAAAAAAAAAAAATCCAAAATCAGACAGAGTGTTGACACCAGAGAGGCTAAGACCGCATTGACTCAGTGCGGTATTCAGCCTCTCTGGTGTCAAGTCTGATTTTGGAAAAAAAAAAAAAAAAAAATCCAAAATCAGACAGAGTGTTGAGACCAGAGAGGCTAAGACCGCATTGACTCAGTGCGGTATTCAGCCTCTCTGGTGTCAAGTCTGATTTTGGAAAAAAAAAAAAAAAATCCAAAATCAGACAGAGTGTTGACACCAGAGAGGCTAAGAGCGCATTGACTCAATGCGGTATGCAGCCTCTCTGGTGTCAAGTCTGATTTTGGAAAAAAAAAAAAAAAAAAATCCAAAATCAGACAGAGTGTTGAGACCAGAGAGGCTAAGACCGCATTGACTCAGTGCGGTATTCAGCCTCTCTGGTGTCAAGTCTGATTTTGGAAAAAAAAAAAAAAAAAATCCAAAATCAGACAGAGTGTTGACACCAGAGAGGCTAAGACCGCATTGACTCAGTGCGGTATTCAGCCTCTCTGGTGTCAAGTCTGATTTTGGAAAAAAAAAAAAGACCAGAGAGGCTAAGACCGCATTGACTCAGTGCGGTATTCAGCCTCTCTGGTGTCAAGTCTGATTTTGGAAAAAAAAAAAAAAAAAATCCAAAATCAGACAGAGTGTTGAGACCAGAGAGGCTAAGACCGCATTGACTCAGTGCGGTATTCAGCCTCTCTGGTGTCAAGTCTGATTTTGGAAAAAAAAAAAAAAATCCAAAATCAGACAGAGTGTTGACACCAGAGAGGCTAAGACCGCATTGACTCAGTGCGGTATTCAGCCTCTCTGGTGTCAAGTCTGATTTTAGAAAAAAAAAAAAAAATCCAAAATCAGACAGAGTGTTGACACCAGAGAGGCTAAGAGTGCATTGACTCAGTGCGGTATTCAGCCTCTCTGGTGTCAAGTCTGATTTTGGAAAAAAAAAAAAAAATCCAAAATCAGACAGAGTGTTGACACCAGAGAGGCTAAGACCGCATTGACTCAGTGCGGTATTCAGCCTCTCTGGTGTCAAGTCTGATTTTGGAAAAAAAAAAAAAAAATCCAAAATCAGACAGAGTGTTGAGACCAGAGAGGCTAAGAGCGCATTGACTCAGTGCGGTATGCAGCCTCTCTGGTGTCAAGTCTGATTTTGGAAAAAAAAAAAAAAAAAAATCTAAAATCAGACAGAGTGTTGACACCAGAGAGGCTAAGACCGCATTGACTCAGTGCGGTATTCAGCCTCTCTGGTGTCAAGTCTGATTTTGGGAAAAAAAAAAAAAAAATCCAAAATCAGACAGAGTGTTGACACCAGAGAGGCTAAGACCGCATTGACTCAGTGCGGTATTCAGCCTCTCTGGTGTCAAGTCTGATTTTGGAAAAAAAAAAAAAATCCAAAATCAGACAGAGTGTTGACACCAGAGAGGCTAAGACCGCATTGACTCAGTGCGGTATTCAGCCTCTCTGGTGTCAAGTCTGATTTTGGAAAAAAAAAAAAAAATCCAAAATCAGACAGAGTGTTGACACCAGAGAGGCTAAGACCGCATTGACTCAGTGCGGTATTCAGCCTCTCTGGTGTCAAGTCTGATTTTTGAAAAAAAAAAAAAAAATCCAAAATCAGACAGAGTGTTGACACCAGAGAGGCTAAGACCGCATTGACTCAGTGCGGTATTCAGCCTCTCTGGTGTCAAGTCTGATTTTGGAAAAAAAAAAAAAAATCCAAAATCAGACAGAGTGTTGACACCAGAGAGGCTAAGACCGCATTGACTCAGTGCGGTATTCAGCCTCTCTGGTGTCAAGTCTGATTTTGGAAAAAAAAAATAATCCAAAATCAGACAGAGTGTTGACACCAGAGAGGCTAAGACCGCATTGACTCAGTGCGGTATTCAGCCTCTCTGGTGTCAAGTCTGATTTTGGAAAAAAAAAAAAAAATCCAAAATCAGACAGAGTGTTGACACCAGAGAGGCTAAGACCGCATTGACTCAGTGCGGTATTCAGCCTCTCTGGTGTCAAGTCTGATTTTTGAAAAAAAAAAAAAAAATCCAAAATCAGACAGAGTGTTGACACCAGAGAGGCTAAGACCGCATTGACTCAGTGCGGTATTCAGCCTCTCTGGTGTCAAGTCTGATTTTGGAAAAAAAAAAAAATCCAAAATCAGACAGAGTGTTGACACCAGAGAGGCTAAGACCGCATTGACTCAGTGCGGTATTCAGCCTCTCTGGTGTCAAGTCTGATTTTGGAAAAAAAAAAAAAAATCCAAAATCAGACAGAGTGTTGACACCAGAGAGGCTAAGACCGCATTGACTCAGTGCGGTATTCAGCCTCTCTGGTGTCAAGTCTGATTTTGGAAAAAAAAAAAAAAAAATCCAAAATCAGACAGAGTGTTGAGACCAGAGAGGCTAAGAGCGCATTGACTCAGTGCGGTATGCAGCCTCTCTGGTGTCAAGTCTGATTTTGGAAAAAAAAAAAAAAAAAATCCAAAATCAGACAGAGTGTTGACACCAGAGAGGCTAAGACCGCATTGACTCAGTGCGGTATTCAGCCTCTCTGGTGTCAAGTCTGATTTTGGAAAAAAAAAAAAAGACCAGAGAGGCTAAGACCGCATTGACTCAGTGCGGTATTCAGCCTCTCTGGTGTCAAGTCTGATTTTGGAAAAAAAAAAAAAAAAAATCCAAAATCAGACAGAGTGTTGAGACCAGAGAGGCTAAGACCGCATTGACTCAGTGCGGTATTCAGCCTCTCTGGTGTCAAGTCTGATTTTGGAAAAAAAAAAAAAAATCCAAAATCAGACAGTGTTGACACCAGAGAGGCTAAGACCGCATTGACTCATTGCGGTATTCAGCCTCTCTGGTGTCAAGTCTGATTTTGGAAAAAAAAAAAAAAAAATCCAAAATCAGACAGAGTGTTGACACCAGAGAGGCTAAGACCGCATTGACTCAGTGCGGTATTCAGCCTCTCTGGTGTCAAGTCTGATTTTGGAAAAAAAAAAAAAAATCCAAAATCAGACAGAGTGTTGACACCAGAGAGGCTAAGACCGCATTGACTCAGTGCGGTATTCAGCCTCTCTGGTGTCAAGTCTGATTTTGGAAAAAAAAAAAAAAAAATCCAAAATCAGACAGAGTGTTGACACCAGAGAGGCTAAGACCGCATTGACTCAGTGCGGTATTCAGCCTCTCTGGTGTCAAGTCTGATTTTGGGAAAAAAAGAAAAAAAATCCAAAATCAGACAGAGTGTTGACACCAGAGAGGCTAAGACCGCATTGACTCAGTGCGGTATTCAGCCTCTCTGGTGTCAAGTCTGATTTTGGAAAAAAAAAAAAAATCCAAAATCAGACAGAGTGTTGACACCAGAGAGGCTAAGACCGCATTGACTCAGTGCGGTATTCAGCCTCTCTGGTGTCAAGTCTGATTTTGGAAAAAAAAAAAAAAATCCAAAATCAGACAGAGTGTTGACACCAGAGAGGCTAAGACCGCATTGACTCAGTGCGGTATTCAGCCTCTCTGGTGTCAAGTCTGATTTTGGAAAAAAAAAAAAAAATCCAAAATCAGACAGAGTGTTGAGACCAGAGAGGCTAAGACCGCATTGACTCAGTGCGGTATTCAGCCTCTCTGGTGTCAAGTCTGATTTTTGAAAAAAAAAAAAAAATCCAAAATCAGACAGAGTGTTGACACCAGAGAGGCTAAGACCGCATTGACTCAGTGCGGTATTCAGCCTCTCTGGTGTCAAGTCTGATTTTGGAAAAAAAAAAAAAAAATCCAAAATCAGACAGAGTGTTGAGACCAGAGAGGCTAAGAGCGCATTGACTCAGTGCGGTATGCAGCCTCTCTGGTGTCAAGTCTGATTTTGGAAAAAAAAAAAAAAAAAAATCCAAAATCAGACAGAGTGTCGAGACCAGAGAGGCTAAGACCGCATTGACTCAGTGCGGTATTCAGCCTCTCTGGTGTCAAGTCTGATTTTGGAAAAAAAAAAAAAAAAAATCCAAAATCAGACAGAGTGTTGACACCAGAGAGGCTAAGACCGCATTGACTCAGTGCGGTATTCAGCCTCTCTGGTGTCAAGTCTGATTTTGGAAAAAAAAAAAAGACCAGAGAGGCTAAGACCGCATTGACTCAGTGCGGTATTCAGCCTCTCTGGTGTCAAGTCTGATTTTGGAAAAAAAAAAAAAAAAAAAAATCCAAAATCAGACAGAGTGTTGAGACCAGAGAGGCTAAGACCGCATTGACTCAGTGCGGTATTCAGCCTCTCTGGTGTCAAGTCTGATTTTGGAAAAAAAAAAAAAAAATCCAAAATCAGACAGAGTGTTGACACCAGAGAGGCTAAGACCGCATTGACTCAGTGCGGTATTCAGCCTATCTGGTGTCAAGTCTGATTTTGGAAAAAAAAAAAAAATCCAAAATCAGACAGAGTGTTGACACCAGAGAGGCTAAGACCGCATTGACTCAGTGCAGTATTCAGCCTCTCTGGTGTCAAGTCTGATTTTGGAAAAAAAAAAAAAAATCCAAAATCAGACAGAGTGTTGACACCAGAGAGGCTAAGACCGCATTGACTCAGTGCGGTATGCAGCCTCTCTGGTGTCAAGTCTGATTTTGGAAAAAAAAAAAAAAATCCAAAATCAGACAGAGTGTAGAGACCAGAGAGGCTAAGACCGCATTGACTCAGTGCGGTATTCAGCCTCTCTGGTGTCAAGTCTGATTTTGGACAAAAAAAAAAAAAAAAAATCCAAAATCAGACAGAGTGTTGAGACCAGAGAGGCTAAGACCACATTGACTCAGTGCGGTATTCAGCCTCTCTGGTGTCAAGTCTGATTTTGGAAAAAAAAAAAAAAATCCAAAATCAGACAGAGTGTTGAGACCAGAGAGGCTAAGACCGCATTGACTCAGTGCGGTATTCAGCCTCTCTGGTGTCAAGTCTGATTTTGGAAAAAAAAAAAAAAAATCCAAAATCAGACAGTGTTGACACCAGAGAGGCTAAGACCGCATTGACTCAGTGCGGTATTCAGCCTCTCTGGTGTCAAGTCTGATTTTGGAAAAAAAAAAAAAAATCCAAAATCAGACAGAGTGTTGAGACCAGAGAGGCTAAGAGCGCATTGACTCAGTGCGGTATGCAGCCTCTCTGGTGTCAAGTCTGATTTTGGAAAAAAAAAAAAAAAAAAATCCAAAATCAGACAGAGTGTTGAGACCAGAGAGGCTAAGACCGCATTGACTCAGTGCGGTATTCAGCCTCTCTGGTGTCAAGTCTGATTTTGGAAAAAAAAAAAAAAATCCAAAATCAGACAGAGTGTTGACACCAGAGAGGCTAAGACCGCATTGACTCAGTGCGGTATGCAGCCTCTCTGGTGTCAAGTCTGATTTTGGAAAAAAAAAAAAAAATCCAAAATCAGACAGAGTGTAGAGACCAGAGAGGCTAAGACCGCATTGACTCAGTGCGGTATTCAGCCTCTCTGGTGTCAAGTCTGATTTTGGACAAAAAAAAAAAAAAAAAATCCAAAATCAGACAGAGTGTTGAGACCAGAGAGGCTAAGACCACATTGACTCAGTGCGGTATTCAGCCTCTCTGGTGTCAAGTCTGATTTTGGAAAAAAAAAAAAAAATCCAAAATCAGACAGAGTGTTGAGACCAGAGAGGCTAAGACCGCATTGACTCAGTGCGGTATTCAGCCTCTCTGGTGTCAAGTCTGATTTTGGAAAAAAAAAAAAAAAATCCAAAATCAGACAGTGTTGACACCAGAGAGGCTAAGACCGCATTGACTCAGTGCGGTATTCAGCCTCTCTGGTGTCAAGTCTGATTTTGGAAAAAAAAAAAAAAAATCCAAAATCAGACAGAGTGTTGAGACCAGAGAGGCTAAGAGCGCATTGACTCAGTGCGGTATGCAGCCTCTCTGGTGTCAAGTCTGATTTTGGAAAAAAAAAAAAAAAAAAATCCAAAATCAGACAGAGTGTTGAGACCAGAGAGGCTAAGACCGCATTGACTCAGTGCGGTATTCAGCCTCTCTGGTGTCAAGTCTGATTTTGGAAAAAAAAAAAAAAAAAATCCAAAATCAGACAGAGTGTTGACACCAGAGAGGCTAAGACCGCATTGACTCAGTGCGGTATTCAGCCTCTCTGGTGTCAAGTCTGATTTTGGAAAAAAAAAAAAGACCAGAGAGGCTAAGACCGCATTGACTCAGTGCGGTATTCAGCCTCTCTGGTGTCAAGTCTGATTTTGGAAAAAAAAAAAAAAAAAATCCAAAATCAGACAGAGTGTTGACACCAGAGAGGCTAAGACCGCATTGACTCAGTGCGGTATTCAGCCTCTCTGGTGTCAAGTCTGATTTTGGAAAAAAAAAAAAAATCCAAAATCAGACAGAGTGTTGACACCAGAGAGGCTAAGACCGCATTGACTCAGTGCGGTATTCAGCCTCTCTGGTGTCAAGTCTGATTTTGGAAAAAAAAAAAAAAAATCCAAAATCAGACAGAGTGTTGACACCAGAGAGGCTAAGACCGCATTGACTCAGTGCGGTATGCAGCCTCTCTGGTGTCAAGTCTGATTTTGGAAAAAAAAAAAAAAATCCAATATCAGACAGAGTGTTGACACCAGAGAGGCTAAGACCGCATTGACTCAGTGCGGTATTCAGCCTCTCTGGTGTCAAGTCTGATTTTGGAAAAAAAAAAAAAAATCCAATATCAGACAGAGTGTTGACACCAGAGAGGCTAAGACCGCATTGACTCAGTGCGGTATTCAGCCTCTCTGGTGTCAAGTCTGATTTTGGAAAAAAAAAAAAAATCCAAAATCAGACAGAGTGTTGACACCAGAGAGGCTAAGACCGCATTGACTCAGTGCGGTATTCAGCCTCTCTGGTGTCAAGTCTGATTTTGGAAAAAAAAAAAAAAATCCAAAATCAGACAGAGTGTTGACACCAGAGAGGCTAAGACCGCATTGACTTAGTGCGGAATTCAGCGTCTCTGGTGTCAAGTCTGATTTTGGAAAAAAAAAAAAAAAATCCAAAATCAGACAGAGTGTTGAGACCAGAGAGGCTAAGAGCGCATTGACTCAGTGCGGTATGCAGCCTCTCTGGTGTCAAGTCTGATTTTGGAAAAAAAAAAAAAAAAAATCCAAAATCAGACAGAGTGTTGACACCAGAGAGGCTAAGACCGCATTGACTCAGTGCGGTATTCAGCCTCTCTGGTGTCAAGTCTGATTTTGGAAAAAAAAAAAAAAATCCAAAATCAGACAGAGTGTTGACACCAGAGAGGCTAAGACCGCATTGACTCAGTGCGGTATTCAGCCTCTCTGGTGTCAAGTCTGATTTTGGAAAAAAAAAAAAGACCAGAGAGGCTAAGACCGCATTGACTCAGTGCGGTATTCAGCCTCTCTGGTGTCAAGTCTGATTTTGGAAAAAAAAAAAAAAAAAAATCCAAAATCAGACAGAGTGTTGAGACCAGAGAGGCTAAGACCGCATTGACTCAGTGCGGTATTCAGCCTCTCTGGTGTCAAGTCTGATTTTGGAAAAAAAAAAAAAAAAAAATCCAAAATCAGACAGAGTGTTGACACCAGAGAGGCTAAGACCGCATTGACTCAGTGCGGTATTCAGCCTCTCTGGTGTCAAGTCTGATTTTGGAAAAAAAAAAAAAAAATCCAAAATCAGACAGAGTGTTGACACCAGAGAGGCTAAGACCGCATTGACTCAGTGCGGTATTCAGCCTCTCTGGTGTCAAGTCTGATTTTGGAAAAAAAAAAAAAATCCAAAATCAGACAGAGTGTTGACACCAGAGAGGCTAAGACCGCATTGACTCAGTGCGGTATTCAGTCTCTCTGGTGTCAAGTCTGATTTTGGAAAAAAAAAAAAAAAATCCAAAATCAGACAGAGTGTTGACACCAGAGAGGCTAAGACCGCATTGACTCAATGCGGTATTCAGCCTCTCTGGTGTCAAGTCTGATTTTGGAAAAAAAAAAAAAAATCCAAAATCAGACAGTGTTGAGACCAGAGAGGCTAAGACCGCATTGACTCAGTGCGGTATTCAGCCTCTCTGGTGTCAAGTCTGATTTTGGTAAAAAAAAAAAAAAAATCCAAAATCAGACAGAGTGTTGACACCAGAGAGGCTAAGACCGCATTGACTCAGTGCGGTATTCAGCCTCTCTGGTGTCAAGTCTGATTTTGGAAAAAAAAAAAAGACCAGAGAGGCTAAGACCGCATTGACTCAGTGCGGTATTCAGCCTCTCTGGTGTCAAGTCTGATTTTGGAAAAAAAAAAAAAAAAAAATCCAAAATCAGACAGAGTGTTGAGACCAGAGAGGCTAAGACTGCATTGACTCAGTGCGGTATTCAGCCTCTCTGGTGTCAAGTCTGATTTTGGAAAAAAAAAAAAGACCAGAGAGGCTAAGACCGCATTGACTCAGTGCGGTATTCAGCCTCTCTGGTGTCAAGTCTGATTTTGGAAAAAAAAAAAAAAAAAATCCAAAATCAGACAGAGTGTTGACACCAGAGAGGCTAAGACCGCATTGACTCAGTGCGGTATTCAGCCTCTCTGGTGTCAAGTCTGATTTTGGAAAAAAAAAAAAAAAAATCCAAAATCAGACAGAGTGTTGACACCAGAGAGGCTAAGACCGCATTGACTCAGTGCGGTATTCAGCCTCTCTGGTGTCAAGTCTGATTTTGGAAAAAAAAAAAAAATCCAAAATCAGACAGAGTGTTGACACCAGAGAGGCTAAGACCGCATTGACTCAGTGCGGTATTCAGTCTCTCTGGTGTCAAGTCTGATTTTGGAAAAAAAAAAAAAAAATCCAAAATCAGACAGAGTGTTGACACCAGAGAGGCTAAGACCGCATTGACTCAGTGCGGTATTCAGCCTCTCTGGTGTCAAGTCTGATTTTGGAAAAAAAAAAAAAAATCCAAAATCAGACAGTGTTGAGACCAGAGAGGCTAAGACCGCATTGACTCAGTGCGGTATTCAGCCTCTCTGGTGTCAAGTCTGATTTTGGAAAAAAAAAAAAAAAAAATCCAAAATCAGACAGAGTGTTGAGACCAGAGAGGCTAAGACCGCATTGACTCAGTGCGGTATTCAGCCTCTCTGGTGTCAAGTCTGATTTTGGAAAAAAAAAAAAAAAAAATCCAAAATCAGACAGAGTGTTGACACCAGAGAGGCTAAGACCGCATTGACTCAGTGCGGTATTCAGCCTCTCTGGTGTCAAGTCTGATTTTGGAAAAAAAAAAAAAAAATCCAAAATCAGACAGAGTGTTGACACCAGAGAGGCTAAGACCGCATTGACTCAGTGCGGTATTCAGCCTCTCTGGTGTCAAGTCTGATTTTGGAAAAAAAAAAAAAAAATCCAAAATCAGACAGAGTGTTGACACCAGAGAGGCTAAGAGCGCATTGACTCAGTGCGGTATGCAGCCTCTCTGGTGTCAAGTCTGATTTTGGAAAAAAAAAAAAAAAAAATCCAAAATCAGACAGAGTGTTGACACCAGAGAGGCTAAGACCGCATTGACTCAGTGCGGTATTCAGCCTCTCTGGTGTCAAGTCTGATTTTGGAAAAAAAAAAAAAAAATCCAAAATCAGACAGAGTGTTGACACCAGAGAGGCTAAGACCGCATTGACTCAGTGCGGTATTCAGCCTCTCTGGTGTCAAGTCTGATTTTGGAAAAAAAAAAAAAAAATCCAAAATCAGACAGAGTGTTGACACCAGAGAGGCTAAGACCGCATTGACTCAGTGCGGTATTCAGCCTCTCTGGTGTCAAGTCTGATTTTGGAAAAAAAAAAAAAAATCCAAAATCAGACAGAGTGTTGACACCAGAGAGGCTAAGACCGCATTGACTCAGTGCGGTATTCAGCCTCTCTGGTGTCAAGTCTGATTTTGGAAAAAAAAAAAAAAATCCAAAATCAGACAGAGTGTTGACACCAGAGAGGCTAAGACCGCATTGACTCAGTGCGGTATTCAGCCTCTCTGGTGTCAAGTCTGATTTTGGAAAAAAAAAAAAAAATCCAAAATCAGACAGAGTGTTGACACCAGAGAGGCTAAGACCGCATTGACTTAGTGCGGAATTCAGCGTCTCTGGTGTCAAGTCTGATTTTGGAAAAAAAAAAAAAAAATCCAAAATCAGACAGAGTGTTGAGACCAGAGAGGCTAAGAGCGCATTGACTCAGTGCGGTATGCAGCCTCTCTGGTGTCAAGTCTGATTTTGGAAAAAAAAAAAAAAAAAATCCAAAATCAGACAGAGTGTTGACACCAGAGAGGCTAAGACCGCATTGACTCAGTGCGGTATTCAGCCTCTCTGGTGTCAAGTCTGATTTTGGAAAAAAAAAAAAAAATCCAAAATCAGACAGAGTGTTGACACCAGAGAGGCTAAGACCGCATTGACTCAGTGCGGTATTCAGCCTCTCTGGTGTCAAGTCTGATTTTGGAAAAAAAAAAAAGACCAGAGAGGCTAAGACCGCATTGACTCAGTGCGGTATTCAGCCTCTCTGGTGTCAAGTCTGATTTTGGAAAAAAAAAAAAAAAAAAATCCAAAATCAGACAGAGTGTTGAGACCAGAGAGGCTAAGACCGCATTGACTCAGTGCGGTATTCAGCCTCTCTGGTGTCAAGTCTGATTTTGGAAAAAAAAAAAAAAAAAATCCAAAATCAGACAGAGTGTTGACACCAGAGAGGCTAAGACCGCATTGACTCAGTGCGGTATTCAGCCTCTCTGGTGTCAAGTCTGATTTTGGAAAAAAAAAAAAAAAAATCCAAAATCAGACAGAGTGTTGACACCAGAGAGGCTAAGACCGCATTGACTCAGTGCGGTATTCAGCCTCTCTGGTGTCAAGTCTGATTTTGGAAAAAAAAAAAAAATCCAAAATCAGACAGAGTGTTGACACCAGAGAGGCTAAGACCGCATTGACTCAGTGCGGTATTCAGTCTCTCTGGTGTCAAGTCTGATTTTGGAAAAAAAAAAAAAAAATCCAAAATCAGACAGAGTGTTGACACCAGAGAGGCTAAGACCGCATTGACTCAATGCGGTATTCAGCCTCTCTGGTGTCAAGTCTGATTTTGGAAAAAAAAAAAAAAATCCAAAATCAGACAGTGTTGAGACCAGAGAGGCTAAGACCGCATTGACTCAGTGCGGTATTCAGCCTCTCTGGTGTCAAGTCTGATTTTGGTAAAAAAAAAAAAAAAATCCAAAATCAGACAGAGTGTTGACACCAGAGAGGCTAAGACCGCATTGACTCAGTGCGGTATTCAGCCTCTCTGGTGTCAAGTCTGATTTTGGAAAAAAAAAAAAGACCAGAGAGGCTAAGACCGCATTGACTCAGTGCGGTATTCAGCCTCTCTGGTGTCAAGTCTGATTTTGGAAAAAAAAAAAAAAAAAAATCCAAAATCAGACAGAGTGTTGAGACCAGAGAGGCTAAGACTGCATTGACTCAGTGCGGTATTCAGCCTCTCTGGTGTCAAGTCTGATTTTGGAAAAAAAAAAAAGACCAGAGAGGCTAAGACCGCATTGACTCAGTGCGGTATTCAGCCTCTCTGGTGTCAAGTCTGATTTTGGAAAAAAAAAAAAAAAAATCCAAAATCAGACAGAGTGTTGACACCAGAGAGGCTAAGACCGCATTGACTCAGTGCGGTATTCAGCCTCTCTGGTGTCAAGTCTGATTTTGGAAAAAAAAAAAAAAAAATCCAAAATCAGACAGAGTGTTGACACCAGAGAGGCTAAGACCGCATTGACTCAGTGCGGTATTCAGCCTCTCTGGTGTCAAGTCTGATTTTGGAAAAAAAAAAAAAATCCAAAATCAGACAGAGTGTTGACACCAGAGAGGCTAAGACCGCATTGACTCAGTGCGGTATTCAGTCTCTCTGGTGTCAAGTCTGATTTTGGAAAAAAAAAAAAAAAATCCAAAATCAGACAGAGTGTTGACACCAGAGAGGCTAAGACCGCATTGACTCAGTGCGGTATTCAGCCTCTCTGGTGTCAAGTCTGATTTTGGAAAAAAAAAAAAAAATCCAAAATCAGACAGTGTTGAGACCAGAGAGGCTAAGACCGCATTGACTCAGTGCGGTATTCAGCCTCTCTGGTGTCAAGTCTGATTTTGGAAAAAAAAAAAAAAAAATCCAAAATCAGACAGAGTGTTGAGACCAGAGAGGCTAAGACCGCATTGACTCAGTGCGGTATTCAGCCTCTCTGGTGTCAAGTCTGATTTTGGAAAAAAAAAAAAAAAAAATCCAAAATCAGACAGAGTGTTGACACCAGAGAGGCTAAGACCGCATTGACTCAGTGCGGTATTCAGCCTCTCTGGTGTCAAGTCTGATTTTGGAAAAAAAAAAAAAAAATCCAAAATCAGACAGAGTGTTGACACCAGAGAGGCTAAGACCGCATTGACTCAGTGCGGTATTCAGCCTCTCTGGTGTCAAGTCTGATTTTGGAAAAAAAAAAAAAAAATCCAAAATCAGACAGAGTGTTGACACCAGAGAGGCTAAGACTGCATTGACTCAGTGCGGTATTCAGCCTCTCTGGTGTCAAGTCTGATTTTGGAAAAAAAAAAAAAATCCAAAATCAGACAGAGTGTTGACACCAGAGAGGCTAAGACCGCATTGACTCAGTGCGGTATTCAGCCTCTCTGGTGTCAAGTCTGATTTTGGAAAAAAAAAAAAAAAATCCAAAATCAGACAGAGTGTTGAGACCAGAGAGGCTAAGAGCGCATTGACTCAGTGCGGTATGCAGCCTCTCTGGTGTCAAGTCTGATTTTGGAAAAAAAGAAAAAAAAAATCAAAAATCAGACAGAGTGTTGACACCAGAGAGGCTAAGACCGCATTGACTCAGTGCGGTATTCAGCCTCTCTGGTGTCAAGTCTGATTTTGGAAAAAAAAAAAAAAAATCCAAAATCAGACAGAGTGTTGACACCAGAGAGGCTAAGACCGCATTGACTCAGTGCGGTATTCAGCCTCTCTGGTGTCAAGTCTGATTTTGGAAAAAAAAAAAAAAAATCCAAAATCAGACAGAGTGTTGACACCAGAGAGGCTAAGACCGCATTGACTCAGTGCGGTATTCAGCCTCTCTGGTGTCAAGTCTGATTTTGGAAAAAAAAAAAAAAATCCAAAATCAGACAGAGTGTTGACACCAGAGAGGCTAAGACCGCATTGACTCAGTGCGGTATTCAGCCTCTCTGGTGTCAAGTCTGATTTTGGAAAAAAAAAAAAAAAAAATCCAAAATCAGACAGAGTGTTGAGACCAGATAGGCTAAGAGCGCATTGACTCAGTGCGGTATGCAGCCTCTCTGGTGTCAAGTCTGATTTTGGAAAAAAAAAAAAAAAAAAAATCCAAAATCAGACAGAGTGTTGAGACCAGAGAGGCTAAGACCGCATTGACTCAGTGCGGTATTCAGCCTCTCTGGTGTCAAGTCTGATTTTGGAAAAAAAAAAAAAAAAAATCCAAAATCAGACAGAGTGTTGACACCAGAGAGGCTAAGACCGCATTGACTCAGTGCGGTATTCAGCCTCTCTGGTGTCAAGTCTGATTTTGGAAAAAAAAAAAAGACCAGAGAGGCTAAGACCGCATTGACTCAGTGCGGTATTCAGCCTCTCTGGTGTCAAGTCTGATTTTGGAAAAAAAAAAAAAAAAAATCCAAAATCAGACAGAGTGTTGAGACCAGAGAGGCTAAGACCGCATTGACTCAGTGCGGTATTCAGCCTCTCTGGTGTCAAGTCTGATTTTGGAAAAAAAAAAAAAAAAATCCAAAATCAGACAGAGTGTTGACACCAGAGAGGCTAAGACCGCATTGACTCAGTGCGGTATTCAGCCTCTCTGGTGTCAAGTCTGATTTTGGAAAAAAAAAAAAAAAATCCAAAATCAGACAGAGTGTTGACACCAGAGAGGCTAAGACCGCATTGACTCAGTGCGGTATTCAGCCTCTCTGGTGTCAAGTCTGATTTTGGAAAAAAAAAAAAAAATCCAAAATCAGACAGAGTGTTGACACCAGAGAGGCTAAGACCGCATTGACTCAGTGCGGTATTCAGCCTCGCTGGTGTCAAGTCTGATTTTGGAAAAAAAAAAAAAAAATCCAAAATCAGACAGAGTGTTGACACCAGAGAGGCTAAGACCGCATTGACTCAGTGCGGTATTCAGCCTCTCTGGTGTCAAGTCTGATTTTGGAAAAAAAAAAAAAAAATCCAAAATCAGACAGAGTGTTGACACCAGAGAGGCTAAGACCGCATTGACTCAGTGCGGTATTCAGCCTCTCTGGTGTCAAGTCTGATTTTGGAAAAAAAAAAAAAAATCCAAAATCAGACAGAGTGTTGACACCAGAGAGGCTAAGACCGCATTGACTCAGTGCGGTATTCAGCCTCTCTGGTGTCAAGTCTGATTTTGGAAAAAAAAAAAAAAAATCCAAAATCAGACAGAGTGTTGACACCAGAGAGGCTAAGACCGCATTGACTCAGTGCGGTATTCAGCCTCTCTGGTGTCAAGTCTGATTTTGGAAAAAAAAAAAAAAAATCCAAAATCAGACAGAGTGTTGACACCAGAGAGGCTAAGACCGCATTGACTCAGTGCGGTATTCAGCCTCTCTGGTGTCAAGTCTGATTTTGGAAAAAAAAAAAAAAATCCAAAATCAGACAGAGTGTTGACACCAGAGAGGCTAAGACCGCATTGACTCAGTGCGGTATTCAGCCTCTCTGGTGTCAAGTCTGATTTTGGAAAAAAAAAAAAAAAATCCAAAATCAGACAGAGTGTTGACACCAGAGAGGCTAAGACCGCATTGACTCAGTGCGGTATTCAGCCTCTCTGGTGTCAAGTCTGATTTTGGAAAAAAAAAAAAAAATCCAAAATCAGACAGAGTGTTGACACCAGAGAGGCTAAGACCGCATTGACTCAGTGCGGTATTCAGCCTCTCTGGTGTCAAGTCTGATTTTGGAAAAAAAAAAAAAAAATCCAAAATCAGACAGAGTGTTGACACCAGAGAGGCTAAGACCGCATTGACTCAGTGCGGTATTCAGCCTCTCTGGTGTCAAGTCTGATTTTGGAAAAAAAAAAAAAAAATCCAAAATCAGACAGAGTGTTGAGACCAGAGAGGCTAAGAGCGCATTGACTCAGTGCGGTATGCAGCCTCTCTGGTGTCAAGTCTGATTTTGGAAAAAAAAAAAAAAAAAATCCAAAATCAGACAGAGTGTTGACACCAGAGAGGCTAAGACCGCATTGACTCAGGGCGGTATTCAGCCTCTCTGGTGTCAAGTCTGATTTTTGAAAAAAAAAAAAAAAAAATCCAAAATCAGACAGAGTGTTGAGACCAGAGAGGCTAAGACCGCATTGACTCAGTGCGGTATTCAGCCTCTCTGGTGTCAAGTCTGATTTTGGAAAAAAAAAAAAAAAATCCAAAATCAGACAGAGTGTTGTCACCAGAGAGGCTAAGACCGCATTGACTCAGTGCGGTATTCAGCCTCTCTGGTGTCAAGTCTGATTTTGGAAAAAAAAAAAAAAAATCCAAAATCAGACAGTGTTGACACCAGAGAGGCTAAGACCGCATTGACTCAGTGCGGTATTCAGCCTCTCTGGTGTCAAGTCTGATTTTGGAAAAAAAAAAAAAAAATCCAAAATCAGACAGAGTGTTGAGACCAGAGAGGCTAAGACCGCATTGACTCAGTGCGGTATTCAGCCTCTCTGGTGTCAAGTCTGATTTTGGACAAAAAAAAAAAAAATCCAAAATCAGACAGAGTGTTGACACCAGAGAGGCTAAGACCGCATTGACTCAGTGCGGTATTCAGCCTCTCTGGTGTCAAGTCTGATTTTGGAAAAAAAAAAAAAAAATCCAAAATCAGACAGAGTGTTGACACCAGAGAGGCTAAGACCGCATTGACTCAGTGCGGTATTCAGCCTCTCTGGTGTCAAGTCTGATTTTGGAAAAAAAAAAAAAAAATCCAAAATCAGACAGAGTGTTGACACCAGAGAGGCTAAGACCGCATTGACTCAGTGCGGTATTCAGCCTCTCTGGTGTCAAGTCTGATTTTGGAAAAAAAAAAAAAAATCCAAAATCAGACAGAGTGTTGACACCAGAGAGGCTAAGACCGCATTGACTCAGTGCGGTATTCAGCCTCTCTGGTGTCAAGTCTGATTTTGGAAAAAAAAAAAAAAAATCCAAAATCAGACAGAGTGTTGACACCAGAGAGGCTAAGACCGCATTGACTCAGTGCGGTATTCAGCCTCTCTGGTGTCAAGTCTGATTTTGGAAAAAAAAAAAAAAATCCAAAATCAGACAGAGTGTTGACACCAGAGAGGCTAAGACCGCATTGACTCAGTGCGGTATTCAGCCTCTCTGGTGTCAAGTCTGATTTTGGAAAAAAAAAAAAAAAATCCAAAATCAGACAGAGTGTTGACACCAGAGAGGCTAAGACCGCATTGACTCAGTGCGGTATTCAGCCTCTCTGGTGTCAAGTCTGATTTTGGAAAAAAAAAAAAAAAATCCAAAATCAGACAGAGTGTTGAGACCAGAGAGGCTAAGAGCGCATTGACTCAGTGCGGTATGCAGCCTCTCTGGTGTCAAGTCTGATTTTGGAAAAAAAAAAAAAAAAAATCCAAAATCAGACAGAGTGTTGACACCAGAGAGGCTAAGACCGCATTGACTCAGGGCGGTATTCAGCCTCTCTGGTGTCAAGTCTGATTTTTGAAAAAAAAAAAAAAAAAAATCCAAAATCAGACAGAGTGTTGAGACCAGAGAGGCTAAGACCGCATTGACTCAGTGCGGTATTCAGCCTCTCTGGTGTCAAGTCTGATTTTGGAAAAAAAAAAAAAAATCCAAAATCAGACAGAGTGTTGTCACCAGAGAGGCTAAGACCGCATTGACTCAGTGCGGTATTCAGCCTCTCTGGTGTCAAGTCTGATTTTGGAAAAAAAAAAAAAAAATCCAAAATCAGACAGTGTTGACACCAGAGAGGCTAAGACCGCATTGACTCAGTGCGGTATTCAGCCTCTCTGGTGTCAAGTCTGATTTTGGAAAAAAAAAAAAAAAATCCAAAATCAGACAGAGTGTTGAGACCAGAGAGGCTAAGACCGCATTGACTCAGTGCGGTATTCAGCCTCTCTGGTGTCAAGTCTGATTTTGGACAAAAAAAAAATAAAATAAATCCAAAATCAGACAGAGTGTTGAGACCAGAGAGGCTAAGACCGCATTGACTCAGTGCGGTATTCAGCCTCTCTGGTGTCAAGTCTGATTTTGGAAAAAAAAAAAAAAAAAAAAAATCAGACAGTGTTGAGACCAGAGAGGCTAAGACCGCATTGACTCAGTGCGGTATTCAGCCTCTCTGGTGTCAAGTCTGATTTTGGAAAAAAAAAAAAAAAATCCAAAATCAGACAGTGTTGAGACCAGAGAGGCTAAGACTGCATTGACTCAGTGCGGTATTCAGCCTCTCTGGTGTCAAGTCTGATTTTGGAAAAAAAAAAAAAAAATCCAAAATCAGACAGTGTTGACACCAGAGAGGCTAAGACCGCATTGACTCAGTGCGGTATTCAGCCTCTCTGGTGTCAAGTCTGATTTTTGAAAAAAAAAAAAAAAAAAATCCAAAATCAGACAGAGTGTTGAGACCAGAGAGGCTAAGACCGCATTGACTCAGTGCGGTATTCAGCCTCTCTGGTGTCAAGTCTGATTTTGGAAAAAAAAAAAAAAATCCAAAATCAGACAGAGTGTTGTCACCAGAGAGGCTAAGACCGCATTGACTCAGTGCGGTATTCAGCCTCTCTGGTGTCAAGTCTGATTTTGGAAAAAAAATAAAATAATCCAAAATCAGACAGTGTTGACACCAGAGAGGCTAAGACCGCATTGACTCAGTGCGGTATTCAGCCTCTCTGGTGTCAAGTCTGATTTTGGAAAAAAAAAAAAATCCAAAATCAGACAGAGTGTTGACACCAGAGAGGCTAAGACCGCATTGACTCAGTGCGGTATTCAGCCTCTCTGGTGTCAAGTCTGATTTTGGAAAAAAAAAAAATCCAAAATCAGACAGAGTGTTGAGACCAGAGAGGCTAAGACCGCATTGACTCAGTGCGGTATTCAGCCTCTCTGGTGTCAAGTCTGATTTTGGAAAAAAAAAAAAAAAAAATCCAAAATCAGACAGAGTGTTGACACCAGAGAGGCTAAGACCGCATTGACTCAGTGCGGTATTCAGCCTCTCTGGTGTCAAGTCTGATTTTGGAAAAAAAAAAAAGACCAGAGAGGCTAAGACCGCATTGACTCAGTGCGGTATTCAGCCTCTCTGGTGTCAAGTCTGATTTTGTAAAAAAAAAAAAAAAAAAAAAAAAATCCAAAATCAGACAGAGTGTTGAGACCAGAGAGGCTAAGACCGCATTGACTCAGTGCGGTATTCAGCCTCTCTGGTGTCAAGTCTGATTTTGGAAAAAAAAAAAAAAAATCCAAAATCAGACAGAGTGTTGACACCAGAGAGGCTAAGACCGCATTGACTCAGTGCGGTATTCAGCCTCTCTGGTGTCAAGTCTGATTTTGGAAAAAAAAAAAAGACCAGAGAGGCTAAGACCGCATTGACTCAGTGCGGTATTCAGCCTCTCTGGTGTCAAGTCTGATTTTAGAAAAAAAAAAAAAAAATCCAAAATCAGACAGAGTGTTGAGACCAGAGAGGCTAAGAGCGCATTGACTCAGTGCAGTATGCAGCCTCTCTGGTGTCAAGTCTGATTTTGGAAAAAAAAAAAAAAAAAAATCCAAAATCAGACAGAGTGTTGACACCAGAGAGGCTAAGACCGCATTGACTCAGTGCGGTATTCAGCCTCTCTGGTGTCAAGTCTGATTTTGGAAAAAAAAAAAAAAAATCCAAAATCAGACAGAGTGTTGACACCAGAGAGGCTAAGACCGCATTGACTCAGTGCGGTATTCAGCCTCTCTGGTGTCAAGTCTGATTTTGGAAAAAAAAAAAAAAAATCCAAAATCAGACAGAGTGTTGAGACCAGAGAGGCTAAGACCGCATTGACTCAGTGCGGTATTCAGCCTCTCTGGTGTCAAGTCTGATTTTGGACAAAAAAAAAAAAAAAAAAATCCAAAATCAGACAGAGTGTTGAGACCAGAGAGGCTAAGACCGCATTGACTCAGTGCGGTATTCAGCCTCTCTGGTGTCAAGTCTGATTTTGGAAAAAAAAAAAAAAATCCAAAATCAGACAGAGTGTTGAGACCAGAGAGGCTAAGACCGCATTGACTCAGTGCGGTATTCAGCCTCTCTGGTGTCAAGTCTGATTTTCGAAAAAAAAAAAAAAAAATCCAAAATCAGACAGTGTTGAGACCAGAGAGGCTAAGACTGCATTGACTCAGTGCGGTATTCAGCCTATCTGGTGTCAAGTCTGATTTTGGAAAAAAAAAAAAAAAATCCAAAATCAGACAGTGTTGACACCAGAGAGGCTAAGACCGCATTGACTCAGTGCGGTATTCAGCCTCTCTGGTGTCAAGTCTGATTTTTGAAAAAAAAAAAAAAAAAAATCCAAAATCAGACAGAGTGTTGAGACCAGAGAGGCTAAGACCGCATTGACTCAGTGCGGTATTCAGCCTCTCTGGTGTCAAGTCTGATTTTGGAAAAAAAAAAAAGACCAGAGAGGCTAAGACCGCATTGACTCAGTGCGGTATTCAGCCTCTCTGGTGTCAAGTCTGATTTTTGAAAAAAAAAAAAAAAAAAATCCAAAATCAGACAGAGTGTTGAGACCAGAGAGGCTAAGACCGCATTGACTCAGTGCGGTATTCAGCCTCTCTGGTGTCAAGTCTGATTTTGGAAAAAAAAAAAAAAATCCAAAATCAGACAGAGTGTTGTCACCAGAGAGGCTAAGACCGCATTGACTCAGTGCGGTATTCAGCCTCTCTGGTGTCAAGTCTGATTTTGGAAAAAAAAAAAAAAAATCCAAAATCAGACAGTGTTGACACCAGAGAGGCTAAGACCGCATTGACTCAGTGCGGTATTCAGCCTCTCTGGTGTCAAGTCTGATTTTGGAAAAAAAAAAAAAAAATCCAAAATCAGACAGAGTGTTGAGACCAGAGAGGCTAAGACCGCATTGACTCAGTGCGGTATTCAGCCTCTCTGGTGTCAAGTCTGATTTTGGACAAAAAAAAAAAAAAAAAAATCCAAAATCAGACAGAGTGTTGAGACCAGAGAGGCTAAGACCGCATTGACTCAGTGCGGTATTCAGCCTCTCTGGTGTCAAGTCTGATTTTGGAAAAAAAAAAAAAAAAAAAAAATCAGACAGTGTTGAGACCAGAGAGGCTAAGACCGCATTGACTCAGTGCGGTATTCAGCCTCTCTGGTGTCAAGTCTGATTTTGGAAAAAAAAAAAAAAAATCCAAAATCAGACAGTGTTGAGACCAGAGAGGCTAAGACTGCATTGACTCAGTGCGGTATTCAGCCTCTCTGGTGTCAAGTCTGATTTTGGAAAAAAAAAAAAAAAATCCAAAATCAGACAGTGTTGACACCAGAGAGGCTAAGACCGCATTGACTCAGTGCGGTATTCAGCCTCTCTGGTGTCAAGTCTGATTTTTGAAAAAAAAAAAAAAAAAAAATCCAAAATCAGACAGAGTGTTGAGACCAGAGAGGCTAAGACCGCATTGACTCAGTGCGGTATTCAGCCTCTCTGGTGTCAAGTCTGATTTTGGAAAAAAAAAAAAAAATCCAAAATCAGACAGAGTGTTGTCACCAGAGAGGCTAAGACCGCATTGACTCAGTGCGGTATTCAGCCTCTCTGGTGTCAAGTCTGATTTTGGAAAAAAAAAAAAAAAATCCAAAATCAGACAGTGTTGACACCAGAGAGGCTAAGACCGCATTGACTCAGTGCGGTATTCAGCCTCTCTGGTGTCAAGTCTGATTTTGGAAAAAAAAAAAATCCAAAATCAGACAGAGTGTTGACACCAGAGAGGCTAAGACCGCATTGACTCAGTGCGGTCTTCAGCCTCTCTGGTGTCAAGTCTGATTTTGGAAAAAAAAAAAATCCAAAATCAGACAGAGTGTTGAGACCAGAGAGGCTAAGACCGCATTGACTCAGTGCGGTATTCAGCCTCTCTGGTGTCAAGTCTGATTTTGGAAAAAAAAAAAAAAAAAATCCAAAATCAGACAGAGTGTTGACACCAGAGAGGCTAAGACCGCATTGACTCAGTGCGGTATTCAGCCTCTCTGGTGTCAAGTCTGATTTTGGAAAAAAAAAAAAGACCAGAGAGGCTAAGACCGCATTGACTCAGTGCGGTATTCAGCCTCTCTGGTGTCAAGTCTGATTTTGTAAAAAAAAAAAAAAAAAAAAAAAAATCCAAAATCAGACAGAGTGTTGAGACCAGAGAGGCTAAGACCGCATTGACTCAGTGCGGTATTCAGCCTCTCTGGTGTCAAGTCTGATTTTGGAAAAAAAAAAAAAAAATCCAAAATCAGACAGAGTGTTGACACCAGAGAGGCTAAGACCGCATTGACTCAGTGCGGTATTCAGCCTCTCTGGTGTCAAGTCTGATTTTGGACAAAAAAAAAAAAAAAAAAATCCAAAATCAGACAGAGTGTTGAGACCAGAGAGGCTAAGACCGCATTGACTCAGTGCGGTATTCAGCCTCTCTGGTGTCAAGTCTGATTTTGGAAAAAAAAAAAAAAATCCAAAATCAGACAGAGTGTTGAGACCAGAGAGGCTAAGACCGCATTGACTCAGTGCGGTATTCAGCCTCTCTGGTGTCAAGTCTGATTTTCGAAAAAAAAAAAAAAAAATCCAAAATCAGACAGTGTTGAGACCAGAGAGGCTAAGACTGCATTGACTCAGTGCGGTATTCAGCCTATCTGGTGTCAAGTCTGATTTTGGAAAAAAAAAAAAAAAATCCAAAATCAGACAGTGTTGACACCAGAGAGGCTAAGACCGCATTGACTCAGTGCGGTATTCAGCCTCTCTGGTGTCAAGTCTGATTTTTGAAAAAAAAAAAAAAAAAAATCCAAAATCAGACAGAGTGTTGAGACCAGAGAGGCTAAGACCGCATTGACTCAGTGCGGTATTCAGCCTCTCTGGTGTCAAGTCTGATTTTGGAAAAAAAAAAAAGACCAGAGAGGCTAAGACCGCATTGACTCAGTGCGGTATTCAGCCTCTCTGGTGTCAAGTCTGATTTTTGAAAAAAAAAAAAAAAAAAATCCAAAATCAGACAGAGTGTTGAGACCAGAGAGGCTAAGACCGCATTGACTCAGTGCGGTATTCAGCCTCTCTGGTGTCAAGTCTGATTTTGGAAAAAAAAAAAAAAATCCAAAATCAGACAGAGTGTTGTCACCAGAGAGGCTAAGACCGCATTGACTCAGTGCGGTATTCAGCCTCTCTGGTGTCAAGTCTGATTTTGGAAAAAAAAAAAAAAAATCCAAAATCAGACAGTGTTGACACCAGAGAGGCTAAGACCGCATTGACTCAGTGCGGTATTCAGCCTCTCTGGTGTCAAGTCTGATTTTGGAAAAAAAAAAAAAAAATCCAAAATCAGACAGAGTGTTGAGACCAGAGAGGCTAAGACCGCATTGACTCAGTGCGGTATTCAGCCTCTCTGGTGTCAAGTCTGATTTTGGACAAAAAAAAAAAAAAAAAAATCCAAAATCAGACAGAGTGTTGAGACCAGAGAGGCTAAGACCGCATTGACTCAGTGCGGTATTCAGCCTCTCTGGTGTCAAGTCTGATTTTGGAAAAAAAAAAAAAAATCCAAAATCAGACAGTGTTGAGACCAGAGAGGCTAAGACCGCATTGACTCAGTGCGGTATTCAGCCTCTCTGGTGTCAAGTCTGATTTTGGAAAAAAAAAAAAAAAATCAAAAATCAGACAGTGTTGAGACCAGAGAGGCTAAGACTGCATTGACTCAGTGCGGTATTCAGCCTCTCTGGTGTCAAGTCTGATTTTGGAAAAAAAAAAAAAAAATCCAAAATCAGACAGTGTTGACACCAGAGAGGCTAAGACCGCATTGACTCAGTGCGGTATTCAGCCTCTCTGGTGTCAAGTCTGATTTTTGAAAAAAAAAAAAAAAAAAATCCAAAATCAGACAGAGTGTTGAGACCAGAGAGGCTAAGACCGCATTGACTCAGTGCGGTATTCAGCCTCTCTGGTGTCAAGTCTGATTTTGGAAAAAAAAAAAAAAAATCCAAAATCAGACAGTGTTGACACCAGAGAGGCTAAGACCGCATTGACTCAGTGCGGTATTCAGCCTCTCTGGTGTCAAGTCTGATTTTGGAAAAAAAAAAAAAATCCAAAATCAGACAGAGTGTTGACACCAGAGAGGCTAAGACCGCATTGACTCAGTGCGGTATTCAGCCTCTCTGGTGTCAAGTCTGATTTTGGAAAAAAAAAAAATCCAAAATCAGACAGAGTGTTGAGACCAGAGAGGCTAAGACCGCATTGACTCAGTGCGGTATTCAGCCTCTCTGGTGTCAAGTCTGATTTTGGAAAAAAAAAAAAAAAAAATCCAAAATCAGACAGAGTGTTGACACCAGAGAGGCTAAGACCGCATTGACTCAGTGCGGTATTCAGCCTCTCTGGTGTCAAGTCTGATTTTGGAAAAAAAAAAAAAAATCCAAAATCAGACAGAGTGTTGTCACCAGAGAGGCTAAGACCGCATTGACTCAGTGCGGTATTCAGCCTCTCTGGTGTCAAGTCTGATTTTGGAAAAAAAAAAAAAAAATCCAAAATCAGACAGTGTTGACACCAGAGAGGCTAAGACCGCATTGACTCAGTGCGGTATTCAGCCTCTCTGGTGTCAAGTCTGATTTTGGAAAAAAAAAAAAAATCCAAAATCAGACAGAGTGTTGACACCAGAGAGGCTAAGACCGCATTGACTCAGTGCGGTATTCAGCCTCTCTGGTGTCAAGTCTGATTTTTGAAAAAAAAAAAAAAATCCAAAATCAGACAGAGTGTTGACACCAGAGAGGCTAAGACCGCATTGACTCAGTGCGGTATTCAGCCTCTCTGGTGTCAAGTCTGATTTTAGAAAAAAAAAAAAAAAAATCCAAAATCAGACAGAGTGTTGAGACCAGAGAGGCTAAGAGCGCATTGACTCAGTGCAGTATGCAGCCTCTCTGGTGTCAAGTCTGATTTTGGAAAAAAAAAAAAAAAAAATCCAAAATCAGACAGAGTGTTGACACCAGAGAGGCTAAGACCGCATTGACTCAGTGCGGTATTCAGCCTCTCTGGTGTCAAGTCTGATTTTGGAAAAAAAAAAAAAAATCCAAAATCAGACAGAGTGTTGACACCAGAGAGGCTAAGACCGCATTGACTCAGTGCGGTATTCATTCAGCCTCTCTGGTGTCAAGTCTGATTTTGGAAAAAAAAAAAAAAAATCCAAAATCAGACAGAGTGTTGAGACCAGAGAGGCTAAGACCGCATTGACTCAGTGCGGTATTCAGCCTCTCTGGTGTCAAGTCTGATTTTGGACAAAAAAAAAAAAAAAAAAATCCAAAATCAGACAGAGTGTTGAGACCAGAGAGGCTAAGACCGCATTGACTCAGTGCGGTATTCAGCCTCTCTGGTGTCAAGTCTGATTTTGGAAAAAAAAAAAAAAATCCAAAATCAGACAGAGTGTTGAGACCAGAGAGGCTAAGACCGCATTGACTCAGTGCGGTATTCAGCCTCTCTGGTGTCAAGTCTGATTTTCGAAAAAAAAAAAAAAAATCCAAAATCAGACAGTGTTGAGACCAGAGAGGCTAAGACTGCATTGACTCAGTGCGGTATTCAGCCTCTCTGGTGTCAAGTCTGATTTTGGAAAAAAAAAAAAAAAATCCAAAATCAGACAGTGTTGACACCAGAGAGGCTAAGACCGCATTGACTCAGTGCGGTATTCAGCCTCTCTGGTGTCAAGTCTGATTTTGGACAAAAAAAAAAAAAAAAAAATCCAAAATCAGACAGAGTGTTGAGACCAGAGAGGCTAAGACCGCATTGACTCAGTGCGGTATTCAGCCTCTCTGGTGTCAAGTCTGATTTTGGAAAAAAAAAAAAAAATCCAAAATCAGACAGAGTGTTGAGACCAGAGAGGCTAAGACCGCATTGACTCAGTGCGGTATTCAGCCTCTCTGGTGTCAAGTCTGATTTTCGAAAAAAAAAAAAAAAATCCAAAATCAGACAGTGTTGAGACCAGAGAGGCTAAGACTGCATTGACTCAGTGCGGTATTCAGCCTCTCTGGTGTCAAGTCTGATTTTGGAAAAAAAAAAAAAAAATCCAAAATCAGACAGTGTTGACACCAGAGAGGCTAAGACCGCATTGACTCAGTGCGGTATTCAGCCTCTCTGGTGTCAAGTCTGATTTTGGAAAAAAAAAAAAAGACCAGAGAGGCTAAGACCGCATTGACTCAGTGCGGTATTCAGCCTCTCTGGTGTCAAGTCTGATTTTTGAAAAAAAAAAAAAAAAAAATCTAAAATCAGACAGAGTGTTGAGACCAGAGAGGCTAAGACCGCATTGACTCAGTGCGGTATTCAGCCTCTCTGGTGTCAAGTCTGATTTTGGAAAAAAAAAAAAAAATCCAAAATCAGACAGAGTGTTGTCACCAGAGAGGCTAAGACCGCATTGACTCAGTGCGGTATTCAGCCTCTCTGGTGTCAAGTCTGATTTTGGAAAAAAAAAAAAAAAATCCAAAATCAGACAGTGTTGACACCAGAGAGGCTAAGACCGCATTGACTCAGTGCGGTATTCAGCCTCTCTGGTGTCAAGTCTGATTTTGGAAAAAAAAAAAAAAAATCCAAAATCAGACAGAGTGTTGACACCAGAGAGGCTAAGACCGCATTGACTCAGTGCGGTATTCAGCCTCTCTGGTGTCAAGTCTGATTTTGGAAAAAAAAAAAAAAAATCCAAAATCAGACAGAGTGTTGAGACCAGAGAGGCTAAGACCGCATTGACTCAGTGCGGTATTCAGCCTCTCTGGTGTCAAGTCTGATTTTGGACAAAAAAAAAAAAAAAAAAATCCAAAATCAGACAGAGTGTTGAGACCAGAGAGGCTAAGACCGCATTGACTCAGTGCGGTATTCAGCCTCTCTGGTGTCAAGTCTGATTTTGGAAAAAAAAAAAAAAATCCAAAATCAGACAGAGTGTTGAGACCAGAGAGGCTAAGACCGCATTGACTCAGTGCGGTATTCAGCCTCTCTGGTGTCAAGTCTGATTTTCGAAAAAAAAAAAAAAAATCCAAAATCAGACAGTGTTGAGACCAGAGAGGCTAAGACTGCATTGACTCAGTGCGGTATTCAGCCTCTCTGGTGTCAAGTCTGATTTTGGAAAAAAAAAAAAAAAATCCAAAATCAGACAGTGTTGACACCAGAGAGGCTAAGACCGCATTGACTCAGTGCGGTATTCAGCCTCTCTGGTGTCAAGTCTGATTTTGGACAAAAAAAAAAAAAAAAAAATCCAAAATCAGACAGAGTGTTGAGACCAGAGAGGCTAAGACCGCATTGACTCAGTGCGGTATTCAGCCTCTCTGGTGTCAAGTCTGATTTTGGAAAAAAAAAAAAAAATCCAAAATCAGACAGAGTGTTGAGACCAGAGAGGCTAAGACCGCATTGACTCAGTGCGGTATTCAGCCTCTCTGGTGTCAAGTCTGATTTTCGAAAAAAAAAAAAAAAATCCAAAATCAGACAGTGTTGAGACCAGAGAGGCTAAGACTGCATTGACTCAGTGCGGTATTCAGCCTCTCTGGTGTCAAGTCTGATTTTGGAAAAAAAAAAAAAAATCCAAAATCAGACAGAGTGTTGTCACCAGAGAGGCTAAGACCGCATTGACTCAGTGCGGTATTCAGCCTCTCTGGTGTCAAGTCTGATTTTGGAAAAAAAAAAAAAAAATCCAAAATCAGACAGTGTTGACACCAGAGAGGCTAAGACCGCATTGACTCAGTGCGGTATTCAGCCTCTCTGGTGTCAAGTCTGATTTTTGAAAAAAAAAAAAAAAAAATCCAAAATCAGACAGAGTGTTGAGACCAGAGAGGCTAAGACCGCATTGACTCAGTGCGGTATTCAGCCTCTCTGGTGTCAAGTCTGATTTTGGAAAAAAAAAAAAAAATCCAAAATCAGACAGAGTGTTGTCACCAGAGAGGCTAAGACCGCATTGACTCAGTGCGGTATTCAGCCTCTCTGGTGTCAAGTCTGATTTTGGAAAAAAAAAAAAAAAATCAAAAATCAGACAGTGTTGACACCAGAGAGGCTAAGACCGCATTGACTCAGTGCGGTATTCAGCCTCTCTGGTGTCAAGTCTGATTTTGGAAAAAAAAAAAAAAAATCCAAAATCAGACAGAGTGTTGAGACCAGAGAGGCTAAGACCGCATTGACTCAGTGCGGTATTCAGCCTCTCTGGTGTCAAGTCTGATTTTGGACAAAAAAAAAAAAAAAAAAATCCAAAATCAGACAGAGTGTTGAGACCAGAGAGGCTAAGACCGCATTGACTCAGTGCGGTATTCAGCCTCTCTGGTGTCAAGTCTGATTTTGGAAAAAAAAAAAAAAAATCCAAAATCAGACAGTGTTGAGACCAGAGAGGCTAAGACCGCATTGACTCAGTGCGGTATTCAGCCTCTCTGGTGTCAAGTCTGATTTTGGAAAAAAAAAAAAAAATCCAAAATCAGACAGTGTTGAGACCAGAGAGGCTAAGACTGCATTGACTCAGTGCGGTATTCAGCCTCTCTGGTGTCAAGTCTGATTTTGGAAAAAAAAAAAAAAAATCCAAAATCAGACAGTGTTGACACCAGAGAGGCTAAGACCGCATTGACTCAGTGCGGTATTCAGCCTCTCTGGTGTCAAGTCTGATTTTTGAAAAAAAAAAAAAAAAAAATCCAAAATCAGACAGAGTGTTGAGACCAGAGAGGCTAAGACCGCATTGACTCAGTGCGGTATTCAGCCTCTCTGGTGTCAAGTCTGATTTTGGAAAAAAAAAAAAAAATCCAAAATCAGACAGAGTGTTGTCACCAGAGAGGCTAAGACCGCATTGACTCAGTGCGGTATTCAGCCTCTCTGGTGTCAAGTCTGATTTTGGAAAAAAAAAAAAAAAATCCAAAATCAGACAGTGTTGACACCAGAGAGGCTAAGACCGCATTGACTCAGTGCGGTATTCAGCCTCTCTGGTGTCAAGTCTGATTTTGGAAAAAAAAAAAAAAATCCAAAATCAGACAGAGTGTTGACACCAGAGAGGCTAAGACCGCATTGACTCAGTGCGGTATTCAGCCTCTCTGGTGTCAAGTCTGATTTTGGAAAAAAAAAAAAAAAAAAATCCAAAATCAGACAGAGTGTTGAGACCAGAGAGGCTAAGACCGCATTGACTCAGTGCGGTATTCAGCCTCTCTGGTGTCAAGTCTGATTTTGGAAAAAAAAAAAAAAAAAATCCAAAATCAGACAGAGTGTTGACACCAGAGAGGCTAAGACCGCATTGACTCAGTGCGGTATTCAGCCTCTCTGGTGTCAAGTCTGATTTTGGAAAAAAAAAAAAAGACCAGAGAGGCTAAGACCGCATTGACTCAGTGCGGTATTCAGCCTCTCTGGTGTCAAGTCTGATTTTGTAAAAAAAAAAAAAAAAAAAAAAAATCCAAAATCAGACAGAGTGTTGAGACCAGAGAGGCTAAGACCGCATTGACTCAGTGCGGTATTCAGCCTCTCTGGTGTCAAGTCTGATTTTGGAAAAAAAAAAAAAAAATCCAAAATCAGACAGAGTGTTGACACCAGAGAGGCTAAGACCGCATTGACTCAGTGCGGTATTCAGCCTCTCTGGTGTCAAGTCTGATTTTGGAAAAAAAAAAAAAATCCAAAATCAGACAGAGTGTTGACACCAGAGAGGCTAAGACCGCATTGACTCAGTGCGGTATTCAGCCTCTCTGGTGTCAAGTCTGATTTTGAAAAAAAAAAAAAAATCCAAAATCAGACAGAGTGTTGACACCAGAGAGGCTAAGACCGCATTGACTCAGTGCGGTATTCAGCCTCTCTGGTGTCAAGTCTGATTTTGGAAAAAAAAAAAAAAAATCCAAAATCAGACAGAGTGTTGAGACCAGAGAGGCTAAGAGCGCATTGACTCAGTGCAGTATGCAGCCTCTCTGGTGTCAAGTCTGATTTTGGAAAAAAAAAAAAAAAAAAATCCAAAATCAGACAGAGTGTTGACACCAGAGAGGCTAAGACCGCATTGACTCAGTGCGGTATTCAGCCTCTCTGGTGTCAAGTCTGATTTTGGAAAAAAAAAAAAAAATCCAAAATCAGACAGAGTGTTGACACCAGAGAGGCTAAGACCGCATTGACTCAGTGCGGTATTCAGCCTCTCTGGTGTCAAGTCTGATTTTGGAAAAAAAAAAAAAAATCCAAAATCAGACAGAGTGTTGACACCAGAGAGGCTAAGACCGCATTGACTCAGTGCGGTATTCAGCCTCTCTGGTGTCAAGTCTGATTTTGGAAAAAAAAAAAAAATCCAAAATCAGACAGAGTGTTGACACCAGAGAGGCTAAGACCGCATTGACTCAGTGCGGTATTCAGCCTCTCTGGTGTCAAGTCTGATTTTGGAAAAAAAAAAAAAAATCCAAAATCAGACAGAGTGTTGACACCAGAGAGGCTAAGACCGCATTGACTCAGTGCGGTATTCAGCCTCTCTGGTGTCAAGTCTGATTTTGGAAAAAAAAAAAAAAAATCCAAAATCAGACAGAGTGTTGAGACCAGAGAGGCTAAGAGCGCATTGACTCAGTGCGGTATGCAGCCTCTCTGGTGTCATGTCTGATTTTGGAAAAAAAAAAAAAAAAATCCAAAATCAGACAGAGTGTTGACACCAGAGAGGCTAAGACCGCATTGACTCAGTGCGGTATTCAGCCTCTCTGGTGTCAAGTCTGATTTTGGAAAAAAAAAAAAAAATCCAAAATCAGACAGAGTGTTGACACCAGAGAGGCTAAGACCGCATTGACTCAGTGCGGTATTCAGCCTCTCTGGTGTCAAGTCTGATTTTTGAAAAAAAAAAAAAAAATCCAAAATCAGACAGAGTGTTGAGACCAGAGAGGCTAAGAGCGCATTGACTCAGTGCGGTATGCAGCCTCTCTGGTGTCAAGTCTGATTTTGGAAAAAAAAAAAAAAAAAAATCCAAAATCAGACAGAGTGTTGAGACCAGAGAGGCTAAGACCGCATTGACTCAGTGCGGTATTCAGCCTCTCTGGTGTCAAGTCTGATTTTGGAAAAAAAAAAAAAAAAAATCCAAAATCAGACAGAGTGTTGACACCAGAGAGGCTAAGACCGCATTGACTCAGTGCGGTATTCAGCCTCTCTGGTGTCAAGTCTGATTTTGGAAAAAAAAAAAAAAAAAAATCCAAAATCAGACAGAGTGTTGAGACCAGAGAGGCTAAGACCGCATTGACTCAGTGCGGTATTCAGCCTCTCTGGTGTCAAGTCTGATTTTGGAAAAAAAAAAAAAAAATCCAAAATCAGACAGAGTGTTGACACCAGAGAGGCTAAGAGCGCATTGACTCAATGCGGTATGCAGCCTCTCTGGTGTCAAGTCTGATTTTGGAAAAAAAAAAAAAAAAAAATCCAAAATCAGACAGAGTGTTGAGACCAGAGAGGCTAAGACCGCATTGACTCAGTGCGGTATTCAGCCTCTCTGGTGTCAAGTCTGATTTTGGAAAAAAAAAAAAAAAAAATCCAAAATCAGACAGAGTGTTGACACCAGAGAGGCTAAGACCGCATTGACTCAGTGCGGTATTCAGCCTCTCTGGTGTCAAGTCTGATTTTGGAAAAAAAAAAAAGACCAGAGAGGCTAAGACCGCATTGACTCAGTGCGGTATTCAGCCTCTCTGGTGTCAAGTCTGATTTTGGAAAAAAAAAAAAAAAAAAAATCCAAAATCAGACAGAGTGTTGAGACCAGAGAGGCTAAGACCGCATTGACTCAGTGCGGTATTCAGCCTCTCTGGTGTCAAGTCTGATTTTGGAAAAAAAAAAAAAATCCAAAATCAGACAGAGTGTTGACACCAGAGAGGCTAAGACCGCATTGACTCAGTGCGGTATTCAGTCTCTCTGGTGTCAAGTCTGATTTTGGAAAAAAAAAAAAAAAATCCAAAATCAGACAGAGTGTTGACACCAGAGAGGCTAAGACCGCATTGACTCAGTGCAGTATTCAGCCTCTCTGGTGTCAAGTCTGATTTTGGAAAAAAAAAAAAAAAATCCAAAATCAGACAGTGTTGAGACCAGAGAGGCTAAGACCGCATTGACTCAGTGCGGTATTCAGCCTCTCTGGTGTCAAGTCTGATTTTGGAAAAAAAAAAAAAAAATCCAAAATCAGACAGAGTGTTGACACCAGAGAGGCTAAGACCGCATTGACTCAGTGCGGTATTCAGCCTCTCTGGTGTCAAGTCTGATTTTGGAAAAAAAAAAAAAAAATCCAAAATCAGACAGAGTGTTGACACCAGAGAGGCTAAGACCGCATTGACTCAGTGCGGTATTCAGCCTCTCTGGTGTCAAGTCTGATTTTGGGAAAAAAAAAAAAAAAATCCAAAATCAGACAGAGTGTTGACACCAGAGAGGCTAAGACCGCATTGACTCAGTGCGGTATTCAGCCTCTCTGGTGTCAAGTCTGATTTTGGAAAAAAAAAAAAAAAATCCAAAATCAGACAGAGTGTTGTCACCAGAGAGGCTAAGACCGCATTGACTCAGTGCGGTATTCAGCCTCTCTGGTGTCAAGTCTGATTTTGGAAAAAAAAAAAAAAAATCCAAAATCAGACAGTGTTGACACCAGAGAGGCTAAGACCGCATTGACTCAGTGCGGTATTCAGCCTCTCTGGTGTCAAGTCTGATTTTGGAAAAAAAAAAAAAAAATCCAAAATCAGACAGAGTGTTGACACCAGAGAGGCTAAGACCGCATTGACTCAGTGCGGTATTCAGCCTCTCTGGTGTCAAGTCTGATTTTGGAAAAAAAAAAAAAAAAAAATCCAAAATCAGACAGAGTGTTGAGACCAGAGAGGCTAAGACCGCATTGACTCAGTGCGGTATTCAGCCTCTCTGGTGTCAAGTCTGATTTTGGAAAAAAAAAAAAAAAAAATCCAAAATCAGACAGAGTGTTGACACCAGAGAGGCTAAGACCGCATTGACTCAGTGCGGTATTCAGCCTCTCTGGTGTCAAGTCTGATTTTGGAAAAAAAAAAAAAGACCAGAGAGGCTAAGACCGCATTGACTCAGTGCGGTATTCAG
Organism: Poromitra crassiceps; assembly: GCF_964638095.1. Classification (NCBI taxonomy): domain Eukaryota; kingdom Metazoa; phylum Chordata; class Actinopteri; order Beryciformes; family Melamphaidae; genus Poromitra; species Poromitra crassiceps. Next base: position 298,324 of record NW_028152154.1, read on the forward strand.
CCTCTCTGGTGTCAAGTCTGATTTTGTAAAAAAAAAAAAAAAAAAAAAAAATCCAAAATCAGACAGAGTGTTGAGACCAGAGAGGCTAAGACCGCATTGACTCAGTGCGGTATTCAGCCTCTCTGGTGTCAAGTCTGATTTTGGAAAAAAAAAAAAAAAATCCAAAATCAGACAGAGTGTTGACACCAGAGAGGCTAAGACCGCATTGACTCAGTGCGGTATTCAGCCTCTCTGGTGTCAAGTCTGATTTTGGAAAAAAAAAAAAAAAAATCCAAAATCAGACAGAGTGTTGAGACCAGAGAGGCTAAGAGCGCATTGACTCAGTGCGGTATGCAGCCTCTCTGGTGTCAAGTCTGATTTTGGAAAAAAAAAAAAAAAAAAAATCCAAAATCAGACAGAGTGTTGACACCAGAGAGGCTAAGACCGCATTGACTCAGTGCGGTATTCAGCCTCTCTGGTGTCAAGTCTGATTTTGGGAAAAAAAAAAAAAAAATCCAAAATCAGACAGAGTGTTGACACCAGAGAGGCTAAGACCGCATTGACTCAGTGCGGTATTCAGCCTCTCTGGTGTCAAGTCTGATTTTGGAAAAAAAAAAAAAAATCCAAAATCAGACAGAGTGTTGTCACCAGAGAGGCTAAGACCGCATTGACTCAGTGCGGTATTCAGCCTCTCTGGTGTCAAGTCTGATTTTGGAAAAAAAAAAAAAAAATCCAAAATCAGACAGTGTTGACACCAGAGAGGCTAAGACCGCATTGACTCAGTGCGGTATTCAGCCTCTCTGGTGTCAAGTCTGATTTTGGAAAAAAAAAAAAAAAATCCAAAATCAGACAGAGTGTTGACACCAGAGAGGCTAAGACCGCATTGACTCAGTGCGGTATTCAGCCTCTCTGGTGTCAAGTCTGATTTTGGAAAAAAAAAAAAAAAAAAATCCAAAATCAGACAGAGTGTTGAGACCAGAGAGGCTAAGACCGCATTGACTCAGTGCGGTATTCAGCCTCTCTGGTGTCAAGTCTGATTTTGGAAAAAAAAAAAAAAAAAAATCCAAAATCAGACAGAGTGTTGAGACCAGAGAGGCTAAGACCGCATTGACTCAGCGCGGTATTCAGCCTCTCTGGTGTCAAGTCTGATTTTGGAAAAAAAAAAAAAGACCAGAGAGGCTAAGACCGCATTGACTCAGTGCGGTATTCAGCCTCTCTGGTGTCAAGTCTGATTTTGTAAAAAAAAAAAAAAAAAAAAAAAATCCAAAATCAGACAGAGTGTTGAGACCAGAGAGGCTAAGACCGCATTGACTCAGTGCAGTATTCAGCCTCTCTGGTGTCAAGTCTGATTTTGGAAAAAAAAAAAAAAAATCCAAAATCAGACAGAGTGTTGACACCAGAGAGGCTAAGACCGCATTGACTCAGTGCGGTATTCAGCCTCTCTGGTGTCAAGTCTGATTTTGGAAAAAAAAAAAAAAATCCAAAATCAGACAGAGTGTTGACACCAGAGAGGCTAAGACCGCATTGACTCAGTGCGGTATTCAGCCTCTCTGGTGTCAAGTCTGATTTTGGAAAAAAAAAAAAAAATCCAAAATCAGACAGAGTGTTGACACCAGAGAGGCTAAGACCGCATTGACTCAGTGCGGTATTCAGCCTCTCTGGTGTCAAGTCTGATTTTGGAAAAAAAAAAAAAAAATCCAAAATCAGACAGAGTGTTGAGACCAGAGAGGCTAAGAGCGCATTGACTCAGTGCAGTATGCAGCCTCTCTGGTGTCAAGTCTGATTTTGGAAAAAAAAAAAAAAAAAATCCAAAATCAGACAGAGTGTTGACACCAGAGAGGCTAAGACCGCATTGACTCAGTGCGGTATTCAGCCTCTCTGGTGTCAAGTCTGATTTTGGAAAAAAATAAAAAAATCCAAAATCAGACAGAGTGTTGACACCAGAGAGGCTAAGACCGCATTGACTCAGTGCGGTATTCAGCCTCTCTGGTGTCAAGTCTGATTTTGGAAAAAAAAAAAAAAATCCAAAATCAGACAGAGTGTTGACACCAGAGAGGCTAAGACCGCATTGACTCAGTGCGGTATTCAGCCTCTCTGGTGTCAAGTCTGATTTTGGAAAAAAAAAAAAAATCCAAAATCAGACAGAGTGTTGACACCAGAGAGGCTAAGACCGCATTGACTCAGTGCGGTATTCAGCCTCTCTGGTGTCAAGTCTGATTTTGGAAAAAAAAAAAAAAATCCAAAATCAGACAGAGTGTTGACACCAGAGAGGCTAAGACCGCATTGACTCAGTGCGGTATTCAGCCTCTCTGGTGTCAAGTCTGATTTTGGAAAAAAAAAAAAAAAATCCAAAATCAGACAGAGTGTTGAGACCAGAGAGGCTAAGAGCGCATTGACTCAGTGCGGTATGCAGCCTCTCTGGTGTCATGTCTGATTTTGGAAAAAAAAAAAAAAAAAATCCAAAATCAGACAGAGTGTTGACACCAGAGAGGCTAAGACCGAATTGACTCAGTGCGGTATTCAGCCTCTCTGGTGTCAAGTCTGATTTTGGAAAAAAAAAAAAAAATCCAAAATCAGACAGAGTGTTGACACCAGAGAGGCTAAGACCGCATTGACTCAGTGCGGTATTCAGCCTCTCTGGTGTCAAGTCTGATTTTGGAAAAAAAAAAAAAAAATCCAAAATCAGACAGAGTGTTGAGACCAGAGAGGCTAAGAGCGCATTGACTCAGTGCGGTATGCAGCCTCTCTGGTGTCAAGTCTGATTTTGGAAAAAAAAAAAAAAAATCCAAAATCAGACAGAGTGTTGACACCAGAGAGGCTAAGAGCGCATTGACTCAATGCGGTATGCAGCCTCTCTGGTGTCAAGTCTGATTTTGGAAAAAAAAAAAAAAAAAAATCCAAAATCAGACAGAGTGTTGAGACCAGAGAGGCTAAGACCGCATTGACTCAGTGCGGTATTCAGCCTCTCTGGTGTCAAGTCTGATTTTGGAAAAAAAAAAAAAAAAAATCCAAAATCAGACAGAGTGTTGACACCAGAGAGGCTAAGACCGCATTGACTCAGTGCGGTATTCAGCCTCTCTGGTGTCAAGTCTGATTTTGGAAAAAAAAAAAAGACCAGAGAGGCTAAGACCGCATTGACTCAGTGCGGTATTCAGCCTCTCTGGTGTCAAGTCTGATTTTGGAAAAAAAAAAAAAAAAAAATCCAAAATCAGACAGAGTGTTGAGACCAGAGAGGCTAAGACCGCATTGACTCAGTGCGGTATTCAGCCTCTCTGGTGTCAAGTCTGATTTTGGAAAAAAAAAAAAAATCCAAAATCAGACAGAGTGTTGACACCAGAGAGGCTAAGACCGCATTGACTCAGTGCGGTATTCAGCCTCTCTGGTGTCAAGTCTGATTTTAGAAAAAAAAAAAAAAATCCAAAATCAGACAGAGTGTTGACACCAGAGAGGCTAAGAGTGCATTGACTCAGTGCGGTATTCAGCCTCTCTGGTGTCAAGTCTGATTTTGGAAAAAAAAAAAAAAATCCAAAATCAGACAGAGTGTTGACACCAGAGAGGCTAAGACCGCATTGACTCAGTGCGGTATTCAGCCTCTCTGGTGTCAAGTCTGATTTTGGAAAAAAAAAAAAAAAATCCAAAATCAGACAGAGTGTTGAGACCAGAGAGGCTAAGAGCGCATTGACTCAGTGCGGTATGCAGCCTCTCTGGTGTCAAGTCTGATTTTGGAAAAAAAAAAAAAAAAAAAATCTAAAATCAGACAGAGTGTTGACACCAGAGAGGCTAAGACCGCATTGACTCAGTGCGGTATTCAGCCTCTCTGGTGTCAAGTCTGATTTTGGGAAAAAAAAAAAAAAAATCCAAAATCAGACAGAGTGTTGACACCAGAGAGGCTAAGACCGCATTGACTCAGTGCGGTATTCAGCCTCTCTGGTGTCAAGTCTGATTTTGGAAAAAAAAAAAAATCCAAAATCAGACAGAGTGTTGACACCAGAGAGGCTAAGACCGCATTGACTCAGTGCGGTATTCAGCCTCTCTGGTGTCAAGTCTGATTTTGGAAAAAAAAAAAAAAATCCAAAATCAGACAGAGTGTTGACACCAGAGAGGCTAAGACCGCATTGACTCAGTGCGGTATTCAGCCTCTCTGGTGTCAAGTCTGATTTTTGAAAAAAAAAAAAAAAATCCAAAATCAGACAGAGTGTTGACACCAGAGAGGCTAAGACCGCATTGACTCAGTGCGGTATTCAGCCTCTCTGGTGTCAAGTCTGATTTTGGAAAAAAAAAAAAAAATCCAAAATCAGACAGAGTGTTGACACCAGAGAGGCTAAGACCGCATTGACTCAGTGCGGTATTCAGCCTCTCTGGTGTCAAGTCTGATTTTGGAAAAAAAAAATAATCCAAAATCAGACAGAGTGTTGACACCAGAGAGGCTAAGACCGCATTGACTCAGTGCGGTATTCAGCCTCTCTGGTGTCAAGTCTGATTTTGGAAAAAAAAAAAAAATCCAAAATCAGACAGAGTGTTGACACCAGAGAGGCTAAGACCGCATTGACTCAGTGCGGTATTCAGCCTCTCTGGTGTCAAGTCTGATTTTTGAAAAAAAAAAAAAAAATCCAAAATCAGACAGAGTGTTGACACCAGAGAGGCTAAGACCGCATTGACTCAGTGCGGTATTCAGCCTCTCTGGTGTCAAGTCTGATTTTGGAAAAAAAAAAAAAATCCAAAATCAGACAGAGTGTTGACACCAGAGAGGCTAAGACCGCATTGACTCAGTGCGGTATTCAGCCTCTCTGGTGTCAAGTCTGATTTTGGAAAAAAAAAAAAAAATCCAAAATCAGACAGAGTGTTGACACCAGAGAGGCTAAGACCGCATTGACTCAGTGCGGTATTCAGCCTCTCTGGTGTCAAGTCTGATTTTGGAAAAAAAAAAAAAAAAATCCAAAATCAGACAGAGTGTTGAGACCAGAGAGGCTAAGAGCGCATTGACTCAGTGCGGTATGCAGCCTCTCTGGTGTCAAGTCTGATTTTGGAAAAAAAAAAAAAAAAAATCCAAAATCAGACAGAGTGTTGACACCAGAGAGGCTAAGACCGCATTGACTCAGTGCGGTATTCAGCCTCTCTGGTGTCAAGTCTGATTTTGGAAAAAAAAAAAAGACCAGAGAGGCTAAGACCGCATTGACTCAGTGCGGTATTCAGCCTCTCTGGTGTCAAGTCTGATTTTGGAAAAAAAAAAAAAAAAAATCCAAAATCAGACAGAGTGTTGAGACCAGAGAGGCTAAGACCGCATTGACTCAGTGCGGTATTCAGCCTCTCTGGTGTCAAGTCTGATTTTGGAAAAAAAAAAAAAAATCCAAAATCAGACAGTGTTGACACCAGAGAGGCTAAGACCGCATTGACTCATTGTGGTATTCAGCCTCTCTGGTGTCAAGTCTGATTTTGGAAAAAAAAAAAAAAAATCCAAAATCAGACAGAGTGTTGACACCAGAGAGGCTAAGACCGCATTGACTCAGTGCGGTATTCAGCCTCTCTGGTGTCAAGTCTGATTTTGGAAAAAAAAAAAAAAATCCAAAATCAGACAGAGTGTTGACACCAGAGAGGCTAAGACCGCATTGACTCAGTGCGGTATTCAGCCTCTCTGGTGTCAAGTCTGATTTTGGAAAAAAAAAAAAAAAAAATCCAAAATCAGACAGAGTGTTGACACCAGAGAGGCTAAGACCGCATTGACTCAGTGCGGTATTCAGCCTCTCTGGTGTCAAGTCTGATTTTGGGAAAAAAAGAAAAAAAATCCAAAATCAGACAGAGTGTTGACACCAGAGAGGCTAAGACCGCATTGACTCAGTGCGGTATTCAGCCTCTCTGGTGTCAAGTCTGATTTTGGAAAAAAAAAAAAAATCCAAAATCAGACAGAGTGTTGACACCAGAGAGGCTAAGACCGCATTGACTCAGTGCGGTATTCAGCCTCTCTGGTGTCAAGTCTGATTTTGGAAAAAAAAAAAAAAATCCAAAATCAGACAGAGTGTTGACACCAGAGAGGCTAAGACCGCATTGACTCAGTGCGGTATTCAGCCTCTCTGGTGTCAAGTCTGATTTTGGAAAAAAAAAAAAAAATCCAAAATCAGACAGAGTGTTGAGACCAGAGAGGCTAAGACCGCATTGACTCAGTGCGGTATTCAGCCTCTCTGGTGTCAAGTCTGATTTTTGAAAAAAAAAAAAAAATCCAAAATCAGACAGAGTGTTGACACCAGAGAGGCTAAGACCGCATTGACTCAGTGCGGTATTCAGCCTCTCTGGTGTCAAGTCTGATTTTGGAAAAAAAAAAAAAAAATCCAAAATCAGACAGAGTGTTGAGACCAGAGAGGCTAAGAGCGCATTGACTCAGTGCGGTATGCAGCCTCTCTGGTGTCAAGTCTGATTTTGGAAAAAAAAAAAAAAAAAAATCCAAAATCAGACAGAGTGTCGAGACCAGAGAGGCTAAGACCGCATTGACTCAGTGCGGTATTCAGCCTCTCTGGTGTCAAGTCTGATTTTGGAAAAAAAAAAAAAAAAAATCCAAAATCAGACAGAGTGTTGACACCAGAGAGGCTAAGACCGCATTGACTCAGTGCGGTATTCAGCCTCTCTGGTGTCAAGTCTGATTTTGGAAAAAAAAAAAAGACCAGAGAGGCTAAGACCGCATTGACTCAGTGCGGTATTCAGCCTCTCTGGTGTCAAGTCTGATTTTGGAAAAAAAAAAAAAAAAAAAAATCCAAAATCAGACAGAGTGTTGAGACCAGAGAGGCTAAGACCGCATTGACTCAGTGCGGTATTCAGCCTCTCTGGTGTCAAGTCTGATTTTGGAAAAAAAAAAAAAAAATCCAAAATCAGACAGAGTGTTGACACCAGAGAGGCTAAGACCGCATTGACTCAGTGCGGTATTCAGCCTATCTGGTGTCAAGTCTGATTTTGGAAAAAAAAAAAAAATCCAAAATCAGACAGAGTGTTGACACCAGAGAGGCTAAGACCGCATTGACTCAGTGCAGTATTCAGCCTCTCTGGTGTCAAGTCTGATTTTGGAAAAAAAAAAAAAAATCCAAAATCAGACAGAGTGTTGACACCAGAGAGGCTAAGACCGCATTGACTCAGTGCGGTATGCAGCCTCTCTGGTGTCAAGTCTGATTTTGGAAAAAAAAAAAAAAATCCAAAATCAGACAGAGTGTAGAGACCAGAGAGGCTAAGACCGCATTGACTCAGTGCGGTATTCAGCCTCTCTGGTGTCAAGTCTGATTTTGGACAAAAAAAAAAAAAAAAAATCCAAAATCAGACAGAGTGTTGAGACCAGAGAGGCTAAGACCACATTGACTCAGTGCGGTATTCAGCCTCTCTGGTGTCAAGTCTGATTTTGGAAAAAAAAAAAAAAATCCAAAATCAGACAGAGTGTTGAGACCAGAGAGGCTAAGACCGCATTGACTCAGTGCGGTATTCAGCCTCTCTGGTGTCAAGTCTGATTTTGGAAAAAAAAAAAAAAAATCCAAAATCAGACAGTGTTGACACCAGAGAGGCTAAGACCGCATTGACTCAGTGCGGTATTCAGCCTCTCTGGTGTCAAGTCTGATTTTGGAAAAAAAAAAAAAAATCCAAAATCAGACAGAGTGTTGAGACCAGAGAGGCTAAGAGCGCATTGACTCAGTGCGGTATGCAGCCTCTCTGGTGTCAAGTCTGATTTTGGAAAAAAAAAAAAAAAAAAATCCAAAATCAGACAGAGTGTTGAGACCAGAGAGGCTAAGACCGCATTGACTCAGTGCGGTATTCAGCCTCTCTGGTGTCAAGTCTGATTTTGGAAAAAAAAAAAAAAATCCAAAATCAGACAGAGTGTTGACACCAGAGAGGCTAAGACCGCATTGACTCAGTGCGGTATGCAGCCTCTCTGGTGTCAAGTCTGATTTTGGAAAAAAAAAAAAAAATCCAAAATCAGACAGAGTGTAGAGACCAGAGAGGCTAAGACCGCATTGACTCAGTGCGGTATTCAGCCTCTCTGGTGTCAAGTCTGATTTTGGACAAAAAAAAAAAAAAAAAATCCAAAATCAGACAGAGTGTTGAGACCAGAGAGGCTAAGACCACATTGACTCAGTGCGGTATTCAGCCTCTCTGGTGTCAAGTCTGATTTTGGAAAAAAAAAAAAAAATCCAAAATCAGACAGAGTGTTGAGACCAGAGAGGCTAAGACCGCATTGACTCAGTGCGGTATTCAGCCTCTCTGGTGTCAAGTCTGATTTTGGAAAAAAAAAAAAAAAATCCAAAATCAGACAGTGTTGACACCAGAGAGGCTAAGACCGCATTGACTCAGTGCGGTATTCAGCCTCTCTGGTGTCAAGTCTGATTTTGGAAAAAAAAAAAAAAAATCCAAAATCAGACAGAGTGTTGAGACCAGAGAGGCTAAGAGCGCATTGACTCAGTGCGGTATGCAGCCTCTCTGGTGTCAAGTCTGATTTTGGAAAAAAAAAAAAAAAAAAATCCAAAATCAGACAGAGTGTTGAGACCAGAGAGGCTAAGACCGCATTGACTCAGTGCGGTATTCAGCCTCTCTGGTGTCAAGTCTGATTTTGGAAAAAAAAAAAAAAAAAATCCAAAATCAGACAGAGTGTTGACACCAGAGAGGCTAAGACCGCATTGACTCAGTGCGGTATTCAGCCTCTCTGGTGTCAAGTCTGATTTTGGAAAAAAAAAAAAGACCAGAGAGGCTAAGACCGCATTGACTCAGTGCGGTATTCAGCCTCTCTGGTGTCAAGTCTGATTTTGGAAAAAAAAAAAAAAAAAATCCAAAATCAGACAGAGTGTTGACACCAGAGAGGCTAAGACCGCATTGACTCAGTGCGGTATTCAGCCTCTCTGGTGTCAAGTCTGATTTTGGAAAAAAAAAAAAAATCCAAAATCAGACAGAGTGTTGACACCAGAGAGGCTAAGACCGCATTGACTCAGTGCGGTATTCAGCCTCTCTGGTGTCAAGTCTGATTTTGGAAAAAAAAAAAAAAAATCCAAAATCAGACAGAGTGTTGACACCAGAGAGGCTAAGACCGCATTGACTCAGTGCGGTATGCAGCCTCTCTGGTGTCAAGTCTGATTTTGGAAAAAAAAAAAAAAATCCAATATCAGACAGAGTGTTGACACCAGAGAGGCTAAGACCGCATTGACTCAGTGCGGTATTCAGCCTCTCTGGTGTCAAGTCTGATTTTGGAAAAAAAAAAAAAAATCCAATATCAGACAGAGTGTTGACACCAGAGAGGCTAAGACCGCATTGACTCAGTGCGGTATTCAGCCTCTCTGGTGTCAAGTCTGATTTTGGAAAAAAAAAAAAAATCCAAAATCAGACAGAGTGTTGACACCAGAGAGGCTAAGACCGCATTGACTCAGTGCGGTATTCAGCCTCTCTGGTGTCAAGTCTGATTTTGGAAAAAAAAAAAAAAATCCAAAATCAGACAGAGTGTTGACACCAGAGAGGCTAAGACCGCATTGACTTAGTGCGGAATTCAGCGTCTCTGGTGTCAAGTCTGATTTTGGAAAAAAAAAAAAAAAATCCAAAATCAGACAGAGTGTTGAGACCAGAGAGGCTAAGAGCGCATTGACTCAGTGCGGTATGCAGCCTCTCTGGTGTCAAGTCTGATTTTGGAAAAAAAAAAAAAAAAAATCCAAAATCAGACAGAGTGTTGACACCAGAGAGGCTAAGACCGCATTGACTCAGTGCGGTATTCAGCCTCTCTGGTGTCAAGTCTGATTTTGGAAAAAAAAAAAAAAATCCAAAATCAGACAGAGTGTTGACACCAGAGAGGCTAAGACCGCATTGACTCAGTGCGGTATTCAGCCTCTCTGGTGTCAAGTCTGATTTTGGAAAAAAAAAAAAGACCAGAGAGGCTAAGACCGCATTGACTCAGTGCGGTATTCAGCCTCTCTGGTGTCAAGTCTGATTTTGGAAAAAAAAAAAAAAAAAAATCCAAAATCAGACAGAGTGTTGAGACCAGAGAGGCTAAGACCGCATTGACTCAGTGCGGTATTCAGCCTCTCTGGTGTCAAGTCTGATTTTGGAAAAAAAAAAAAAAAAAAATCCAAAATCAGACAGAGTGTTGACACCAGAGAGGCTAAGACCGCATTGACTCAGTGCGGTATTCAGCCTCTCTGGTGTCAAGTCTGATTTTGGAAAAAAAAAAAAAAAAATCCAAAATCAGACAGAGTGTTGACACCAGAGAGGCTAAGACCGCATTGACTCAGTGCGGTATTCAGCCTCTCTGGTGTCAAGTCTGATTTTGGAAAAAAAAAAAAAATCCAAAATCAGACAGAGTGTTGACACCAGAGAGGCTAAGACCGCATTGACTCAGTGCGGTATTCAGTCTCTCTGGTGTCAAGTCTGATTTTGGAAAAAAAAAAAAAAAATCCAAAATCAGACAGAGTGTTGACACCAGAGAGGCTAAGACCGCATTGACTCAATGCGGTATTCAGCCTCTCTGGTGTCAAGTCTGATTTTGGAAAAAAAAAAAAAAATCCAAAATCAGACAGTGTTGAGACCAGAGAGGCTAAGACCGCATTGACTCAGTGCGGTATTCAGCCTCTCTGGTGTCAAGTCTGATTTTGGTAAAAAAAAAAAAAAAATCCAAAATCAGACAGAGTGTTGACACCAGAGAGGCTAAGACCGCATTGACTCAGTGCGGTATTCAGCCTCTCTGGTGTCAAGTCTGATTTTGGAAAAAAAAAAAAGACCAGAGAGGCTAAGACCGCATTGACTCAGTGCGGTATTCAGCCTCTCTGGTGTCAAGTCTGATTTTGGAAAAAAAAAAAAAAAAAAATCCAAAATCAGACAGAGTGTTGAGACCAGAGAGGCTAAGACTGCATTGACTCAGTGCGGTATTCAGCCTCTCTGGTGTCAAGTCTGATTTTGGAAAAAAAAAAAAGACCAGAGAGGCTAAGACCGCATTGACTCAGTGCGGTATTCAGCCTCTCTGGTGTCAAGTCTGATTTTGGAAAAAAAAAAAAAAAAAATCCAAAATCAGACAGAGTGTTGACACCAGAGAGGCTAAGACCGCATTGACTCAGTGCGGTATTCAGCCTCTCTGGTGTCAAGTCTGATTTTGGAAAAAAAAAAAAAAAAATCCAAAATCAGACAGAGTGTTGACACCAGAGAGGCTAAGACCGCATTGACTCAGTGCGGTATTCAGCCTCTCTGGTGTCAAGTCTGATTTTGGAAAAAAAAAAAAAATCCAAAATCAGACAGAGTGTTGACACCAGAGAGGCTAAGACCGCATTGACTCAGTGCGGTATTCAGTCTCTCTGGTGTCAAGTCTGATTTTGGAAAAAAAAAAAAAAAATCCAAAATCAGACAGAGTGTTGACACCAGAGAGGCTAAGACCGCATTGACTCAGTGCGGTATTCAGCCTCTCTGGTGTCAAGTCTGATTTTGGAAAAAAAAAAAAAAATCCAAAATCAGACAGTGTTGAGACCAGAGAGGCTAAGACCGCATTGACTCAGTGCGGTATTCAGCCTCTCTGGTGTCAAGTCTGATTTTGGAAAAAAAAAAAAAAAAATCCAAAATCAGACAGAGTGTTGAGACCAGAGAGGCTAAGACCGCATTGACTCAGTGCGGTATTCAGCCTCTCTGGTGTCAAGTCTGATTTTGGAAAAAAAAAAAAAAAAAATCCAAAATCAGACAGAGTGTTGACACCAGAGAGGCTAAGACCGCATTGACTCAGTGCGGTATTCAGCCTCTCTGGTGTCAAGTCTGATTTTGGAAAAAAAAAAAAAAAATCCAAAATCAGACAGAGTGTTGACACCAGAGAGGCTAAGACCGCATTGACTCAGTGCGGTATTCAGCCTCTCTGGTGTCAAGTCTGATTTTGGAAAAAAAAAAAAAAAATCCAAAATCAGACAGAGTGTTGACACCAGAGAGGCTAAGACTGCATTGACTCAGTGCGGTATTCAGCCTCTCTGGTGTCAAGTCTGATTTTGGAAAAAAAAAAAAAAATCCAAAATCAGACAGAGTGTTGACACCAGAGAGGCTAAGACCGCATTGACTCAGTGCGGTATTCAGCCTCTCTGGTGTCAAGTCTGATTTTGGAAAAAAAAAAAAAAAATCCAAAATCAGACAGAGTGTTGAGACCAGAGAGGCTAAGAGCGCATTGACTCAGTGCGGTATGCAGCCTCTCTGGTGTCAAGTCTGATTTTGGAAAAAAAGAAAAAAAAAATCAAAAATCAGACAGAGTGTTGACACCAGAGAGGCTAAGACCGCATTGACTCAGTGCGGTATTCAGCCTCTCTGGTGTCAAGTCTGATTTTGGAAAAAAAAAAAAAAAATCCAAAATCAGACAGAGTGTTGACACCAGAGAGGCTAAGACCGCATTGACTCAGTGCGGTATTCAGCCTCTCTGGTGTCAAGTCTGATTTTGGAAAAAAAAAAAAAAAATCCAAAATCAGACAGAGTGTTGACACCAGAGAGGCTAAGACCGCATTGACTCAGTGCGGTATTCAGCCTCTCTGGTGTCAAGTCTGATTTTGGAAAAAAAAAAAAAAATCCAAAATCAGACAGAGTGTTGACACCAGAGAGGCTAAGACCGCATTGACTCAGTGCGGTATTCAGCCTCTCTGGTGTCAAGTCTGATTTTGGAAAAAAAAAAAAAAAAAATCCAAAATCAGACAGAGTGTTGAGACCAGATAGGCTAAGAGCGCATTGACTCAGTGCGGTATGCAGCCTCTCTGGTGTCAAGTCTGATTTTGGAAAAAAAAAAAAAAAAAAAATCCAAAATCAGACAGAGTGTTGAGACCAGAGAGGCTAAGACCGCATTGACTCAGTGCGGTATTCAGCCTCTCTGGTGTCAAGTCTGATTTTGGAAAAAAAAAAAAGACCAGAGAGGCTAAGACCGCATTGACTCAGTGCGGTATTCAGCCTCTCTGGTGTCAAGTCTGATTTTGGAAAAAAAAAAAAAAAAATCCAAAATCAGACAGAGTGTTGACACCAGAGAGGCTAAGACCGCATTGACTCAGTGCGGTATTCAGCCTCTCTGGTGTCAAGTCTGATTTTGGAAAAAAAAAAAAAAAAATCCAAAATCAGACAGAGTGTTGACACCAGAGAGGCTAAGACCGCATTGACTCAGTGCGGTATTCAGCCTCTCTGGTGTCAAGTCTGATTTTGGAAAAAAAAAAAAAAATCCAAAATCAGACAGAGTGTTGACACCAGAGAGGCTAAGACCGCATTGACTCAGTGCGGTATTCAGTCTCTCTGGTGTCAAGTCTGATTTTGGAAAAAAAAAAAAAAAATCCAAAATCAGACAGAGTGTTGACACCAGAGAGGCTAAGACCGCATTGACTCAGTGCGGTATTCAGCCTCTCTGGTGTCAAGTCTGATTTTGGAAAAAAAAAAAAAAAATCCAAAATCAGACAGTGTTGAGACCAGAGAGGCTAAGACCGCATTGACTCAGTGCGGTATTCAGCCTCTCTGGTGTCAAGTCTGATTTTGGAAAAAAAAAAAAAAAAATCCAAAATCAGACAGAGTGTTGAGACCAGAGAGGCTAAGACCGCATTGACTCAGTGCGGTATTCAGCCTCTCTGGTGTCAAGTCTGATTTTGGAAAAAAAAAAAAAAAAAATCCAAAATCAGACAGAGTGTTGACACCAGAGAGGCTAAGACCGCATTGACTCAGTGCGGTATTCAGCCTCTCTGGTGTCAAGTCTGATTTTGGAAAAAAAAAAAAAAAATCCAAAATCAGACAGAGTGTTGACACCAGAGAGGCTAAGACCGCATTGACTCAGTGCGGTATTCAGCCTCTCTGGTGTCAAGTCTGATTTTGGAAAAAAAAAAAAAAAATCCAAAATCAGACAGAGTGTTGACACCAGAGAGGCTAAGACTGCATTGACTCAGTGCGGTATTCAGCCTCTCTGGTGTCAAGTCTGATTTTGGAAAAAAAAAAAAAATCCAAAATCAGACAGAGTGTTGACACCAGAGAGGCTAAGACCGCATTGACTCAGTGCGGTATTCAGCCTCTCTGGTGTCAAGTCTGATTTTGGAAAAAAAAAAAAAAAATCCAAAATCAGACAGAGTGTTGAGACCAGAGAGGCTAAGAGCGCATTGACTCAGTGCGGTATGCAGCCTCTCTGGTGTCAAGTCTGATTTTGGAAAAAAAGAAAAAAAAAATCCAAAATCAGACAGAGTGTTGACACCAGAGAGGCTAAGACCGCATTGACTCAGTGCGGTATTCAGCCTCTCTGGTGTCAAGTCTGATTTTGGAAAAAAAAAAAAAAAATCCAAAATCAGACAGAGTGTTGACACCAGAGAGGCTAAGACCGCATTGACTCAGTGCGGTATTCAGCCTCTCTGGTGTCAAGTCTGATTTTGGAAAAAAAAAAAAAAAATCCAAAATCAGACAGAGTGTTGACACCAGAGAGGCTAAGACCGCATTGACTCAGTGCGGTATTCAGCCTCTCTGGTGTCAAGTCTGATTTTGGAAAAAAAAAAAAAAATCCAAAATCAGACAGAGTGTTGACACCAGAGAGGCTAAGACCGCATTGACTCAGTGCGGTATTCAGCCTCTCTGGTGTCAAGTCTGATTTTGGAAAAAAAAAAAAAAAAATCCAAAATCAGACAGAGTGTTGAGACCAGATAGGCTAAGAGCGCATTGACTCAGTGCGGTATGCAGCCTCTCTGGTGTCAAGTCTGATTTTGGAAAAAAAAAAAAAAAAAAATCCAAAATCAGACAGAGTGTTGAGACCAGAGAGGCTAAGACCGCATTGACTCAGTGCGGTATTCAGCCTCTCTGGTGTCAAGTCTGATTTTGGAAAAAAAAAAAAAAAAAATCCAAAATCAGACAGAGTGTTGACACCAGAGAGGCTAAGACCGCATTGACTCAGTGCGGTATTCAGCCTCTCTGGTGTCAAGTCTGATTTTGGAAAAAAAAAAAAGACCAGAGAGGCTAAGACCGCATTGACTCAGTGCGGTATTCAGCCTCTCTGGTGTCAAGTCTGATTTTGGAAAAAAAAAAAAAAAAAATCCAAAATCAGACAGAGTGTTGAGACCAGAGAGGCTAAGACCGCATTGACTCAGTGCGGTATTCAGCCTCTCTGGTGTCAAGTCTGATTTTGGAAAAAAAAAAAAAAAAAATCCAAAATCAGACAGAGTGTTGACACCAGAGAGGCTAAGACCGCATTGACTCAGTGCGGTATTCAGCCTCTCTGGTGTCAAGTCTGATTTTGGAAAAAAAAAAAAAAAAATCCAAAATCAGACAGAGTGTTGACACCAGAGAGGCTAAGACCGCATTGACTCAGTGCGGTATTCAGCCTCTCTGGTGTCAAGTCTGATTTTGGAAAAAAAAAAAAAAATCCAAAATCAGACAGAGTGTTGACACCAGAGAGGCTAAGACCGCATTGACTCAGTGCGGTATTCAGCCTCTCTGGTGTCAAGTCTGATTTTGGAAAAAAAAAAAAAAAAATCCAAAATCAGACAGAGTGTTGACACCAGAGAGGCTAAGACCGCATTGACTCAGTGCGGTATTCAGCCTCTCTGGTGTCAAGTCTGATTTTGGAAAAAAAAAAAAAAAATCCAAAATCAGACAGAGTGTTGACACCAGAGAGGCTAAGACCGCATTGACTCAGTGCGGTATTCAGCCTCTCTGGTGTCAAGTCTGATTTTGGAAAAAAAAAAAAAAAATCCAAAATCAGACAGAGTGTTGACACCAGAGAGGCTAAGACCGCATTGACTCAGTGCGGTATTCAGCCTCTCTGGTGTCAAGTCTGATTTTGGAAAAAAAAAAAAAAAATCCAAAATCAGACAGAGTGTTGACACCAGAGAGGCTAAGACCGCATTGACTCAGTGCGGTATTCAGCCTCTCTGGTGTCAAGTCTGATTTTGGAAAAAAAAAAAAAAAATCCAAAATCAGACAGAGTGTTGACACCAGAGAGGCTAAGACCGCATTGACTCAGTGCGGTATTCAGCCTCTCTGGTGTCAAGTCTGATTTTGGAAAAAAAAAAAAAAAATCCAAAATCAGACAGAGTGTTGACACCAGAGAGGCTAAGACCGCATTGACTCAGTGCGGTATTCAGCCTCTCTGGTGTCAAGTCTGATTTTGGAAAAAAAAAAAAAAATCCAAAATCAGACAGAGTGTTGACACCAGAGAGGCTAAGACCGCATTGACTCAGTGCGGTATTCAGCCTCTCTGGTGTCAAGTCTGATTTTGGAAAAAAAAAAAAAAAATCCAAAATCAGACAGAGTGTTGACACCAGAGAGGCTAAGACCGCATTGACTCAGTGCGGTATTCAGCCTCTCTGGTGTCAAGTCTGATTTTGGAAAAAAAAAAAAAAAATCCAAAATCAGACAGAGTGTTGACACCAGAGAGGCTAAGACCGCATTGACTCAGTGCGGTATTCAGCCTCTCTGGTGTCAAGTCTGATTTTGGAAAAAAAAAAAAAAAATCCAAAATCAGACAGAGTGTTGAGACCAGAGAGGCTAAGAGCGCATTGACTCAGTGCGGTATGCAGCCTCTCTGGTGTCAAGTCTGATTTTGGAAAAAAAAAAAAAAAAAATCCAAAATCAGACAGAGTGTTGACACCAGAGAGGCTAAGACCGCATTGACTCAGGGCGGTATTCAGCCTCTCTGGTGTCAAGTCTGATTTTGGAAAAAAAAAAAAATCCAAAATCAGACAGAGTGTTGACACCAGAGAGGCTAAGACCGCATTGACTCAGTGCGGTATTCAGCCTC